>NC_136716.1:18834700-19434700 GCF_936440315.1 Barbus barbus
CACCATGTCTTTATTTATTTATTTAAATTACAATGATAAATCAAATGTATTCCTCAGATGGAAAAGCTGACTTTTCAGCTGTTATTAGTCTAGTCTCTCGTGTCATGTGATAATAAAATTACTTAAATATGCTAAATATTGGTTAACATTGGTACTCAAGAAACATTTATCACTATCAACGTTAAATACATTTGCGCTGCTTAATATTTTTGTGGAAATGATGATACTTTTTTTATTGCATTACACATGTCTTTACTGTCACTTCTGTTCAATTAAATGCATTGTAGCTGAAAAACATGATTTAAAAAAATAAAAATACTGACCCCAAACTTTTGAACAGCACTGTATAATTACACCTAAATAAAATAAATAGAATGTAATGCATATAATAAATAATAAACTGCAAATAAATAAATAAATGTGACGTCTGGATTAATCGCAATACCATTTCAAAAGGTCAGTTCACTAAACTTGAACTTTAGTAAGCCTTGCACAAACATGGTCAAGAAAAAAAACTGCACCTTAACCTGACTCTTTTCATGCACTCAACACAACAGCAACACATTCATGCCTATCAAATGCTCCTTTAGACCTCTAGTTAGGCACTGAAGTAACCAATACAACATAGACTGCAATGTGAACTTGCGTCAGATTTCTTTTTTAAAACCACATGATACCCATATGTACATCAATATAGCATAATCTCTACTGTATGACATACTTCAATCACGGCACACTTTATATATTCAATACAAAGAGCGTTGATTTGATAGTAGAAGGGGACAAGAACATCTCGCGGTATTGAAGGGATGGTGTACTTCTTGCCTGTTTGTAAAACATTCATACAGCTGTTACTGATATGAAATAGATGCATTACATTCTGAAAGCTCCGTACAATTTTACTGTGTTGGTGCATATCTGATCTTAAGAGAACCACAGGGACTCAAAATCGGTCACAGAAACTGTGCACCAAGACCAGAGCTACAAATTAAACTTTCCCAAAGTGGAACTACTGAGATGTATAATTAAAAGGGAATGGTGAGAGTCATGTTTTTCTCCATGCTAAATTAAGCAAAAACTAATAATTCTCCCACCAGGAATGGAGCGGAAGACCAACTCTGGGTCCAGAAGACGAGAAAGGCCATTTGGGAAGATCAGCCTTGCACAGACATTGATACACTACAACTAATTCCAGTGTAAATCTCAGATGTCGTTCAAAACATCAAGGTTCACAGCATCATCGTCCGACTTCCTCCAAATCTTAAATTAGCAAAGATTTAAGATCATGGATGATTTTTTCCCTGAGATATAAAAAATGGATTAAATGAAGCTGAAGTCGGCTTTAATGAGCCCAGTCGGGACATGCTGAGAGCTTTGAGGAGAAGCAAGCGCCGGAACACCTCCCAGAGCTGCATCCACTCTTGGCGTAAGCAACCACAGCAATGCCACAGGCCAAAGTCCAGAGAACACACTCCACCTGGAAACACGCACACTCTCTCTCTCTCTCTCTGGTATCACGCGGCCTGGTTGATGCATATAGAGTTATTACAGCTTTCAGGCCACTCACAGATTCTCACCAAAAGCCTGTTAAACTGTCTAGTCTTTGCTCTCAATGGAGTGATGGATTGACTGTAATGCAGACACCTGAAGATCTGGTACAACCTTAACTGCTCCCACACTTTTTTCAAGCCTGCAATCACTGCAGTCTTTTGAACTGCAGAAATCTGTATTTGTAAATGCAAAACTAGATACAAGGATACCCAAATTGTTTGGTTTATGGGCCAATTTTAAAAATTGTGAAGCGACCTGGGTAAGTGTACAAAATGACCTGCTTTATAGTAATGATGCTGATGCTGAATGAAGTTTTATGTGTATTATCTAATAATCATAGCTATACTATACTATACTTAATTTAAAATAAGCAATATTGTGAAATATTACTGCATTTAAAATAACTGTTTTCTATTTTTGTTATATTTTAAAATGCAATTTATTCCTGTGCTGGCAATGCTGAATTTTCAGCATCATTACTCCAGTCTTCAGCATTTATTATGAAATACTGTAGAAATCCTTTGTAAATAAATGCCTTTACTGATCATTTTCTCATATCTGACACAAGTATAATTTTTTCCCCCAGTAATAATAATAAATCATTCCCCTGTGTAATGATTAATAAAATAGAAAATTATTTTTTGTAAATTAATGTGACTAATTAAATGTAAAAGTAACAAATTAAACAACTTATACACTTGAAGCTAGTGATGTGGCATGTCAAAACTGGAACATACATTATTATGAGCTAGGTAGTATACTGTATTTACAATTTAACCAGGGTTAGAAGGGGATGACGAAAAAAGGTGAAAGACTGGGCACAAGATAAAATAAGGTAGGAGAGAAGGAGACAAGGTGAGGGGGAACGGAGCTCTCGCAGGTTCCTGGACCGAAGCCAAGGAGAGGTCTGGCGCATTCCTCAGCTACTTTTCCTGTCAACGATTAGCACCTGTCAGAGCCCCCTGTGCTGTCATTTACAAATAGCCCAGATTAAAACACCTCGCCTTAATAGCAAGCACCAAACATCCCGGCCTCTGTGGCATGACAGGAAAATGCGGGACAGGGGTGGGGGAAGTGGAAAATGGGTCAAAAACAGGTACTGAATGAGATATAGATATAGATCAAATAAAAAAGTGAAAAAAATTAAATACAAGTGAATAAAATAAATTATTAAAATAAAATAAAATAATTAAATTTAAATTAAATTAAATCAATAAAGTAAAATCAAATAAAATACATGATCAATAAACTTTAAAAATAAAATAAAGTTATGAAAAGGCTCTGGCCCCACCACAAAAATCAATTAATGAATCAATACATATTAATATGTAAATATAATCTATAATAACAAGATTGATATTTATAGTTGATATACATTATATAATATTTATAGTTGATATACATTTTATATAAATATTAATGCTGTCAAATGATTAATCACGATTAAACGCATCCAAAAGAAAAGTTTTTGTTTACATAATATATGTGTGTGCTGTGTATATTTATTATTTATATTTAAATACACGCATGCATATATTTAGAAAATATTTACATTTATTTACATGCATACATTTATATTATATATTAATATATTTCATATATAATCAAACATATATTTCAGAATATAATCATATTCTGAAATATATGAAGAGTTCATTTGCAAAAACGGATAAATCCGTTTTTAACTATTCTCAGAAATCATTTTTTTTGTGCATTCCAATTAATCTAAATCAAACTACAGTTGGGTTATTTTCACTAGGTTAAAAAAAACAGCTAACCAACACAATAAAACATAACATAATAAAAAACTTTTTTTGATTTTTAAAAAAAATGGAGTTATCCGTTTTTGCAAATAAACTCTTCATATACATGCATGTGTGTGTATTTAAATATACATAATAAACATACACAGTACACAACCATATATTATGTAAACAAAAACATTTATTTTGGATGCGATTATTTGCGATAAATCGTTTGACAGCACTAATAAATATAGCTGGTCCAATAGTGCAATTTCTGTCAAATGGCACATCTCATTCAGGAAAGGGTTTGGTAGGGACCTGAATGAAAAAGTGATAATCTGACGTAGTGTGGCACCAGAGTTAAAAATCAAGTTAGCAGAGATGACACAAGATTACACTTCTTTACCATCCCTCCGTCAAACAGAATGACAGACCCCACTCTCAGGCCTCCAGCTATCATTACAACGAGCCTGAGAGAGGATGACAGCGAAGGGGTGGAGAGAACGAGAGGAAGAAAAAAGAAAAGATCTAAATTGCCACACTACACCGACTCACACGGGAAGCATATCTTAAAACTGGCTTAATGAATAAGGTGTGGGAGTGTGTGTGTATGTGACAGAAGTAATGCTAGCTCCCGACACTGAAAAATGACCTGTCTGTCCAGCCCGGGCTTGTGTCTGCCTAGCAACTTGCCACTCAAGAAAACACAGCCTATGACAGTCTCTATCGCCCCTTCATTACAATCCCCAGCCCATCTATTCTTTAACTACGCCACGTGTGCGTATACACGTGTGTCTAGACATAGGATAGGCGTTCTGTTGGCAGATACTGTTGATGGTGCATGGAAATGTAACTATGGACATGGATTCTCAGTGAAGCGTTTACCCTGAGAAACACTGGGTGACATTAGAGTTCAAAAGTGTCGCTCATGAGCGATGCATATATTTTTTAGTGCCTGAGAAGCTGTATTATTCTGGGAAGAAGAGGGCCATGTCACACTTAAACAACAAGGGTGATCGATCTAGTAAGACATGAAAAAAGCTACGTTGCAAGCTGATCTAGAACACTTAAAGCCTGTATTGTCACAATATTTGAGTTTTAAATTAAAATTAAATTAAAATAAATTGCACAGTCATATGATCAGAATAATAACCATTTGTTTATATATTCAAACTTACAGCTATATTTTCCGATTTACTTTCATTTATTCAGATTTGTAACTATTCAGATTTATTTATATACATATATTCATGATTAACACTTTCATATTCAGTCTATATATTCAGACTCATTTATATTTTCAGAATGATAACTACATTTTCACAATTTACATTTATGTATTCTTATAATTATATACAGATTTAGTTCTATATATTCAGACTTATAAATATATTTTCTGATAGGTATCTATATATTCAGACTTATAACGAAATATTCTGATTTGTATCTATATAATCAGATTTATAACTATATATTCTGATTTACTTCTATATGCATATATATATATATATGTGTGTGTGTGTGTGTGTATATATTCACAAATTACATTTATATATTCAGATTGTATATAATTATTTACTGTTTATTATATTATCATATATTATATTATATTATATTCATAAACACATCTGCTGAAAAATATGCCAATTAGTCAAAAGGCCAAAGCAGGAAGAGCATGTGTTGCTAGATGAGGCAGCGGAAACAAAGCTGTGGTGCGTTTTCAAACTTAGTGACGGGACGACTCATAATTCTTCCTGAAGCCCAGACAGTGCTTATCATTACCAGCTCCACACTGCCTAAGAGACAGAGCAGGAGAGAAATAAAAGCCTGCCCTGACCTGCTGCTTCTGTACATAAACACCTGATTGTTATCAGTGAGACTGTCATGTTCCATCACTCCATTACAGCAAGTGCCTCTGGGACACAAACACTACACACATCATTCATTCATTCACTCACTCCACTCCCTGTCTCCAACAAAACCACACCAGACGCTTAATAAACACTCTGAAATACTGTACCCAAAACACTCATACACACCACATACACAATATCACTTAAAGAAAAAATTGCATAGTTGACGTAACATATCAAGTCATTTCAGCAGTAGTGTGACATAGTATACTTACGTGAAAAAACTGCATAATGACTATAAAATCAAATCTGTTGTGGCTCCATATTAACTGAGTGACTGGAATATTTGCACTCAAAAAAAATAAATGCTCAACAAAATTATATGAGTAAAATGATTGCACAAAAATTATTATTATTATTTTCTATTTTAAAGCATCCTGAAAAAAAGTATCACAGTTTCCACAAAACGCAGCCCAACATTAACAAATTAATTCAACATTGATAACGATTAAATGTTTCTTGGTGCCAAATCAGCATATTAGAATGATTTCTGAAGGATCAAATGCTGAAAATTAATCTGTGCCATTACGGGAATAAAATATATTTAAAAACAAATTACATTTAAAGTATTTTAAATTGTAATAATATTTCACAATATCACTGTTTTTACTGTATTCTGATCAAATAAATGCAGCCTTGGTAAGCATTTTCTTATTTTTGGAAAACATTAAAAAAAAAAAACTTTTTCCCAAATTAATCCCAAACTTCTGAATGGTAGTGTAGATTTTAATTTAATAGAGTAATACAATAAGTATACAACTAAAAAAAACATACCGTGATTAAATTAAATGTAAGAAAATGTAAGATTTTTAAAAAATTACAAATTAAATTATACTTTACAAATGGATTAACTATATTTCAACTTGAAAATTTAAACAGCCATTGCGACAACATTCATTGTGTGTAAAGTCTTTAAAGGTCGTTGCACAAGGAGTCCGAAATTTTGGCTCGTTAAAAAATAAATACGACCTCACGTTGTGTCAATCGCGTTTGCACACCGCCTCCGAAACTTTCGTCCATCATAAAAAAATTCAGATCCGGTTCGATCATGCATTATTATAGGAAAGGATGAGGAATAAGAAAAAATAGAAAAATGCACGCAAAATTTTCAGACTGTGCAATGACCTTAAGAACTGTTGTTTAGTTTAACTAACTAAACTTTGCTTAGAACAACGTAAAGGAATAAAAACTGACCCTATTTACTTACTTTATACAGGTTCCTGCTTTCAAAGTGAATGACTAATATACATTACTCCAGGACAAACGTGTTTTATCTTACACGAACACATGCGTTTTACACTAAATTCTAAAGTTAATGTCCATGATTACAGACCTACTACCTGTATATTTAGACAACTCAATCTTCAGCCTTAGTGAGAATAAAATGTCCCCACCTAGTGGTGGGAGGACTAAAGCTACCATGAATTCACACACAGACCCCTAAAACAATGAAAACACCTTTGACATTATTCATACCAAGCATCTCCATGATGATCCGCTCTATAATGTATAATACATATCAGAGCCTCCTACTTCACACACACATATTCATACATACATGTACATAGCCAGATGTATGTATATATATATATGCGTTGGACTGAGATATATGTACGGTAGAAGGATGAGTGTGACCCTTGCAGCTGCTCTCCAGGGCATAAATAAACATGCTGGTGCTGGGCACCCCTCTAATCACAGGCCCCGAATCAAATTTATTCAACCATTAATATTTTAGCACACAGCCATGTGAGAGAGCATGAATGATTAATTTAGACATCACCTCTGTCACAATGCGTTACCCATCTGGCCCCTGATCCACCTTTGAGAATACTAAACAAAGACTTTTTTTTTAGTTTTGGCATTAATGTCTGGCTTTGGGGGGACTGACATTTTGGGAATGTATATTCATCTCCTACTTCCACTGCAAAATATATACACGCAAGGAGAATAACATCACCAATAAGAAATGATATTGCTTCTAACGATCGTTATCAATAACATCATCCCGGATGTTATTCCAAAGAAAAAAACAGGTCAGTCTGTAATGTTTCATCGAAATGCATTCATTTGGTCCACCTCTAAAACAACTTTCCTTATTGGCTTATGTCAGCAAGCTTTCTTAAGTTTCAACCAATGGGAGTCGGCAGTGTTTGAGTAGGGGAGTGGTCAAATTCTGGAACGCCCACAATTTAATGGATTAAATTAGGGATGAACTGATGTTAAAATTTTGGCCAAAATTTGTATCATTATTATTATTAAATAATAAAAAGACTATACTATTTTATCAAAATAAAAATCAAATATTTATAAAAGGCTATACTATTATATCCAAATAAATTACAAAATAAATAAAAACTTGAAAATTAAATTGCTACAGTATGCTATTTTCTCAAATTAAATTAAAACAAAATTAAATTTTCTATACAGAATTGACCAAAAAATAAAAATAAAAATTATTAAATCGAAATAAAGTTAAAACTAAATATTTAAAATGCTATACTATTTTGTGCAAATAAAAATAAGACACTCAAAATAATACATATTCTATAATTATTTTATCCCAATAAACATAAAACTAAATGTTTTAAAATGGAACATTTAAAATATATTATATATATATATATATACATATAAAAAATATTTATAGAATATTAAAAAAATACATTTAAAAAAATAAAACACAAACCTAATCCTTTTAAATGCTACAAACGAATCTGTGCACCATTATACAGTATATCATCTTCCAACGCAAAATATATACATTTCAAGAAGAATAACAATCACCAAAAGGAATTGATACTCCTCCTGTTGATCGTTATCATTTTAATTAACAGATGAGGATCTGACGCCTCAAATTTTGACATTTACGCCACTGAGCACTTGCGTGTCCTATCTTAGGTCTTTGCAAATGGGTTCTCCAGTCCAAAAGTTATCATCACACCGTTGGAGACCCTGGCTGTGTGCCGTGTCCTTGGCAAACTCTCTTGTTGTGAGACACACACACACGCACTTCTCAACAGGCACTGATTGGGTTTAGCTTTGGGTCCTGCTTGTCTAGTAAGCAGAGATCACAGATAACATAGAAACACAATCATGCCACCCCTGTCATCTCAAGGGCCTGAGGGTTTGGGCAACACTGCGTATGTGTGTGTGTGTGCGGTACCTGTCGAGACAGAAGCTGTCATGAGAGGAGGAGGAAGGTGTCACTGTAGTGATGTGTTGGCATGTGCCCTCAGGTGCTTTTAAGTTGGTTGTCATTTTGTTATTCCTTGTCGTCTCTTGGCCCATTATTGAAATAAATAACCAAAAAAATTAGTCGTGTCATTCAGAGCCAAGAAAGACGGAGGAAATCACATTGACACTTGTCACAAACACACCTCGCGTCTGCGCCTCCTCGACAGCCCTCTCAGGAGACCTTAGCTTAGCATTAGCAACAACCATCCTCCCTGGAGTATAACAGCAAGGCCTAGCAACTCCCAGAGGCGTGATTCCTCTACACCATATCACAAGGTTAAGCTCCAACGGCTTCGAATCTGCACCCGGCACATGATGCGAAGATCTGGCAGGAAGTAAATAATTTTCATAAAAGTCTACAACGAACGTCTTCAGAGACATCAACTGTAGACTCTCACGCTACAATGTGAGAAACATGAAAATAAAAAAGGCGGAATTGCGTGAAAAGAAAATCTACATTGACAATAGAGCACGGCGGGGTCAGGGAGCTAGTGAGAGCCATCCTAGTGGAAATGTGTGGGACCCGTAACAGAGGAAGGCCTAGCGCTCTGCTCTGCTCTGCCCAAACGGGAACTCGATCGATATGTCATCCGCTACCGCGTTACTGGATGATCTTCTGCCAGGGGTTACCCTCACTCTCTGACAAAGCAGTGGAGGTGGATCCAGAAGAAAGGCCAACGAGGAGGATAAGAGGAGGAGAAAAACTAAAAACTCTATCCGTCTCTCTCTTTTCTTGTCTGAGTGCGTTGTGGAAGCCGCGGTAATGGATTTTGACAGAGCCGGCAGGCCAAAGTGAAAAGAGGGAGCCGAGTGTTCAGTCGATATCTGAGTAGTGCGGATGGGCTAAACCCCTGACACTCGCGCGAGCTGACCAGTGATCATTAGAAAGTCAATGAGTCCTCCAGTGCTTCCAGCCAGCTTTCAGAGGGACAGAGTGAGGCGTTAGTTTTGCACAGAGCGCCGCATGGATGCACGGTAAACATACAAACACGCACAACCTGCTGCGTATGGGCCTGGACGTGCTCACGAACATAAAAGAGAAATAAAACCCCTAAAACTTACACTCTACAGATATAAAGAGACAGACGACAATCTTAAAAGTCAGTATAATATCTGAATCAACTATATTTCTCAACTCATAAAAACCTTCAACCAATGAGGGACTGCATTACGAGTATGGAAGTAGCTAAACTGCAAATTCTGTTACGGAAAAATTAGGAAAGCACTAATAAATTGCTGATATTAAAATTCAATAGCATTGTGTCCATATAGATGTAAAATTAAACTAAATATCAATAACAAAAATAAATTTGTATAAAATAAATAACAATAAAATTAAAAGAAAAAACTAAAAACTATAACTTAAAACTAAAATCAACTGTGAATTCAGGCTCTATTATACATTGTACCTTAATAAATGCATGATAACAATAAATGGCCAAAATTAAAATGATTTACCATTTTGTCAAAATAAATGTAAATTAAACAAAAAATTATTCTTATATAAAAAATTTAAATTAACTATGTATAAAACACTAAAAATGACTAGAAGTAAATTTAGGCTCCAATATACATAATGTCTTGATAAAATGGCCAATAATGAAAGCAATGATAAATAAATAATAATATAAAAAAAAACATAAATAAATAAATACTAGTGAATTTAGGTATCACTTTACATTAAAATAACAACATTATACACAACTACATTAAAAATGATATGTAAATAAATAACATAACATTAAAATTAAAAGACAAACTAAAATCAGCTGAATAAAGGCTCATTACAGTGAATTCAAGATACATTGTACCTTAATAAATGCCTGATGATGATAAATGGCCAAAATTAAAACTATATACCATTTTGTCATAAAAAAAAACAATGATCAAATTAACACTAAAAACTACTACGGTATTAGTATAAATATTTAGGTGTCTTTGTTACACTGTAATTATACATTTAAGTACTGAGTCAAATTAAAGGGGTCATATAATGCGATTTCAAGTTTTCTTTTCTCTTTGGAGTGTTACAAACGGTTTGTGCATAGATAAGATCCCTGAAGTTGCAAACACTAAAGTCTCAAAACCAAAGAGATATTCTTTATAAAAGTTTTATAAGTACACAAGTTCACTTGTAACTACAAGTGAATTTAGGTATCACTTTAACATTAATAACATTATAAATAAATACATAAAAACGTATATGTAAAATTGATATTCCTTGAGGTTTGCTAAAAAATTACATTTAACGGTGTCATTAAATCATATTGTCAGACGCGAGGGACGAAAAAAGGTCATCTAAATTCAAAAATAAGGAAAATGAGTACGCGCAAGTAACTACCCAACATCAACCGAATAAAATTCAGTAAAATTGGTTGATACAACATGGTGATGAAATCAAGGCCCGTCCTACATTTCACTCAGAAATATCACATTATAGAAGTAAAATAGGTTGTTTCATTGACTGTAAGAACATGGTGGCATAGAGGACAGGTCTTAATTGAACACATCTTTTACATTATTGAGTATCTCTGTCCTGCCCTGTGCAGTAGACACAGAGGTCCCTGGAGAGGACTGCAGAGCCTTTAACCTGCACCCATGTATATTTAAAAGGCTCACCTCCAGCCTCCAACTCTCCTTAACTAAACTCACAAAGGCAGGCGCTCGACTGCAGAAAACAGCGCTCTGTTTTAATTAGCTTTAGAAAAGCACCTCGCAACTTCAAGCACAACAAAGACACTCATCAATCAGATGGGGCTGCTGCGTTGAGGCTGATTCGCAGAGCGTGTGAGCAGATAGACAGGTGTTTGCATCGCGCTGGATGTGATGTGACTGGAAGCTTCTACTCGGTTTTCAACCCTCAGGGCCACCTTAGGTCTCTACCTAGTCTTTCAGCTAATGGGCTGCATAATGGCAAGTTTGACAGAGAGGGAGAGAGAGAGAGCAGAAGAAAGCGAGAGAGAGAGCTGCGTTCACAGGGCTTAGTGAGTGACGTTTATTACCCGACTACTGTTAAGCTCTATGACTAAAACATTCTCCGCTCGGGCCTGCTCTCGTGAACTCCTGATTTGAGACTTTGGGGGGAACGGGGACCATGTTAGGAAGAAGCTGAGATTAAAGTACTATGTCCACAGGTCAGTCTTATGCACTCTCAAATCTGTCGTGATGTTTACTGAATGTGTTTCCCTGATCTGTGAGCCTGGCTTGGCTTACGTGGGTTGTTTAAACACAGCTCACTCTGGAGTGATAAAGTAAATACGCCAAGACTATCACGCCTGATCAAGAAAACCCAAAGGGCAAATAAGAGGATTCTGTTGGTGAGAGTAACAATACGCAATGATCGCTGGAGCTGAAAGAACAACCTTTGGATATAGGGCTCATCTGTGGGCGGTCAGATCAACATAATATGGCAGCAACCGGGCAGGCAGGATGTTAGTTTTTACCTGTTAATGTGTAGATATATATAAACATTTCCTTGTACAGTCCTCTGTCATATTACCTCAATAATAGAAAAAGAGCACTGTCTTTCGGATGAGACGTTAAACCGAGGTCCTTACTCCCTGTGGTCATTAAAAATCCCATGGCACTTCTCGTAAAGAGTAGGGGTGTAACCCCGGTGTCCTGGCCAAATTACCTCTACTGACCCTTGTCAATCATGGCCTCCTAATAATCCCCATACACTTGATTGGCTCTATGACTTTCTCTCCTCTCCACCTGTAGCTGGTGTGTGGTGATGTGTGGTGAACGCACTTGCGCCGTTGTACTGTGGCTGCTGTCGCATCATCCAAGTGGTATAAAATGCATCATTCATTCAAGAAATTTTACTTTTATTCAGTAAAGATGCATTAAATTGATCAAAAGTGGGAATAAAAATACATTTATAATATTACAGAAAATGATATTTCAAGTGTTCTTTTAAACACTTTTCTATTCATCTAATAATCCTGAGAAAAAAATATTAAACAGCAAAACTGTTTTCAACATTTATAATAATAAGAAATATCACTGAGCACAAAAACATGCAGCAAATTAGACTGATTTCTGAAGGATTGTGTAACACTGAATATTGGAGTAATGGCTGCTGAAAATTCAGCTTTGCCATTACAAGAATAAATTACATTATAAAACATTAAAATAGAAAACAGTTATTTTAAATTGTAAAAATATTTCACAATAATGTATTTTCGCAGCCTTGATGAGCACAAGTGACTTCCTTCAAAAATATATTTTTTAAAATCTTACCAACCCCAAATGTTTGAACAAACAGGTTTTGAGAGACTGACTCGATTACATGATTCACAGTGCTTCATCCTTTTTCATCCTGATTTTCTCTTCAGAATTCATGAGTTCTTCCAGATTCTTCACCTGGAATTTGGGCATTAAAATATTTGAACAGCAACAATACATCAATTTGGATTCCATGCTGACAATCCAAATGACATCAAAAAGTGTTTGTGTGTTTTCTTATGTGTATGCATATTAATGTGGTATCATGTATCTCTGCTCATGTGTTGACAATAGTGGGGTTCTCTCATGTGTGGCAATGTTTGTAATTGTGGCTGATTCAGGTTGGGGAGGGCTCTGCTGCTAACAGGGGGATTCAGACTCATTGAGGCCCCACTGATGCCGCGCCATCCCTTTGAAGGGATTATTAACACATTTTGATTACTGTGGTCCAGTTGTCACAGAAAATATAACCTCCATCAGAGTATGAAACAGACAGCCTTTCTGCCCTCTTTTTCATCTCTTACCCACTCTCAGCCCAGCCTGGCCCACTCAAAGCAATTCACTAATTACCACAGCAGCCATCTTAAAACCACACTAACGCTGTATTAGCTTGATGGAGAAATTAGTTAGCCCCTCTCGTGTTTCCTTCAAAAAAAATCCATGGTTATTTTCACACACAGGATCAAATCAATGACATTGTTCACAGACCGTAGCACAAAGAGATGGAAATAGTTATGCCACTATTTCCCATTTTTAATAATTAATCTAGAAACGAATCAGGAGTATGTAGAGATGTTTTTATTAAATATGTATATAATGACTGCATTTAAGATGACTCCACAAGCTCCAAAGGATTCATCCAGCACACTCTCTCTTTGAACTGTTACCGTCTGGTCGATGCTACAGAGCTCTGAGAACCAGAACGACCAGACACAGAAACAGTTTCTTCCCTCAAGCAATCCATCTCATGAACACTTGACACTAAACGTGGAACACACAACTCTATTATACATTATTTATTCACTACACATACTTATTTTTTCATTTCAAATTTGCACATATCAGACCTGTACACACATAATTGTCTATATTATATATTGTGTTTTTGCTATTTTGTACATTGCCTATTTGTATATTATTCTTTTTTTATCTGTGTCCTGTCCTGTTGCTGTCTTTCTGTTGCACTGTGGCGCTTCTGTCACTATAACAAATTCCATGTGTAAACATACCTGGCCAATAAAGCTCTTTCTGATTCTGATTCCATGAGATTCAAATTTCTTCATAACTAATTGAACAAGCTTCAAATATCTTTTGTAAGATGCTTACAAAGATGAACCCACAAGCTTCAAAAGACTCCATACAGAATGACTCACCAACTTGACTCATCAAAATGACTTCCTAAGATGACTCCACGAGCTTCACGTGACTCCATAAAATGCCTCCATAAGCTTCAACTGACTGCAGACAAGTTAACTCATCAAAATGACTCCCTAACATGACTCCAGCAAGCTTTAGATGACTCCATAAAGTCTCTCCATGTAAGAAGCCTCCACAAGCTATAAAAAAACTCCATACAAAATGACTCACTAAGTTGACTCATCAAAATAACTCACTAAGATGAGTCTACAAGCTTCAAATATCTTGCTAAATGACTCTGTATGATGATTCCCTAAGACGACTCCACAAGCTTCAAATTATACCATATGATGAATCACCAAGATGAACTAAGATGATTTCACAACCTTCAAATGGCTTCATATGATGATTCCCTGAGATGACTCCCACTAGCTTCAAGAGTTTTTGTAAAACGGATCTAAAATATAACTCCATAAGACGATTTATCTAAATTATTCACCTAAATGACTCAGTAAGCTTCAAAAGGCTCCATAATATAAATCCTTCACACAGCTTCACAAAGGTTCATAAAGTGCAATAAAGTGACTACAAGCTCTTCAAACAGCTCCATAAGAATGTTCTGTGACTTTACATGAAATTAAGAAAGGCTACGGGTGCTTAGTAAAGTGAACAAGGAGGCTCTTTCCCAGTAACAAGAACACCATGAACTGAACCATTACAGAGCTGTTAGACTGCACAAGTAATCAACAGAGCAATGAGTCCCTGTATGCTACTCTCAATTTGGATAACTTACAGTTAACCCTTGGACTGAAGGCCTAGGGATATTTCCAGAGTCAACTGTTAGATACCTTTCACATAATAGAGAAGCAGCAGATTATTTCTTACTTCCTTTATCATCCTTTGACAAAAATATGCTTTACTATGTCTTTAGAACTTACAAAAGTAAAACAGATGGTATGCTTATGTACAAATGCACCATCTTTTCATGTGGCATCCTTTAAAGAAATCTTGCAAATCAAACAACGTTATAAGAACGCAACACCTGCTACACACAGTCTCAATTTTAACAATAATGTTAATAAGAATTAAAGCAACATAAAAACATCTAAAAAAGTGACTAATCTGAATTCACTGTGTCTCGTATCTAATATAAGCTGGACTGCATGCGTGACTGTTCACTTAATATCCGTTTGTGAAACATATCCCTGTAAACATGAGAGGATGTGAGAGAATCAGAATATGTGAAGTGTGTAGATGATCTGTGGCTGGCTAAGTAGCTCAAATCAAAGGGCAGGATGGGCCGGAGTTAAGTAGGACAGGGCAGGACCACTGGGAAGGGGGATGTTAAAGGAGGGCGAGCGAGATAGAGACAGACTGGAAGAGAGGAAGAGAGTCGAGGATAAACATGGTGATCAGGTGTGAGTTGTCAAGAGGTAGCTTCTGTTCAACGTAGTCCTCCTGGACAGGCATGGCCCAGACGGACAGAGCGGTGTTGGCACAAATAAATCCAGGTGGCCCAGGATCACATTTTCTTTACGTCTCTCTTTTCTTTCTCTCACTAAGTTTAGGCCATAATTTAGTAAATTGTCTTCAGAAGCATAGGCGGCACTGAAATCATTTGAGTGCATTTGTTGAAGTAATAAGAATCCTGGGAATATTCTGAGATGATTTTATGATACAACACATACAAATAATACTTAATTTCTTTGTCATTTGGCCGTCTTCTTTCCTGACTATTTTTATCTGACTGAGTCAATCATGAAAAGAAGCTGGCAATCTCTGGGAGGCTGAGGACTTGGGATTGCGTTTTTTCATGTGTAATCGAAATGAGTATGCAGCAGCAGATGCCATTGGGTGTTTCGTGTGAGATTTTTCAGAAATCACCTCACCATGGTCAATGTGGTTATGCACGGCAACTCGGTCTTATGGGTTTGTTGATGAAAACAAGTTTGCTGAACACTGGACAAAAACCTATAACATGAGAACAACTTTAAAAATCTCCCACCTAAATAAAAATATTAAAATGTTTCATTTAAAACATTATAATGAAATTAGTTTAAAAAATTGATAATAATGTATCTATTTAGAAAATTATAAACAGAATTAAAAAAAAAAAATTCAATAAGAAATCATCTTACTTTTAAATCAGAGGTAAAATAACGAAAAAAAAACAAAAAAACAAATCAAGAAACGTTTACATATGCATGAAAATTATCTTAAAAAAATAAAAAAATAAGAAATAAAACTAATTGGCAAATAAAATTAAATTAAAACATAAAATTAACTCTAGATATTTATATATTACAATTTATAATAATATTTTTCATACAATAGATAGATAGACAGACAGACAGACAGACAGATGCTGAATTGATGAAAGAGGTTCCTTTCTTCCAATTATATTCATTCTTAAAAAACATATAACCACTTGTTTTCTAGATGTAAATCCTCCAGTTCTGCTTTACATTTCTCTAGGAAACAATTGCCAGTGGAATTAAACAATGTAAAAATGAAAATGCAATGAGGGGATTTAATTACTTCTCTTTTTCAGTCCTTCGTTCTGAGTCCATTACAAAACAGCATTTTATACAAACTCATTGCAAGCATTTCAAGACATTTATATTAAAAACCAAAATGGATCTACCTGCTAAAGAAATATTTACACAACCTAAATAACTTTTTTTTCTTAAATACATCAAATTAGCTAAATAACTGTATAAAAACATCTAACAAATGGAAGAATTACAACAATATCCATCTCTGATTTAAAAGCATTAAGAGTGACGTGATTAAGATGATGCACACATGTTCAGAAGTCATTTCTCAGCTGCTACGAATTTCATTCCTAAGTAATAATAAACCATACCTACTCATATTAGATCAACTTGAATTCAACGTATTCATAAGCTTTTCAAAAAAAAAAAATTTAGAGGTTAATGCAGTACTTGAACGATCTATATAACACAGCCCGTTTCTCTAAAAGCTTCCTACCCAATGGAATGATTTCCCTTCATCCTATTTACAATACGATTATGACTTGGAGTCAAGGCACCAAACCACTTAAGCACAACACTAAGACTACAAATCATTTGCTCACTGGCAAAAACTCAAAATAAATTAACCTTGACTATGCTGTATCCCAATCTAAAGAATTCAGAATCAAATATGGACACAGTGACAAAAAAAAGAGGGTTGAAAGATTTACAAATGAATGTGAAACTTTCCATAGAGTATCATCTTGGTTAATTCAAACTGGCATCAGAGGTGATGTGACAAATCCAGTCAGCTCTTTGTAAGGGGTGAATAATAATAGCTGAAATATCATGCTGCTGATGTTCAGTATTGCCCCTACACACAGATCTGAAAATTCTGATGCTCTCAGCAGGGATTCAGCACTGCACACAAACACACTCGTTCTCTGCTGCTCTCTTTCTCAAACACACACGCACATAAAAACACGGTGCTAAATAAATAAAACTCAAATGAGCTCCTAGAGTTGCGAGCAAAGCTTATCTTTTCAGGAACTTTCAGCACCAGGAGAAACATCCAAAGACTCGGAGAGAGCTGAGTGGTGGAGGCCTCTTGTCCCCCAGTGTGGAGACGATTCTTTGAGCCCGTCCTTTTTACGGTGGCTCAAGGGCGCAGCCTATCTGCCAAAGTGTAGATTGCAACCTCCACACTCCTGCCTATTATCACTTTTATCAAAAGGGAGATTCTTTTATGTGACAGTCAAACTGCAAAAGACAAGTCTTGTTAGTGAGTTTTGAGGTGCAATACAGATCTATATATTTTCTATAGAAAAAAACAATTATTCTAAGCCTTACAAAATAAAGTAATCAGAAGTGTGAAGTAATTAAATACACTGAGCACCCTAGGTGGCAGCGATATCGCCTTTTAAAAAGGGTCTGCATCAATAATAGTCTTGCAAATTATTATGAAATATGTCAGGACGATGGCAGCAGGGTTTCCTGCACAACGCAAAATGGGGTACGCTGCAGCCTCCCCATCGTATTTGCCCGGCTCCCTCCCCAGACAAAAGTGAAGCTGTCCCACTGACTGACAGATGGAGCCCCCAGCTGACAGATCGGGCGATGTGTTTCATCTTCAGTGGGCGTCCTGAGCCCGCGGCCGCACCGGCCCAGGGCGCAGGCCGCCGAAGAGGAAGCCACTTTGAGGGACGGTGTGACACAAGCAGCCGCAGAGGGACAGACGGACAGCACTAATGATGGGCTTTTTTTATATGTGCTGCCGCAAACTGTGGGGTGGTCAGCATTGAGATACGCCAAGCGTCGCACATTGAGCTATATTTAATCTGAAAACAAATAAGATTATCTGTGCTGGGTTAACTATCCATAACAAAGCAGGTCCAGCAGCTGTTCAAACTTATGACGATGAAGCCAGTGTTGTCGTTAACAGCTATTAAGTTGTTAATAAAATGTAAGACTGACTTGTTGTAAGACTGAACAATAGAGACAGAAAAATACACTGTTGCTCAATATTAAAAAAGGTGTTTGACAAAAGTTTCAAAATATTTTATATATTTCATTATTTTCCTCCACTGTAAAAATATAAAATATGACAATAATTATAATAAAATAAAACCATATTTTAACTTTGAATCAGATTATAGCTATAAAATAAAAATTATATTATTATTATTTTTTTAAATATGAGTCAGACTGTTGCTATAAAAATGTAATTATCACAACACAGTAGAGGACTTTTTCTTTCTTTGTTTTCACTGATCAAAATGAAAGCAACCACGATAATAATTATAATAAATTACATTTTACATTATATTTAAATATAAATTATATTCAATAAGTACTACTATAACAACAACTATATTTTTTATGCATTTCGTATTCTATAAGTTAAATTACCATTAAAAAAGGCTTGTGTGTGTGTGTGTGTGTGTGTGTGTGTGTGTATGCACACACACACACACACATTGAATGGAATACTATAATTATAATAATATTATATTTTAAATTACATTCAAACACAAATTATATTCAATAAATATTATTATAACTTTTAAAAATAAATTAGATATTCAATCAGTTAAATTACAATTATAATACAGTTTTTTTATATATTATTTATTGTTTTAATATTTTCTTGAATAAAAATCTCTAATGTAAGATTTCAGCTTTGATAGACACTTCATCATTGCCATAAAATCTCCTGCATCTAAACAAAAGTGACATTTTTGCGATAATGACTAAAATCAAATATTTAGCATAGTCAAAATATGTTTCAAGGTTAGAAAGTAATGAAACAAACATTTTCATTGTAATGCGGCACTCTGAAAGGGACCGTTTCCGATCCAATGCACCGAGAGAGACATAAATACAGCGAGAACAAACAAAACTGAAAGCACAAGTGAAGCCTAAACCGCTGCCCTTCTGTACCCACTCCGCCGGTGTTTTCAGAGCTCAGTCTGACTAGTTTCCTCTCTTAATCTCAGCCACCCAACTCTCTGCGACTCCTTAGTGAATTACGCTCGCTTTTCAACTGCCATCAATCTGCTGTCATCAGCGTGTCACTCCCATCACACAATTACCGTTTATGATCCTCATTCCGCAGTGACAAGGTACTGCCACTCTCTCTACCCCCCTCTCCACTTTTTCCTTTTACTTCATTTCACTTTTTCTCTCTGCTTTTTGATATTGCGGTGCCTCAGATGTGCCAGCTCTTTAAAGCGACCGATGAGGAAGCGCCCATGGGGGTCCTGGGTATTCGCTTTCGTCTTCCATTTCCTTCCAAAACAGTTTTATTTAACGGCATCCAGCTCGAGTGCCCTCTTTCAGTCTCTCTCCGTCAACCAAAGGTCAATGAAAGACTGTTTGTGTGCGTCTGATATAAATAGACACATATGATCTGAAATTAAAATGTACTTTCTTCCTCTCTCTCTCTCTCTCTCTCTCTCTCTCTCTCTCTCAATGTTTCTGACAAGTTACTTCAAAAACATTTTTGGCCATTAATGTTACAAACAAATTATGTGAAAATAAAATAAGCCAATAATAAAATAAGACTGGTCACATTTTACATGATAGTGCTGTAATTGTGCATTTTTGTAGTCAAGAGAATATAGCAAGACTAATGAAGTACATGTAATTAATAAAATAATAACAATAACTAAAATAAGCATTATAAATGTAAATACATTTTATTACAAATATTATAGGATTAAGTAATATGTATAACACTGATACACTAATGTAGTAAATACAGATATACTAATGACGCAATTAACAATTATTATGTAATTAATATGCAATTAATATAATAAAAATAACCATTATATATTTATATATATTTTATTAAAAATATTATAAAATTAAGTAAAATGTATAACATGACTACTCTAACGTAGTAAGTAGTAAATACAGCAATACTAATGTAATTAATATAATTATTACAATAGTAATGATACTACCTAACGAAGATAAAATGTAAATATTAATATAAATTTGATTATATATCGAATATTGCATAACATGGATACTGTTAAGTAGTAAAATACAGAAAATGAAGCAATGCACTTACTATAACAACAAAAATTATTTAAAAAAATAATAACAATACTGTAATAAAACTAAATATTAATAAATTCAATATTAATAATTCTATATATTATAAACTAAGTAATATATATAACATGCATACTGTTAAGTTTTATAGTATATAATATTATGTGCTATAATAATAATGATTTAAAATAAAATATAGTTTCATTTCATTAAAAATATATAATTAAGCAAATGCATTTACATAAGTAATATGCAAGTGTTACCAGAAATTGTATTTATGTTATGACCATAAGTTTTATGTTATGGAATTGCCTCTTACATATTTCATTCATTTCTTCTCAGCAAATACAATGTCAAAAACATTTATCATCATTATTATTATTCAGTGTATGTTTGACTCTTTCCTGGGCTTCAATCCCCCAAATTCAGCTTCTTCTATTTTTTTAATTCTGCTCTTCTCATACTTTAGTTTGAACTCAGTCCTGAGAATACAGGAGATTTTGATGCATCTAGCTGGTGGCGAGTGTTGCTGGAGAGGCTCATTCAAAAGATGCAAGTGGGAAGCTTACCTCTCAATCTGTCACTCAATAGTTTATCTAGAAAAATGGATCTGCTCCCCATCACCCCAAAGGAAAAAAATCTCTCAAACTGTGCGACTCAACAGTCAATGATCGCACTTAACATGAGCAAATATCATAATACAGATTGGAATATATCAACAAGTCGACACCTGCACTCTCTATTGGCAATCCCAGAAACGGATAGATGCGAACACAGACACACCGGCTAGTCAAGTTTGTTGGTTCAGCTCTTGCATTAAGAGCCTGTTTGCGGGCTTCGCCATTGTGAAAGTTTGGCCCTTTGTCTAGACGCGCTGAAATCAGTGAGTCCACCTCGGCCACTGCAATTCAAGCGTAAACACTTTTGTGTGTCCCCATATAATACTGTTGCTCACAGACCCCAAAATCCTTGGAACAGCTGAGTCCTTCGGTGTCAAAGATAATGGCGATTTATTGCAATGTGAGGCTTTTTTTCAGCCCCCCCCCCTACTCCTCCCTCGCTCAAACCGATTAAAATTAAGCCGTAAACATGTGAGGACAGAATTAGCACATTTAGCGAGCCTCCTCTCCCACATCCCATTTTCGCTCCGGAGCGGCTGATCCCTGCAGCCGAACGCGGGTGCAATTTTAATGACGGGGACCGTTTTTGAAGTCCAGATGAAAAAAGCGTCGCTTGCCGTTTGTGGCGGCGCTAGATACGGCAAGGCCGGGTCCGGCGTGATTGGGGGGGAGCGACACAAACTCGGACTCTGGGCTCTTCGATAGTATCGGTGTCATTTTCCTCTCCACGATAAGACGCCTTGCTGACAAGGCCAGATTAGGAGAGAAAAAAAAAATCATTATTACATCGCCTTTCATCCACCGGGGGGGTTTCATGATAAACAGCTCACCCGTAGGTAGATTTACAGAGTCGAAAAACCTTATATTACACTCACGCACACATCCCATCACTTATATACATATTTCATTTTACGAGAGGTTTACATTGTGTATTCATATTTAAAAAGCTTTAACATACATAAGCTCAAACTTCTGAAGTACAGGCTTAAGTTGTAGCCCCCCCCCCCAAAAAAATCATACATTTTCAATGAGAAAATGCCCTCATTACAACATAAAAACCCACCATTGTCTTTAGAAAATCCACTCTAGCTAAGTTCTCCTTTCTGCATATCTGCAAACTCTGCTATTGAAATATTTAACTCGTGGCTCTGCTCCGTGAATCAAACAATTATCAAATAACGGCTTATTCTTTTTGAAACACAATACGGCATTCAGATTTCAGCAAACTACAAAAACCCAAGTTATTTGGTATGCTATACCTCGAGGAAATCCACTTCACCAAATTGTCCTCATTAAAGAGAGAACAGTAGCGATGTGCTGAAACTTTAAACACGACTATACAATGAAGGAAATCAACTGGAACAGCTAGGCTGAAATAAATAATGAAAGGATATGAAACAATTACAGAGGAGGTTTTGTACAGCAAATTGAATTTAGTGTGATAAAAAATATATTTTCTAACCAGCAAAAAACAGCTATAAATGTATTACTATCATTATCATTAAATACATGACTTTAGTTGAAGAGACTATTCAAATATTTTAACAATAACAGCAACTTTTCAGTACATTAATGAAAGTATTCAATTCCATTTTTACACTTAATTTGTAAAACTACTACAAAATTTTAGATTATATAACCAAATATATTCTTTTAAGAGGTTATGAACGTTTTTTTTAAACTACATTATTGAATGCGTTCAATTTCATTTTGACATTTTCAATTTAGTTACTATTATTATTATTATTACATCACTTTATATAACTAAATATTATATTCTTTTAAGAGATTATTGAAAATATTTAAAACAAAAACAACTTTTATTGAATGCACTCATTTTTACTTTACACTAATTTTTATTTCATTATTATTGTTGTTAAATTATACTGAATAATAATAATAATCATCATCATCACCATCATCATCATAAATGTTTAAAGTGCTTAAGAAGAAAAGGCCATAGCAACACTAAGAAAAAAAAGAATTCCATTCAAAGAACCAAGTTATCAGTTTCATAAAATGGTAGACAACAACCAGAAAGTGTGGAGGAGAGGGATGAAGGAAAGAAAATGAAAGAACGATAACATGGAGGAGAAAGAAAGAGAGCTAGAGGCAGTGAAAGAAGAGACGGAGACAATTGCGTGTCTGTTACTGGGACGCTCTGACACCCATGGACTGACACAGCATGTCTTAAAGCCGTGCTCACGCTCAAAAGGAGCAGTGTTTCTTCATGTTTACAAAACATATTTATTTATTTCTTCATTCGTTCATTTATTTTGTTATTTATTTCTATCGGGGGCACTCTCGGCTTCTCCATAAAGCCTGCGACAACAATAACTACTCTCCCCCCTCGCATGCTCTTTTAATACCACTGCAGAAAAAATCTAACCGCTCTCAAACAAATTGATGTACTCTTTAATACAGTCGTCACATCATCACAGGGTCCTTGCGTCGTCTGCCTTGGTGACAACTGCAGGGCTGCTTAGCTTAGCCGCCATGGCTACTGCTTTGTTGGTCGCTTCAATGATTTATCACAAAAAAAAGGAGAGAAAAAAGGAAGGAGAGAGAGAAAGAAAAGAAGGGCCTCACGATTGAGTCATTGGCACCTTTGATTGACAAGGCCTAATCAGCTTATCTGGGTGCCAATAAAGATGATGGCCTGCAGAGACACTCTCTACCAGGCTCTGCGTGAACTTTGGGCCCTGGTGAGGGCCCCAGGGGCCAGGCCCCGACCCACTCTGCTTATCTAAACACTGCTGAAATCAATCCCTAATGAGCTGGTTTCATTTTGCCCCATCGATCCGCTGCCACAGCGGCTGCTGCGTATTCAAAGGCCACCGCTCTGCTCCTTACGGACACCGTTCTCGCGGCTCGTTTATATCGGACAATCAGTTAAAATTTATTAATTAATTAATTAATAGATTTTGAGGTCAACTGTCTTGAGATTAAATAGTTTTCTTAGAAAAAAAAATACAAATAAATATTCTTCAACAATCCCAAATGTGACTGCAAACAACAGAATTACACCCCGTAGATATTTTATTTTCCTCCATACAAAACATCTTTTGCCCACTTCCTTGGCTTTCATAAACAGCCGGGCATTTCTTTGATTAGGGTTTATTTAACGCTCGTGGGCTCTGGGACATTTCTGATTTATATGCCTTTAAATTGGCTGCTTTGCTCCCTCCTACTGTACTGCTGGACTTAACGCATCACACACTTAAACACCCTTAAAACACACACACACACACACACACACGCACACAGTCTCCTCACTGACACTGTGTAGGTGCAATCAGAAAATAAAATTCAAATTACATAAAAAAAAAAAAAATTATATATATATATATATATATATATATATATATATATATATATATATATATATATATATATATATATATATATATATATATAGTATCCTCACAATTTTACTACAAAAATTGTGACAGATTTTTTGCATTATAATCAAAAATCCAAGAATTCAGTCAACTTGTACCACAAAGAAAACAAACCCTGATAAATCATCCTTGATAATAAAATTATTTGGTCAATACAAAGAGTGGGTTTTAAAAATAGTTTTAAACGACAAACTAATTTAAAATAATGAAACAATTAAATGTGACCATAACTAGAGTAAATGTTAAAGTAATTTTTTTATTTATATACGGTTTGCAAACACACTGATATTACTTTTATTTAACTATGCTATTACTTTAAAGACTTGAAATGTAAAAAGAATATATATACACATATACAATATATAAATATTAATACTCTATTAATACTCTGTCTCAAAGTAATAATAAAATGTGTAAACAAACATACGGCATGTTTAGATTTGAAGTAAGCTATTATTTCAAGACTTTATATGTATTGTTTGTTTGTGTGTAACAATTTAAATACAGTTACATGTATAATTTTATACGTAAAGCAATATAATATATATAAATGCATTGTGTATTACTTTGTGTATACTTACACTATATATATATATTAATATCTATCGAGTCTTAAAGTAATCGCATAGTTTAAGCAAAAAACAAATAAACAGCACAAAAAAACTTAAGACAAATTAAATGTTATAAAAAAAACAACCAATTATTATTTTATAAAATAGAAAACCTATGTAAAATTCATATAGTAAATGAATGTATATTTTATTTTTTATTATATTTATAATATATATAAATAAAATATATTTTAATTTATATTTATATTTTATTAATTTAGTATTAGTAGTAATAATTTAATTATTTATTTTCTTTACTAATTTACAATTGTTTTATTACAGGATAGCAGAAACCCGAATGGCTGGCGCTATAGCAGGTGTGGATTGCCGCTCGAGTGAATTTTAACACACGGTCCATAAACTGGCCGATCCGCCTCAGTGTGACACAGAGAGCGTGGGTCACCGCCACAACCCAAACAAAGCGCATCTATCCCTGCAGCTCCTCAACAGCCACCGAAGCGGGTCTGTGTTTACCCCAGCGATCGCTGTGCATTTTGCGTGCGGTTGCTGTGCCCAAATCCCAAAAGTACAGGGTTTGTCCTTCTTGGGCCACTTCAGTTTAGGACTACCTGCCGCTTCGCTTTTAAGATGCAGGTGTGTGTGTGTACGTGAGTGTTGGGGTGGTCGGTGGGGTACGGGGTCAGGGATTAGGATCACAGGAGTGAGACGCACAGGCCGAGTTGCGCTTTAACGCGGTTAGAGAAGGGCTGAGTAAACAGGCATTGTTCTGCACTTGCGGCTCCCACACTGAGAGCAGTGGAAGCGATGCGGCATTGTAACGGCTCTCAGAGGAAGAAACCGTCCTTTATGGGGGGAAAACTCCTCTCAGAGGGGGTCTGATCCCGCCGTTGAAGTGTACGGGCTTCCGCTTTGGTATCTTCTAGAAAAGCAGAAAATTAAATTGGGCAGACATAAGTAAAAAAAAAATATGTCTGAATAGCAGAAAAACAAAGGGACTTCTTTCGGTGAATTGAACATATATATATATATATATATATATATATATAAATGTATGCAGGGCAGGAATGAAAAAAAATGCAGATTGCATTTATGAATTTGTGAGTTGTTCTTGCGAGACATCAAACACCACTGGTCTGTGCAACCCTTTCTAGATTGGAATTATTAACTGTGTCGACGTCGCGCACAAGCCACCCTGCCATTATAATGTAAATTAACAAACTTTTCAAAACTAAGGCAGAAGCCAAAGAAAGCCAGTAGCTTCTTGAAGAACGAGCTTTGATACGTCTCTGAGGAATACACTCTGCTTCAACAACACGGTGACTGTCAGGCTAAAAAAAAAAAAAAGCCTGCTGATTCAATCTATTTCAGATCTAAATTAGTTCATTTTCTTGTATTTAAAGATAAAAACTAACCTTCAGACAGGTGCGAATCAGGTGACGTCTAAAGTGCTTTATTTAGATACCGGTTTATTAAAAGATCTGGGTCTTTATTTAGCTTGAAAAATTGCAGGACGGTGGAGGCAGGGTGTTGTTGTTTATTCTAGTCGACACGCCATCATTTGGTACCCATATTAAAACTCTCTCTCTCTCTCTCTCTCTCTCACACACACACACAGGTAGGTGAATGGAAATAAGGTGGTGTGTTTTGTGTGAGCCTAACAGTACTGCGGCTGCTGCTCTACACCTCTCTCTCCCTTGCTTCTCTTTGATGTGCTTCTGAAAATGTCACCAGTCGTCAAGGCGTTGTTTTTCCACTCTCTCTCTCTTTTTACCACGCATACGAGCGAGACAATTTGCTGTCGCTCACCCCCCTACCCAGAATGCCTACCAGTTTCCACCGCTATCTGGTAGCCAGCTTCCAGCCTTCGAGATGACCTTTCCAGCCTCTCTGTGTTGTCCAACAGATGTGCTCTCTGAAAACAAACCACAGATGGAAAGAAAACAATGAGAGTGATTGAGAAGACTGGGACATTATTTACAGAGACATTTTCAACACAATAATAGACACGCTAAGACAAAAGGGTACAGACCACTTAGTTTTAATTTAACTTGTACATTGATTTGAGAACGTCTAATTATGAGTTGCGTTTCCATAAATTGGACTGATCGTCGCGCAAATTCCAAAGGAAAAAAGGACGGAGCTCCAATCTAACACCTTTCCTTCTTTTTAATTGAGGCTTCCTTCTTGCAGTGGCTTTGTTCTGAAGGTGCTGCCAGATCTCATTACCTCACATTTAAAACCAGGGCAAAGATTAGCATGGGAGGGATGGCTAATTGAGCTGTAATATATTTTCAAATGCTGCTTCAGATTACCCAATATCTGTTAGTCTGACAAGTTCAGCATGCCACCATAACCCTTGTTACACTATGTTTTTTATTTGATGTATACACTTTTACAAATAAATGTTGTATTTATTGGTATCTAAGTTTTTTTAATGAAACCATAAACATCCATGGAAGCTTTAGATGGCACAAAAGGTTCTTTATAGTAGAAAAAAAGTTCTTTACACTAAGTTCTTTTAAGAATTGTTCCACTGAAGGACATTTGGGGAACCCAAAATGGCTCTTTAATGGCATCGATGTGAAAAAAACCTTGTATTTTTAAAAGTGTATGCTGTCTAAAACGCTTGCTGGTTTCTCTACAGTGCTTTTTGGATGTTTTAAGGGTCACTGTAAATAATGCAAACCAACAAGGCGTGTAAACTTTTTCAAGGAAAGGTTGGTACGGCTTGTGTCGAGTTACAGATTTACAAAGTCAGAAGTCATAAATGTAAGATTAAAATAAACATCATGGTCAAGGGCCAGGCACATTAATATTGCACATTGATTCAACTAATTTCAGGAAAATAATAACCTTGGCCATACTGAAAACTCTGAAGTGGTCGCAGACTCATGTTTCGAGAACATAAAATAACAACATAAAAATACAGTAAATTAACAACAGTGTGTAAAATATTATTACAATTTAAAATTTATATATATATTTTAAAATAAACAGATTAAATAAAAAATAAATATTTTAAAATATTAATACATTTTATAAAATAAAATATTCCGGTGATAGCATGTGTGATGAATTGGTGCATAAGACTTTTAAAATTATCTTAATATTAATTTCTTAATATTATCACAATTGATAAAAAAGTGCTGCCTAATATTTTGTGGAATGAACAGGAAGTTTAAAAAAAAAAAAAAAACTCTCACTGACCCCAAACTTTTGACTGGTATACATACTAGAAACAACAGAATTTATGTAGAACTAAATATCTCATACATACGTTAATATATACGTGCTAGAAATAAAATACAGTGAGGTCCAAAATTTCATTTGTAAAAATGCTTTTATTTTGGATTTTTCTTAATTTAAGTTTTAATTGCTAATTATAGTATATAAGCATGAATTTAAGTGAAAATTTACATTTAAAAAAAATGAAATTCAGAATGTCTTTAGTTTTTCCCCGTTTTCTCCCTTTAAAATCTGATGATCATGTGATTCAGCATGATTTGAGAATGATCTATATCTTTGGCATCAATGGAACATCAACATTCAGTACAAAGTAGTTGTATGATCAGTGATGTATGATCAGTACATGATCAGTGTCACAAATTTATGTTATTTTGAGATTCTGAACAAAGTCAGTAATGCATATTTTTTTTTTCATTTCACATCATACCGTCTCCGTTTAAAATTTGACACAATCCTAAAACTTTCTCAAAACTTTGTAGTCTTAAACTTTTGAACCCCACAGCAGATACTAAAAAACTAAGATTTTATGGTAAGCCATATCATGTATGAGTGTGAACACTGAATGAGACCACTGCATTTCTATTTGTAAATACATAACAGAGAGAACTAACTACATTTCTAAAGGACGTTAACCTTTATTCCTATTTACATGCACAGAAAGAATAAAGGCAGAGGGAAAAAATGAGAGAAACAAGTTTCCAGTTCTAGTTAAGCTGTCAAAATATGTAGCGGCTAATCACTCCAAGGAAATGAAAAATAGACGACATTTCACTTTTCAAAGTTTGACAATCACAGAGAAGGGAAAGAGGGAGAAAAAAAAACTGAACTTTTTTTTCTTCTCCTCCTCTCAGTTGACAGATGTCATTTAAAATAGCTGAAATACTTTTTAATAGTTTAAGGGAGGGGGTGTTAGTGGGAGATAGAGGGAGGGAGAGAGAGAGAGATAGAGAAAGAGTGGAGAACGGGGGTGGGAGTGCGTATGGGGAAAAGGGAGCCATCTCTGCCTAATGAGCCCCTCTGGATCAGCTGAGATGGAGGGGACGTATTGACATGCACCGCTTAAACTAATACACCTAGACCAGGGATGTGCCTGTGTGCCTGGAAGCACAAGGCAGCCAGGGATACTGACAGAGTAGCTCGCTCCCCCGTCTTCAAAGAGCTCAAGTGATTAGTATGTTATCATTACCATTCGAAACGTGATTTTCCTATTCCCTCTCGGCAAAGGTGACACGTCTCGGGGAGACGGCCAGCAGACTCGCGCGCCGGAAAGCCACTTCAAAGCTTTTTCTTGAATTTCTCTCCCTCGCTCGTTCTCACTCCCTCAGTTGGTCTATTTTTCTGAGGGAGGGGGGGCTGTTGATGTCTATTGTGCGTGTGTGTGGGGTGCGGGGGAATGGGGGTGACACACACTGTAGGTGCAGTGACGATAACAGCGCGAAGAAATGGCGACTTCCTGAAAACGTTAAAGAATGGCCTATCAAAACGAATTACCTCGCTCCAGCGGATTTGTTTTTTTCTATAAACGTCTCACGTGTGGATCCAAATGCATCCGTAAGGAGGTGATTATGAGCAACAAAGCACGTTAGACATAACACATCAGTTCAGATATTTAAAACAAAAAGCCCTAGATGCATATCACTCACTTTCATGGACCAAAATGACCTGAATAAAAGAAACCCTTTTTTTCTTGATTTATTCACTATTGGAGCGGCAGAACTGTCAAAATTGTCTCTCTTTTTTGGTCTTATGGAATTCAACAAAAGCTTCTTTTAAAGAGGGCATGATAAATATTGGTGCGTTCGTGACCGCCTTTTTTTTTTCTTTCTTTGCATTTTTTTATTTTGTGAAGAACCACACTTCAGTTGTAAGTTATTAACGTGGAACCCAGGAACAATGCGAATGTGACTCAAAAGAATTGTCTTCCCTTCTCTCTCCCCTTTTTTCAATATCAAACACGAGCGCTTACAATCGCAATTTTCTAAAGTTTTGATGATTCCTTATTATTTCAAATGGGGAGGGGGGGGGGGGGGGGGGGTGTTAGAGTCAAAGTGAATAATGATGACAGCTATGATTCAGACTGACTATGTGATCTTCTCCACCGTTTGTTTGGGACTTGTAAGAAAAAGAATTACAAGTGTCAAACAGCTGTGAATAAGGGTGCTAAATATTTAAACATGTTTTCCAGCTGAGGAAAAGTACAGTTTTAAAAAGCAGGCTAAGTGTGTATAAGCTGGGAGAAGGAAACAAAATGTGAGATTTAAAAACTACACACTGAATTTCTTCTCTTATTTGAGTTAAAAGGATCTTCTAGCATGCTCTGTATTGTTTACTTGAATGATTCTGGTGTAGCTTTGAGATGGGGAAGAGTAAAGAAAATTATCAGGCATTTTAGATAATTATATTTGAATTTGTGTTGTTATTTTTTACAGTACATAACAGGATGACACATACTTACAGTAGTAATGAATTAGTAAAATGATGCAAGTGTCGTTTTACTTTCATAAGATGACAGAAGCAAAGATAAGGTTTTTCATTTTTCCCATCCATAAATATTTAATGCGCCTTTACAATTTCTTCAAGATAGAAAGGATCAGAAATTTGCATTGTAAATACTGTTATCTTCAAAGATTAGCAATCACTAAACATCTTTACAAAAGCAGGCAGAAGCATGATGCAGTGCTATCCAGTCCTCCACTGAGAGGAGGCTTCCTTTATGAATGAAGATCTTCAGATATTGTATTCTGTGTGTGTCTGCATGTGTCTATGAATAGGGGAATCCCAAGTCCAAACAACAACACACACACATACAACCCTAGACAGGAGATGAAGATACCGGCAAGTGAACGTACACACAAGCACACACAGCTCGAGACGACGGCCTTTTATGCAGTAATCCACATGCATGCTCACTTCCAAGAAGGATGAATGCTACAAATACAAAAAGACATTACAAATCGTCCCCTTATCTCGGACTAAAAGGCAGGCTATTGTATTCTCATTCGCTGAGTGGGGGAAATGTCTGGGGCTTCCTAGCATTGCACAAAGAAAACTCAGCAGTTGGTTGAAAATCCATAATTCTGTTATATTTAGAGCCATGTATGCTAATAAAAAAAAAAGAAAAAAAATGGGAAACAAACATTTAAATATACTTTATTTATTTTATAAGGTGCAAATTAGTAAGGAGTTTATACCAGTGGTATACTATTTAATAAGAAAATCATTATTTATTTTCAAAATAAATGCTCTATAAAACATATGTGTGACCCTGGACCACAAAACCAGTCTTAAGTCGCTGGGGTATATTTGTAGCAATAGAAAAAAATACATTGTATGGGTCAAAATTATAGATTTTTCTTTTATGCCAAAAATCATTAGGACATTAAGTAAAGATCATGATCCATGAAGATATTTTGCAAATTTCCTACTGTAAATATATCAAAACTTAATTTTTGATTAGTAATATGCATTGCTAAGGACTTCATCTGGACAATTTTAGCGGCAATTTTCTCAATATTTAGATTTTTATATATATATATATATATATATATATATATATATATATATATATATATATGTATGTATGTATGTGTGTGTGTGTGTGTGTGTGTGTGTGTGTGTCTGTGTCTGTGTCTGTGTCTGTGTGTGTGTGCGCGCGTGTATGAATATGTACTGTATATATGTGCTCATTTCCTCTATCTGTATATTTACATTACTTTTGCTGTCAACACTCACTTTACCTTAGATACCTTAAAAAACACTAAAGACTTAAGACTGCTTTAAATATAATCTTTAACAAATCTCATAATTAATAGCCATTTTCACTGTTTGTTGTTTTAACTTATATTTTAGTGTTTCATTGTTTCAAATTTAAGATAAAATAGCACAGAATATAATATTGGCCACATAAGATGCTCTTTTGTTGATTTTGATTGCTTCCATTGTCCTCAGATAAAAGCGTCTGCTAAATGACTAAATGTAATATTGTTTAAATATAGTTACAATTTTAGCATGCAGACTACACAACAGCTAAAACACAGCATGCTAATGAAAAAAAAGTAGTTAACCTCACTAATCGACTACTGCTGGACGAATGGTTGACCCATCACTAAAAGAAAATAAAAGCATATCCAGATCTCCCCCTCCCTTTTTATTATAACAGCACGTCTCAATTGCGTTTTCATATTGGGTGAATGTTTTGACAAGCTGATTAAATCTTTTAAGGTTTGGTGTGAAACAGCTTTGATTCAGTTCCTCATAGAGCAGTATGTAGAAACGAGCCTCATTTTGAGCTCAGTCAAAAGAGACTTTAAAATCAGATTAGGCCTTTTTATTCTGACGAAGGGGGAAAATGAATGGAGGATCCGCGGGAAAAAAGAGAAGACCAAAACGGGAAGGAAGAGCAGCACTTACCTCTTCACGTAACTTTATCAACTGCCACATGAAGGCACAAAATAGAGGGAGGGAGAAAAAGAGAGGGAGGGAGAAAGAGAGTGAGAGATAGATAAAAAGCCGAGACATGGCAGGAAGCAGATCAGTCATGCGGCTGGGTACAGAATTAACCTTGACGATTTAGCTGTTTGCATGTTTAGCATTTAGAAATCACAGACAAACACATTAAAAGAAGCTAAACACGAGACTCATGCCGACTTTTTTGAACAAACAAAGATCAAGTTCTAGTGCTGTCACATTAAACAAAGAGACTGGGAATGGATTTCTCAACTCGCGACGTCTAAACTATCATCATCAAGGAAGAGGGGGAGAGAAACAGTCACATCACAGCACTTGATATGGCATAAGGGGGGAAAACACTAGCGGTACAGTAGGATAATAAAGATTTTGTACAGTAAGGATGGAAGCTCTGAGGATTTAGGCTCCTTAACAACAACTCCGCAGGATTCCTACTTTTGGACTAAGAAACAGAAAGTGACACCAAGCAATGCTCCTTTTTATTATTACAGGACGTGCTCATCGTTTCTGACTCGCTATCAATGTCAAATTAGAGTTTACTATGCATTAGGCCCATAAGGGAGGAACATATATACATAAACATAAAGCCAAGCGGTTGCATCTTATTATGGAAACAATCTACCATGGAAAAAAAAAAAAAAAAACATTGCAAAAATTGGGTTATTCATTTTTGATGAAAGGGAATTACATATTAAAACTAGAAAAATAGAGAATGTATGTCTTGCAGTGAATTCAGCAGCTCTTGAATGGTCTCTGAAAGAGGCTAATGCAATTTCAACTTAATCAAGTACATTAAGCATTTAGAGAAGCTCTTCATTACAGCCTCTTTATGTAACACAAGCGTTCTTGGCAAAAGGTGAGTTGCTTATCGGCAGCACACAACATATTCAGAAGAGGAGGGGAAGGACAAGTTTCTTAATTTGTCAGCCGTTGCAGGTGATTTTTTAATCTCCATTTCTTGCCAGAGATTAAAGGTTAGCAGATCTAAGGGGAAGCTCTGGGCCATTATTAAAGGCCTCTCATCTCTTTTTGTGTGCGCTGGTCATTTTGAATTTCGCTATTTTTAAATCATTCGCTATCATATCAGAAAAGAGGCAGAACTCGGATCATGAATTATAAACTTAATACCTCACCTAAAAGGCAGAATCTATGGTCGTGATGTTAAACTGCGGTGGTGGCCGCTGTCGGTGGGCATGGTTTGTTTCAAATCTTTTTCTCACATCTGCCGTGGGTTCACAACAAAGCTAAGTATGGCACTAAAACTAGATGCAATGTTTCTGGTATAAAGTACCTTTTGCAATAAATAAATATATAAATAAAGGACTAAACAAAAATAAAAACCATCATAAAAATAAGTCTTTAACTATAAATTGTACATTTCAGTTTAAAATTTGAATGTAGGAAATAAAATTATTATTATTAAAAATAAAACATGAAAATATATATGAAATACAAAAAAGTATTTAAAAAATAATTAAATAATTGGAGCTGTGTCCCAAATTAATACAAGTTACATTACATATACCCTAACAACACAATGAGCATGCTATGGAATAGCAAATAATAATAATAATAAAACATATCATTCCAAAAGAGGAATTACATTAAAATAGTTAAAATGTTGAAGTTAACCTTCAATATTAAGTTAAAAAAAATAACTTCTACACTGAGAACCAGGAAATAAGTCGGGCCGCGTTGCAGCTACTAGCTGTGTATTTTGATTTTTTGTAGTATTATTAATGCATTGCCTGCATTATTCAAAAGGCCAAAGTTTGTGAATACGCTATAGAAGTAGCTATTTAGGTTTGCTGTGAGCCCACCCGAGCTAAACACAACCCTGCAGACCGTCTCAATGAACACCAAACAAACCTTGTTCTATCATATTTGTGCTGCTTGGACGATTGCGAGCCCTCGCCGAGGATTTACCAGGAGAATCTGGAAGACTTTAAGCTTGCTGTTGTTCTTTTCTGCTGTGTTTTTTCTCTTTAAACCAAACCAGACAACCAGTCTTTTGTTGCTTTACCTGAACTCGCAAACATTTCTCGGGAAACGGCAGAAAGAAAAAAAAAAACGCGAAACTGTTTAATTATGTTGTGATGAGTTCATTCCTTCGTTTTTTTTTTCATGTGGTTGTTATTCGAAACTGCACTGCTGCAATTTTTCTGTTATGATAATCAGCGGATTTTCAAACAAAGATTTTTTTTTTCCAATACGGAACTCGATACAAGTGGTAATCTGCTTCCTTTGTAGCCTGTAAAATCTGGTCCACGCCGGCTCAAACCTGCCCAATCTCTCGTGGCCATGCCTTCTGCTGTGTCTGAAATCGAAACTATTCCGTAGAGTATTCGCGTGCGAAAAAAAAAAGTGTGTGTGCTCACACAAGAACGTGTGTGGTAAAAATGTGTGCGTTTCGGCGGAAAGGGTAGGGGGAGGGATGCTGAAGAAAAAAGAGCAACGGTAGACCACCACATTATTAAAAAAAAAGAGCGATAGCACCAATTCGGTCTCTGTCCGCATACAGATAACGAATAAATGCCGAACTCTATTAAATCGTCCTTTAGCTATTATCGCCGGGCCAACACGTTATTTTCAGAACTTATGACAACTCCCTATTTACTTAGCTATAAATCCTCACCATGTAACGAACAGATTTGTGACTGGTAATGATCTGCTCAGCCAGGGCTATATGAAATGATCCTGACCTCTTTTAGATCGTGAGGAATTAAATTGACCGACTCACCCCAGTCGCCCCCCCCGCCCACCCCTACATCTCTTCTCCTCCGCTCTATCGCTCCTGTCTCGCTCGATAAAAAACCCTGAAGTTCCGACCACTCCACTCACAGCAAGTCTTGTGTTAGCATCCCTAGTTTAATTCATTATTTTTCTTTAAATGGAAATGAAGTTAATTCAACACCTGAGGTCTGATCGGGAAGAAAACTGGTCCTCCTTTCCCCCGCTAAAAAAATATTTATGCACATTTAAAATGCATGTGGAAAACTGATACAGAACATAATGTCAGAACATACGTCTATGAGATTTCTTTTTTTCTATTTCATGGAAGATGGGATTAAACTTTTTTTTTATTATCAGTTTTATGAGAAAATGGATAAAATATAAATAATGCATTAATAATATAAACTTAATATTTAGTACACTTATAAATAATGTGTTACAAATGTTTTTTATAATTTAATAAAATGTATTCGTGTCTATTTACAAACATACATAAATATGTAATTAATAATACAAATATATAAATAAAATAAAAAATCTATTTAAATATTTATTTACACATTGTGTACATGGCTCATGCTCATACCCTCTTGTGCTTATTTTTTTGTGTTTGTGTGAAAAGAGGATTTTGATATTGTAGGTGACAGAAAGTGGGGAGCTTGACTGCATTTAAAGACAATAAATATAAGAACATCCCAAAGCACTTCATCCCTTTACCAGATCAATGGCTGCAATCTAACATAAAACATATCTCTTGTTATTGTCTCTAATGTCTTGTTATTAGGCAAATTATCTTTAAGTGTTTAAAGAATGGCTAATATGAAAAAGAATAAGAAACTTAAGGAACTGAAATATAATCCTTTTAAACTATTGTCCTATTGTTCAAATGCCACTAAAGTAAAATAAAGAATGAAAGCCTGCATCTTAAAAATCCATATCAAATGAGCTATTGTGCCATCCACGACAATTCATAATTATTTTTGATAAAAGAAGCTGTCATTGAATGCAGTTTGAATAACAACTCAAGTAATGTGATTTGTCATAAACTGATTTTATAAAAGGAAGAAAGGCAAGAATTTGATAAAACCATCAATGTCTAGCTGTGGGTTTGACAGCTCGAGGGACACTTCTACTCTCAACTTCATATGAAGTGCCACACTCATTTTTTGTGTCCCACTAATTTGGTGAGAATATGCATATCAATTACCCATCACGGCTAACGCTACATATGTTTGTAAGATGTGTGGTGCATAGGTCATCTGTGAAATGCTAATAAGCGGGGAAAAGACATAAAAAAAAAAAAAACTTTAGCAGTTACGAATGATCTCACGGCTCTTTCACAAGGTGCCTGTGAATACACTCACTTGGAGTGCATGTTGAAATGTGGCATATTCGATAAATATAGCAGGATAATTAAATGCAGTAATTATTCAAAGGAACTTGTCTGCCTTTTAAAAACAGCTGTGCAGGTGATAAAATTGTAAAATGGAAAATGTTACATTCCACTTTAGAGTATATGAGTGAGAATATAATATAATAAAATATATAAACAAATATATTTACATATAACATATATTTTATATTATAATTTATATATGTACACACACACAAACACACTGAAAAAATTAATTACACATACGTTACATATACACAAATATTATTTACATTATTAAATTATATATAATTTAAATTGTTTTAATATTTTTAAGTTTACAGATATTTAGAAATATTTTTTTTTTTAAACATGCATACACACATACACTTATTTATATATAAACTAAAAATCGAAACACATAAATATATGTATATGTGCGCGTGTGAGAGAGATTATTATTCAAAATAATTTTGAACAGAACCTTTATAGCTATCAACTTCTTGCCGATACCTGAAGATTTTTTTTTATATATTTATCCCTATGTGAAATAATACTAACCTTTATTTATTTTTTTTTATTTACATAGTTTTCCCCCCACCCTCAGTTTAAGGAACTTTGAAAGCTGCAGGGTTTTTTTGGGGGGGGGTTTGGGGTTTTGGGGCATTTTTTAGAAGAATAAGGACTGAGGCGGATGGTGAACAGCTGAGAGAAAGCGGGAATTTACCCCAATCTGGTGCTGCCCAGACACTGGTTAGCGCCTAAAGCCCATTCAGCATTGGGCAGCTTTGCATTAAACAGTGTTGCTTCTGCATGACTGGGTGCCAATGCCTGACTCTCTCTGCCCCTCGTGGCCCTGACCCGTCCTCACCCCAAGCAGCCACCCACACTGGGAAAGCACAGCCCCTGATTAACACCCTACCTGACTCTCCGAGGAGCTCCCATTATCCCCCAGGAGCTCGTTCCGCACCTCATCACTGTAGGCAATACGTGACCTTTTCTGCAATGGGAAGAGGTTGAGAGAGAGGAAAAAGAGAGAAAGTGAAGAAGAGGGGCAAGGGGAGAATGAGAGAAAAAACAAGCATTAGTTCACTTGACTTGAAAAATCACACATTTCTAAAGCACGAGAGCCCCCTGTTGGATCAGCAAACGAAACAAAAATACTTACACCAGGTGATATACTAAAGCGAGAGAGCGAGCGTATGTGTTGTGGAAAGAGAGGAAGTGTGCGAGTGTGTGTGTGTGTGTGTGTGTAATCTGGTTCCAGTGTGGCTTGACTGAACCGGAGCCCTCGGATACAATAGCAAAAGCCCCCCTTTCACTTAAATAAATAAAAAGTGTAGAATGGCGGACCGTAGTACAAGACAGAGGCAGGGAGCGTATTAGGAAAGTATCAGTTGTCAGAGGGAAATGTGTTCTGGGGGCTGTCACTGCTGTCAGTCCTGTTCTCTGGCAGACTCTGTGATAAAACCAAGCCAGGGAGCTAGACAGAGAATAATTCATCACCCAGGTCGACGCGATTGGTGTGCCATCAGATTTGGGCTCGTTCCCCCGTCTCTCCTCTGCTACGCAGTTTGGAAAAAGAATGCCGTGTCCAAAAAAGAAAACACACACACACACACACACACCCAACACTTCAGAGCGTGCCACCTCCGATTCAGCGAGCGCAGAAGCCGTGTATGGCATGTTTACAAACACACCCGACCTCTTCAAATACCCTCCAAACTAAACACACACTGGTGGTGCGGAGGAGAAAAAAAAAAACACACACTGAGATGGCGTTTACCAAGAGCCCTTTGCTTCCCTCTGTTCGCTCTTCCTGCGGGCTGGCAGTCTTCGGCAGGATGAGAGCAGGGAAAGGTGCAGGCGAGCCACAGGAAAACTAAACAGCAAAATAACTGCTATCCAAGAACTGCATTTTGTGATGCTGTGCTGTGTCACAATTTCTCGCAGAGGATGCGGTCAAATCCTGGAGGATAGGACGTTTGTTTGGCAAGTTTTATCAGAGTCAACAATTTATGATTCGTTCTGAAAATGTGTACTAATGAATTTGCACCATGCAAAATGTTTAGAAATATTTATTTATAGATATACAAAGTTCATAGCTTTAAAATCTCTGTTAAAAAGTATTAAAATAACACATATATTTAAATATGCATACATACATGAAATAAAAATATATATAAAATGTGTGTGAACGGAACATTTAAAGCTATAATCGTTTTGCCGATAAATGAAAAAATATATATCAATTCTAACAACTAACTTCCTTTTTATCTCCTTGTACATGAAATAATACTAAAAATATCTTTTTTTTTTTCTTTTTCAAACCCTCGGTTTATTTATTTTTGGGAAGAATAATTAGTCATGAATTTGCACTATTCAAAATTTCTTTTTATTTAGATCACAAACAAAAGTAGTTAATATAAAGCGCAAATGTAGGAATTGAGATTTCTAAAAAGGAGTCTGACAGATCATTCGGTTTAAAAAAATATATACATGTCATATCTTGTGTCATTTCTGATTTTACCGATCAGCAATCGTTTGCATTTGTCTGCATATTATTTTACAAACGAGCACCACAAACAAAGCACATCTTCTGACGAGGAAAAGAAACACACCCACATGTTCCATCTTAAAGAACATCAGAGGAACTTTGGGGAATGTTGACATGTTCATAATTGAAAACGGAAGCCTTGGAGATGCCTTCATTTGAATGCACACACTGTCTTCAAACCCTATTTTTGTTTCATTCTTCTTCTTCTTCTAAATAGCTGTTTGTTGTAGCTGAGAGCATCAACCACTTTTACGATGTAATCTTTGAGTGCATCTCGCACAAAAAGAATGGCAAATGCAGCCTTAAGTCTTCGAAGGGGAAAACTAGTCATAGAAACAAAGCAAGGCGCCTCTCCCAGCCCGTTTACACAATTTTGCAACTCCCCCTGCAGTAAAACAAGCCTCACACTGATTATTCTCCCTTCTTCTGCTGCTATAGCACAGCAGCTGGGCAATATTGACTGCTTAACCCTAGGAAATACTTTGATTGGTACTTTGCATTGGAGCCAAGTTATAGGTTATTAGAATTATTTATTTTCCTACTTACTTATCTTCTATATGCCACGCATTAATAAAGTGAAGCTATTTATTTAGATCACTGGAGAATTGCATATTTAATCACGACCCAAAACGACCTAAAATCGATTGGAGTGATATGAAAGCTTAAAAAATAATAAGCTCTCGCTTTTTAAAAATTAATAAATAAAAAAAAGAAATAATCAATGGATTTTAAAGTTCTAACATATTGCATAGTTCAGCTAGAGCACTCAAATATAAAACCTGTACTAACCCAGAGAGAAGTCTTTGTAATCGTAAGAATGGAGATACCTTATCGCTACAGAAAAAAAGCGAAATCTTTTTTTAATCTGTTTGAAAGGTCTTTCTCTTGTCACTTGTTTTAATCTTGGGTGAGAATTTGCTTCTATTCCCGGAAGCATAGGGAAAAAGTACAAAGATCCGTCTTAACTTTATGCAAAGTGGTCTGACTGCCTTTTAAAACAGACATGTCTCATCAAACCAGAGACGAGGGTTTTTGTGTCCTGTCAAAAATGTGTGTTGTAAGTCTGTTGACATGATGCACGATGCAAAAAAAAAAACTGTTCAACCAAACCATAATTGCATATGCATCGTGCATGCTAAATATTTATATGAGCTCAAAAAAAGATCATATATTGTCTGAAATAAGAATCATATGAACAAAACTGCAGCAAATATTAGTCAAATACATTTCTTATTATATAAATATAAAAGCATATTAAAAAATCTTATTTGCACCATCCAAACAACCTATGTGGTTAATTAAAAGAATTCAAGCAATAATAATAATTAAAAAAAAATAACCTTTAGTTCTAAGGGCAGGAAAAAGTAAAATAATGAAAAAAGTAAAAAAATGTTAGAAATAATTACCACAAAAATATCTTATTATAAATCAACTGCTATCTCTTATTGTTCATCATTATTATTGCTTTTTTTTCCCCACAACACTGTACACTGACAGCAAACGGCAACACAAGGACGCAAATAATAATGGGACCTGAACTGCAGCAAAAGTAAACAGTTCATTAGATAGGCATTAAAAGGCATAAAAATACCCAGGGGCAGAGTTTAATGAGAGGCCCTGAAGTGACACTGCCAAAGCTTTTTCCTCCACTTTTCCACTCGGAAACCACACGTCTGGTGGCAAACCGTGAAGAGTAATTAATAATATTTAATTTATAAAGTGTTTCATTAAGTATTTCTCACCAGTGGGAAAATGTCTGGCCAGTTCTGATTTCGAGTTAATGGGACTTTAGTCAAACACAATGTGGCTGCCTCAAATTGCCATTTAACCTTTTCTTTCTGCAGCTCATAATCTGCTGAAAATGTTTAAGGGGAATTGACGATTCAAGTGGGGGGAAAAATAAGCAAAAAAAAAAAAAAACATTCACATCATACTGCTGATTGGTGCAACAAAAAATTAAATCTAGAAAGCAATTTAGAAAAAGACTATGACTAGCAATGAATGGCATTAAATATAAAGAAATGTGATTGTTATTAGGGCATTGTGTGAATGCATCTTTTGTGTTTTGTGATGTTAAGTTGTGTTTTGCAACAGTGGACAAAGCGTCATGTGTTTTTCTGAGTGCATCTGGTCTAGAGCAAAGTGCTGTAGTGGTTGAAGAAAGCAAAGACTTTTTCAAGCAAGCTCCAGTATCACAACAGTCTTAAATAATGCATCTCATCCTAGCAGGAGTCAAACACCATCCGCAAGCAGAAAAAATACTATTCACACATGCACAGGAAGCTTTACATCCACCCGCACACACAATGTTGCTTTTCTTAAACATCTAGAAAATAAATTGTAGGAGGTTGTGCACTTGATACGATATCAGATAAAGCCACAAAGTAATGACGGTCGCAGAAGGGTATTTTGTGCCTCTGTGATTTCTTCTTTAGTCTTTGGTAACATCAAATCTGTCGTATGGGTGAAAGATGGACAGATGTGTTTGGTTTAGTGTGCGTCGGTGTGACATTTACGTTAAAAATCGCAGGAGCTGTGCACAACACATGGACCGATATCAGCATGGTGTCTCTCATTAGCACACAGGTTACTGGTGTGTGCCTTTAATTCACAGTGCATTGTGTATTGAAGAATAAACAAAGCTTGAAGAAAAAAAGAAAAAAACAGGAACAAACGGAGGCCATTGAGATTAAAATCAAATGAATATGCTATTGTGATATATTAGTGCTGAGTAAAATATTCAGCCCTAATAAGTAAAATATCTTATTTTATATATAAAATATATATCATTTATTGTATATTTTATCATTTTAAAAATACAATTATAATATAATATTAATAATTATAATAATATCATATCTTTGACTAAATATTTAAACTTAAATTTAAAAAAATTTTCAACAAAAAAAAAAAAAAAAAGTGTTAGATTGACATAGCAAATTATTTTATTAATATTATATCTATAAATATTCTTTTACATTTACAATCTATTCTAATTATGTTATCCTGAATGCAGTCATGGAACAGTTTCCATTGTCATTTTATAATTAAAAGAATATTATTTCATCATTTAATATGTCCAAATAAATTATATTTGTCAATAAAAAATAAAACTGTAATTTGTAAGAAACATCTATATAAAATTATAAAAAAGGAAGGTTGAGTAAAAAAATTATAGTAATAAAATAATAAAAAACAAACGATGCCAAAAAATGGTCAGAAAAAGTTTCTAAATAATATAATAAAACCGTTCAATCCAGCCACGGATATTTCTGTCAATGTCATGTTCGAAACACCAAGTGGAGTCAATAAACCTAACGACTCTGCCCACATACAGAGAGCGAGGGAAAAACGATTGCAAGTGAACTCCCAACAAAAGAGCAAATTCAAGCAGCTTTGATTGAAGAAACGGCATATACTTCTTGAAGGCCGGGGAGTCGCTGCGAATGGTTATTTCTTTAAGGCATAAGCGCCGATTAAACCCAATATTAAAATATGGAAGCAGTTCTAATGAAAAATCAAAGCCCGTTTCTCTGGCTGCCGAGCTTTTTCTCACATTAATGCTGGGTTGGGAGCGGGGCCGGTGCGGGCACTGGTAGAGCAGACCCCGGCTAGGCAAGAGTGGAGAAATCAATAGAGAAGAGCCGGTGGGGAGGGAGACTGCCAGAGCTGGCAGGGCCAGGCCGGCTCCCATCACAGTACTCTCCTCTGGCGTGCAGTGGGGAATGAAACGGGCCTCCCTGGGTCAGCACCAGAGAAAAGGTGAGATTAGAGGAAATGGAGGAGGGATTTCTGAGGCACAAGATACCTGGCGAGCCAGGGACCAATCGCCCATTAGCCTGTGGCTACCTACATATGGTTCACTGAACCCTGCACAGAAAATAACTTCTTTTTTTTCTCGTCTTTCTTCACCTCCCCCGATCCGTCTTTCTCTCCACCTAACTCTCTCCCTTCTGGAAAAAAAAAGAAGAAAAGATTTGTTTGTTTTTTCTTCTGACCTAAGTTCATGCCATATTTAGTATCTGATGTCTGTTCTGAGTGTTTCATCTAAGAACACTCCGATGCAACCAGTCATAAAGAAAGCCGAGCTTATATGCTATTATTGTGTCAAATACACGCGGGAATGAATGGCTACGCGTTGAATAACGCCTCGCTCAGTCTCTCGCTCTCCTACTCGCAACGCGACTATTGTCTGGGATGAATGTTCACGTCATTAGCATAAAAATACCCAAACACACACAGCAGCTTAACCACATCATTAATTCTATACATGTATGTATATTTGTCACTGGCCTATGTGCACCAAATTCAAATGGAGATATAAACAAAGGCCTTATCCACAGTCACAATGAAGTGCGGTCCTGTGAAATCAACTGCAACCATTCATCACAATAGAGCTCAAGACGGAAGTTCAAGACAAGATATTTATCCGTGGCCTCTGCTAATCCTCTCCGTATAGCTCTCTGTCGGAAAGGAGATGATCTCTAAACTCATTTACACATTATTTTTGTTTGTGCGTGTGTGGTAATTGATAAATATGTATTTAAATATAATTATCTAATTGACTAATTTAACAAAAAAAATTATAATTATATATTCGATTCATTTAATTAAAAAATATATATATGTGACCCAGGACCACAAAACCAGTCATAAGTGTCAATTTTTCAAAATTGAGTTTTATACACCATCTAAAAGCTGAATAAATAAGCTACCCATTGATGTATGGTTTGTTAGGATTGGACAATATTTGGCCGAGATACAACTATTGAAAATCTGGAATCTGAGGGTGCAAAAAATCTAAATACTGAGAAAATCGCCTTTAAAGTTGTCCAAATGAACTTCTTAGCAATGCACATTACTAATCAAAAATTAAGTTTTAATATATTTAAGGTATGAAATTTACAAAATATCTTCATGGAACATAATCTTTACTTAATATCCTAATTATTTTTGTCATAAAAGAAAAATGGATAATTTTGACCCATACAATGTATTTTTGGCTATTGCTACAAATATATCCCAGCGACTTAAGACAGGTTTTGTGGTCCAGGGTCACATATACTAATATATATATATATATATATATATATATATATATATATAGCTAATACAATGCTTAATGCATTTCAAATAAATGAATCCTTTAATACAGACAAAAAATTATACTAAATAACACTGAATAAAAAGATGATAAATTAAAGTACAACAAAATAATTTTAAAAAAGTACTTTTACAAACAACATGAATAGAAATATGCTTTAATATGTTAATAATGGTAAAGTAATATGGTATATAGAAATGGTTTTCTACCTAGACCTACTCTGTCTGTAAGCTCTTAATGTTTTTAAAAAGTGTGATGTAACATTCAATTTCAGATTAAATTTTCATTAAATTTTGCTTTTCAGAAAAAGCTAATTTCCACCCCAAGCTTTCACCATTATTTTAATTCCAGCCAAAATTCTCTGTAAAAGCCGAAATAACCCTCTCGTCCTCATTACAGAGAAAAACTCAGCAATAATTTACAGATTTCATGTGCACTGTAAATACGTATATCACTCCATTAAGGGGGAGGACCAATTGATGTCTATGGAGTCTGAGACGTCAAAGTTTTCTCTCTCTTTTTTTTTGGGAGCGTGCATTTTAAAATAGGGAGAAAAAAAACAAGTCAATGATTCATAATACATTTCATAAATACTTCATGATTTTTCATACTTAAGCTGGTCTGGCAAATCAAAAAAAATTGTCACCCTTTTTCGTCCCTCATGTCAGTTCATCATTTTCCGGGGGTGTCACATGTCACTTTCACTTTACAGGAGCGATAGGAACAGGCAGAGAGAGGAGACAGCTCCGCTGTGTCTGATTATCCAGCCACTCTCAAACAGACACACACATACACAGAAACATGGAAATGTTTGTCCTGAACTGAAAAGCTCTGCCTGATCTGTGTCACGGGTAACTATGAAGACAAATAGGAGATTATCCATTAAAATAACCAATTCACCACCCAAAAACACAGCACAATTATCAAGAAATTATGTAACTAATATCTTAATATTTTTATGAAGATTAGTAGATAAATTATATCATTAAATTTACTTATTACTACAGAATTTTTTTATATAAATGATAAATATTATTTTATATTTCTAATTTATTCTCAATATAATTCCAATTTAATTTGATTTTCATGATTGGTTTATAATTATGAATGTACTATTTATTTTAGGTTTTTTAAATTTAATAAATCATGTAATACGTCCAATCACTATGCTATAAAATTAGGATTTAAAATACACTCAGACTGGTTTTTAGTTTTCTAGTTTGAGGGGGGGAAAAAACTCTACTTCTTTTTAAGTACATGGGCTCTTCATTCCCAGCCATGGAGGCTTGATTTTCTCCTTCGAGTGACACAGTCCTTCACCTCATCATCGTCCCATCACTGCGATTAGAGCACGCGCCACAGCGCTGATCTCTGCAAAGCCACACAATCCCATCTCAAAGTACCAACCAATCCGCAAAACGCCCCTCCAAAAACAACTCCATAATAAAAGACGTGTTCAAAAGATCGATTTAGTCCCTTCTTAAATTGGTACCATCTCAAAAAAAAGAATCCGTGAGATTTCCATAATAAACACAGAAGGTTTGTAATCAGGGAGTGCGATTGGACTTGGGCATCATTGGAGGCTTGCTAAACTCAAAGGACACAACTATCCTAATCTGCATTACCTTCTTAGCAGCATGAAACAATCAAACAATCGAGAGTTTTCCGAGTGCACATTCGGCTCTAATTTAAGGCGATTAAAAGTGTCGAACATCCAGGTCAAGTATGTCTGTCATGCTTCTCTTTTGTGGAAGCTGCTGTAATAGATGACTTGGTTGGTATAACAAGAACTCTTTTGAGTTTTGATTCTGAAAGATTCAAAGCGCTTATTTGGAAAGCATGTTGTGTGTGTAAAACTTGATATAGCGCAGTAAAGGCTGCAACAAGTCTGCAGATGAGAAGAGCTTGACGATTAAAAGTTAACTTGGGGGAGTATAACAAAGTTTTATTGAAGTCATTGGATTTCATCAAGATGATTGACAAACCTGTGTTCAGTTCACTTATCCGGCAAACCCCTGAAGGGATTTAACAAACTCCAACAAAGTTTTGCTGAATCTGTGACCTGGACCTTGACCAGTAATTTCATAACGTAAAACTGTTCATTGACAAATACTTTTCTATAAATGTCACAAATCACTCAAAGGCGTCCATTTGCCCTTGCGAGACAATTTTAACTAAATAAAGCTGCCCACCATCTGACATTTTTAACAACTACGGCAAATTTACCATTGGAAAACTAGGTCACAGTGTATAATTTCACTGTTAACTTCTCAGACTACACTTAATATTAGACATATTACAGAAGCCTTTGATACGTTTATTTTTTATGTTATTGGTACAAATATACAATTCTTAGACCTTACAAAATGTCTCAGCAAACCACTCAGCCAACTCTGACAAAACCCTGAAAATGTATTCTTCAGAAATTACTAAATAGATATATCCGGCCATGATTCAATTTTTACAGTGAATTAAGCTTACTATTCATTTTATTTCAAGGTCATTTGCGCTTTCTTCACAACACCTATAAAAAATAATCTGCTCTGATAAACAATCTTTGAATTGATTCAGTGCCAAACAATGATGATAAAATATGTTTAGCACTGCAAAAGTGAACTGATAAATACTTTATAGGGTTCTTGAATATCAGATACTAACAGCTAGAGTCAGGAGGGCATTTTACTTATTGCTTGCAGGAATTATTCAAGCAATTGTCGCAATTTTGAATAGGGAAGTGGAATTTAAAATAAGATAAATTCTCATAATTGTCTTATGACTGTACAACAATTATGAAAGCACATATATCATTTATAATCTATAGAACAATCAAGCTAAACAACTTATTTTCTTTGAACATTTCTGTCTTAAGATCATGCTTCACAAATAACATGATTTCAGATGCGCATGTTCTCTAAATCTCTTAAATACTCTTGTAAAAAGCATGGTATTAAAAAAAAACTAACAAAAAATGTATAATGAAATACTATTAAAGAATGATATATCTGCACCCTACAATGAAAAGCACTGCCATTTCATGTAAACAAAACCTTATTACTATTGTACTCTGCATTAACATGACCAAAATATTCACAATTTATTCAAACATAAAAATTAGGTCCTAGCAAAATACAAATAGGAAAACTAATAATTATAATTTGCATTTCTTTTTCCGTCATCACATTTTGAAATGAAAAAAAAACTAAAATAATTCAAACATAAATTATTATTCAAATGTGATGCCAGTTTTTAAAAGACTATTAGTCTCAGAAGTCAGTCCATTAAAAGAACACCGCTCCTAAAGATTAAAACACTACAGTGCTGAGAGCAAAGCAGAACTCTTGAGGAGAAGTCTTTGAGTGCAGAAAGGTGGGAGAGACCTGTACTCAAATATTCACCCAGACCCCAGCCGCTTTACCTACAAGCTCCACTTGCCCTCCAAATGAGCAAACAAGTACCCCATCACCTGGGATATTCACAGTGTTTAATCTCAGAGTTCCTCAAAGGAAAGAAGTCAAAAAGAGACTGATGATCTACTTATATCTAAGAAAACGGCTTTGATTAGCAATTGCCTAAAAGCAGTGATGAGCAAGTGATTTCTTCCCGATACCTTGAACAATGTCGCCATCTGTCGTTCACAGAAGGAAATGTGTCAGAACCAGGAATTGAGCCTGATAATGCAGGTAGGTTTATCGTCTCTGTATTGATGTGACAATATCAAAGAGAAAACAAGTGTTTTGTCTAAACAAGGTACGTTCAATATAATCTTCCATAATTACTTTATTCAGTATGAGGGGAATGAATACACACACACACACACACACACACACACACACACACACACACATATACACATATATAGTTTGATACAAAATTAGGTCCTGTTAGGTCTTATATAAGTAACAGAGTGGACAGATATACCAAGCATTTCACCCTCTAGGCATAGACTTTTCTTCTTGCTTTAAACAGATCCTTCATTTTGTTTTGTTTTGCAAGCATGTGCTCATTTTATGTTTATATATTATATTTAGCACTCACACTTTTTTGCTAATATAAGGCCTCTGCGGGGGTTCTCGGCTTTAAGACCCAGTGCCCCCATTATCAAAATGAAGCCATCATGAAGGGAGCATACCTTCGGGATGTCCTTCTGATATCTGCCTACTTTCTCTTGAAAAATGGCAGGGTTAAGAGGTCAGCCAGTCTCCGTCTGCCGCCGAACAGGAGGCTTAGTCTGGCGAGTGGGATGGAGTGAAGACTTCAAACCACGGGTGAACGGGTGAGTGCGAGCGAGGGTAAAGAGAGAGAAGCTCCAGGGAGGCCAGAGGAGGGGAAGGGCAGGACAAGGCCTTGATTTCCCGTGGAAGCACAACAAAGCCTCTGCTTTTTTAGAGAAAGCAGCGATGGCCCTCTCCCTGACACCTCTTAGAAGTGTGCGTGTGTGCTCACGTTGCGTGGCAGAGAGGATAAGCCATCCATGCTAAAGCATTTGGCACTTCTGAGGAGCCAGCTGAATCTCCCGGCTTTAGGACAAGTTTCTGGGGTTTGCTATCACTGGCAGCTTCAGGGGGATCTGTTCTTCAAATGCACATAAACTCAAAGCACCAAGCAGAAAAAAGTGCTTTCAATCAGAACAATTACTATCTCAGTCTAAAAACACAAAAACATCTGTCTAGTAAAAAAATTAAATAAGATAAAATAATAAACAATACCTTTTTTTTTAGTAGAGACTAAATCAGAAACGTTGGATGTGTATTATAAAGTACTACCTAACTACTGTTCATTTTCATTAATATTCTCAATTTTATTGTTACTATTATCAAGCCAAATGAATTTAAAGTTCTTAAATTATCAACAAAAACTGAAATCATTTGATCTATTAAACTGAGTTTGCAAAGCACAATACATTTTTTAAATAAACGACAGCTTAAAATGTTAACAGCACCCAACATCTTGCATATCCATGATTAGTTTGCAAATATATCTAAAAAAAAAAAGAAGGTGAAAGGCAAAGGAATGTAACCATGAACGGTGCACTAAACCCTTTCACAGCAGGTGTTAATTGCATGATAATTAAGCACGGCAACAGTCAAGCAGGAGAAGCTAAAGATTAATCATCGGCCAATTAAATGCCCACGGCGAGGAATGTGAGGCCCCTCGGAGACGAGAGATCTCCACTGTGATCTGAGCTATCAGCACAGCGGCACAACATCAGATCACTGGCAAAAGATCCTTTTCAAAAATCTCCTCATTTATGTCAGCCTTTTTGGAATCGTTGTGGGTATGCCGTAGCCATCTGGTAATTGATATCAAGAGCACCTTGAGTTAGGTGCAGGTGCTGGGTTTGAAAGCAACGACTTCAGATGAAGAGAATTTGCTGCGTGCTGAGACTTCATATGGTGGCATCAGTGAATGGAGTGAATTGCAAAGAGAACAAGGCTGTAGAGGGACTGAAATGGCTTAAAACTGTTTAATTCCAATGTGATATATATTGTATGTGAAATGTGTTATAATCTTATATATACACACACACACACACACACACACACACACACACACACACACACACACACACACAGGGTAAAATAAGTATTGAGCACGTCACCATTTTTCCCAGTAAATGTGTTTCTAAAAGTGCTGTTGACATGAAATTGTCATCAGATGTCCGTAACAACCCAAGAAATCCATACATACAAAGAAAACTAAACAAATAAGTTCAGAAATGAAGTTATGTGTAATAAAATTGAATGACAAAGGGAAAAGTATTGAACTACTGAAATGTATTTAATACTTCGTACAAAAGCCTTTGTTGGTAAAGATGCCTTCTGTATGGAGAAACTAGTCGCATGCATTGCTCAGGTGTGATTTTGGCCCATTCTTCCACAGAGTATTCAAATCTTGAAAGTTCTGTGGGTCTCTTCTATGAACTCTGATCTTTAGTTCTTATTTTCTATTGGATTCAAGTGAGGTGATTGGCTGGGCCATTCTAGCAGCTTTATTTTCTTTCTCTGAAACCAGTTGAGTTTGGGATCATTGTCTTGCTGAAATGTCCACCCTTGTTTCATCTTCATCATCCTGGTGCTGTAGGTCTTGGGACTGAACCAGCTAATATTAATTTCCACTGACTAGGGGCAGGTTTGCTTTCTAATTACTGATAGATTTCTGCTGGTGCCTTTTTGCACCTCCCTTTCTTCATGTGTTCAATACTTTTTCCCTGTGTCATTCCATTTTATTACACAATTTCATTTCTGAACTTATTTGTTTTGTTTCCTTTGTATGTATGGATTACTTGGGTTGTTACTGACATCTGGTGAAAATTTCAAGTCAACGGCACCTTTAGAAATATATTTACTGAGAAAAATAGTGACGTGTTCAATACTTATTTTACTCGCTGTATATATATATATACACATACACACACGTGTGTTATCCTTCCACATAAATTTGTTAATATTTATTTAGTTGTTTTACTTTTTATTTTATAAATATATAAATATTTCATACTTGTGTGCATAGTACTTTTTGCTTACTTTTAGAGTGACCTAACTTGTTTATCACATTGATAAATATAGGACAATCTTGTACCATATTGATATAAAAATATATTCCAATCATTGTAATTACTAACATGAAGTACATTAAACATTACATAACGTCAAGGTTTCCCAAACTGGGATTTGTAAAGGGGGTTTGTGAGTTTAATGAAAAGCTAATCATTAATTAAATCATAAAAATGTTTAAAATAACATACATCGAAATAAAATCCTAAACATAAATAATCAAAATAAATACTCATAATCGAAATAAATCAACATAATTAGTAATATTATTATTGTATATTGGTGTAAACAAAAAGTAATTTTATGTGTTGTTTGTTGATTTTAAATATAAAACTTAAATAAATATTTATGCAATTGAATAAAGTAGGACAACAAATGATGACTGTGATTTAAAAAAAAAAAAAGAAACAATACACAAAATATGTTATAGAAATGTAGTTGTTATATATATATATATATATATATATATATATATATATATATATATATATATATATATATATATTCATGTATATTATTACTTAAATATTAATAATATTTTATATATTATTACTGAAACACGAGAGGGTTTACTAGAAACAGGGAATGTAGTATATTATCCTGATCTCAGAAACTCACAAAGGCAAGGCCAACACCTCATATTCCAAATATTAAAGAATCAAAGTTTGTTTATTGTGTAGTTTATCCTCTCCTTATCCAGTATAATATAAATGTGCCCACCTAAGAGAAAACAAAAATACGTGTATTTGAATATAAATATTACAGTATGAGAGTAAGAAAGACAAACATGGTGATGTAAAACAAGCAAAGGAAAAATTTGGCTTCAGAGGAAAAGCGTCTCATTAAGGTTTGTGGATTGGTGTGTGGGGTGGATTCTTCATGGGCAGGTAGAGTTATGAATAACTAAACAAGGACATCTGGCAAAAAATACAGGCCTGCTCTCCTTGGCCCAAGTGGTAGTTGCAAAAAAATACACTCTGAAGTAACCACAGTGGAAATGTCAACAACCTTCGGTGGGTTTTGAGTTGAAGAACCAAGCTTCAGACCACGTGTGTACGTGCGTGTTTATGTGAAGAAGAAAGCGGCCAATGAAAGTATTCACGCAATACATGTTTGCTTTGTTTGGTATAAGGACGTTTTTAATACTCACAAAATCTTTCTCAAGTTTCTCCATCTCTTGCTTGTAGCTCTTCAGACGGCTGTTGTACATGCCTCGGCTCTGAATAGGTATCTCTCGAACCTCCAGGTCCATCTGCTCGAGCTAGGAACATCAATTAAATTCAGTGTAAACAATCAAACTACTTAGCATACCATTTTGATACAAAACAATGAAACTATCTAGCTAATTTACTGTCAACCGGAGGCAGCGCAGAGGTATCGATTCTGGCACCCGGCAAATCAAGTCATGTTAGGATGTGCCGCTTCATTAAAACCTCTGGCGCGGTTGAGCTCTGACAACTACGACATGTGTCCGTGTCACATGTGAGCAAACCGGCGTGCACAAAAGGGCCCCGCTGATTTACACTGTCCAATCAACATGACATGATGGGACAATTTACATGCGACACACATCCCTCCTTTCGGCACCTGCCACGGTGCCTTCCCACAATAATGGTGTGAAATGTGTCGCACGGTGTCACTTAAAAGCGCATTATGTGGATGTGATCACACCGTTAGCACCGAGCAGCCTTCAGCCAGATGAAGAGTGTCTCATGTCACCAGCGACATTGCAGGTGTTGTTTATGCGGGGGGGAAATTTTTCCAAATTCATTATTTAGAGTGGAAATTACTGATCAAAGACCCACCAACTCTCTGACTTCTTCAAGCTGTTTGTCGACATTTAGAACCAGCTGTGTCTTCTCCTCTGAAAGAGAAAAAGAGGAAAACATATTGATCAGTGGATGGAGGAGCTGTGCTTCATGACAACAGCCCGACTCCCCCGCAACAACAAGGGAGCAAATAAAAACAAGCCTGCATTTGAAGATATATTTACACATTCTCAACGCACAAAGATCCATATTTGATGTGTCTTATTTTTCCATGTGTAAACGCCTTTGTTAGTTCGTGAAGGAGTGCAGAGACGCCTCTTGGTAACTCAAAAGAGGAGAGAGATGTCAGCTCCGCCAAACTCTGCTGTTCTACCACCCACTCGGAACGACTACAATGAGATTGTATTGGTTTTTATCCACTGGTACGAGCCAGGCCGAATTTCCCTTTCCTAATTTACATCTACATCAGCTCACTAATGTTTATTTGGAAAACGAAATACATGCTGTACATTGTATCTAACTCCCCAAGCATGTTCATGAAGCTTTTTCAAAAAATAAGAGAGACTGTAATTTTGGGGGCGTTGTTAGGAACCACACAAAATGCTAAAAATGAATGACAACAATATTATAAATCTATACTACTTTGTTAAAAAAATTAAAAATAAATAATAAAAAATAATAAAACAAAAATAAAACCACTTTTATGCTACAAGCAATTTTAGGCATCAGTGCAATATAGTATTTGACTGAAAATAATTAAAGTAATAAAATCAAATAAAAAATCATTAGGTTTAGGTATGTAAAGTAAAGTAAAGTCGTGACGTATTGTCAAGTATGGTGACCCATACTCGAAATTGGTGCTCTGCGTTTAACCCATCCAAGTGCACACACACAGCAGTGAGTAGTGAACAAATGCACACACACACACACACACACACACACACCGTGAACACACACCCGGAGCAGTGGGCAGCCATGCTGCAGCGCCCGGGGAGCAGTTGGGGGTTCGGTGTCTTGCTCAAGGGCACCTCAGTCGTGGTATTGAGGGTGGAGAGAGCGCTGAACATTCACTCCCCCCACCTACAATCCCTGCCGGCCGGGGACTCGAACCCGCAACCTTTCGATTACGAGTCCGACTCTCTAACCATTAGGCCACGACTTCCCCCACGACTTGAAAGAAAATTAATACATTTACTCAACAAGGATGCATTAAACTGATCAAAAGTGACAGTAAAGACATGTATAATAATGTTACAAAATTTATATTTCAAACAAAAGCTGTTCTTTTGAACATTCTATTCATCATACAATATTTAAAAAATGTATCATCGCTTCCAAAACAATATTAAACGGCATAACTGTTTTCAACATTGATAATAATAAGAAATGTTTCTTGAGCACCAAATCAGCATATTTGAATTTTCTGATATTTCTGACATTGACACGTGGAATAATACCTGCTGAAAATTCAGCTTTGCCATCACAATAATAAATTACATGTCGAGTAACACTTATTACAAGTAGAAAACACTTATTTTACATTGTAATATTTTGTCAATGTATATATATATATATATATATATATACACACACACACACACACATTGTTTTTACATTAAACTATAGTCCCTAAATTAATATCTGTTACTACATCACATATTTTAGTACAGCTGAAATGTTGTCTTGACCAGTTAGCATCCAGAACCAGAACTATTCATTTATAATACGAATTTTGTAATAACAGAAGCACGCTGTAAATAAATAACCCAGTGGAAGAACATCAGTACATCTACTGATCAAACAAGACCAGCGAAGCACATCAAACCATGTCAAGCGATAGCACTAATCATGAATAAAAAAAAACATCAAGCGATATCAAACGGGAAGCGGTCAGTAATCTGGAAACTAAAGTGAACTTCTGTTTTGCCCTTTGGCTTTCCAATGTCTTTTGGTGGTCATCAATCCATTTTTAAAATCTGTGTGCAACCTCACAGCCCACACAGTGTAAACAGCCAGGGGCAATTCTCTACAAGGTGAGCAAACACTGGGGCCTCTCTATTCACCCCTGGCATAGGGCAGGTTGAAATATATATCTCACTATTGCAGATGCATGGGGCAGTATCACAAGGTCAGGTGCTCTTTGGGCAAAGCGTTGCACTAAGAAAAGTTTGACTTGTAGACGCATCTTTGCATCTCTGCTCAATTTTTCATTGTGTGTGACTGACAGCTCTTTCTCCTTGTGCAAATCTACTTAAAAAAAAAACAACCTTACATTTATGTTTAATGGAGCAAGGCCTTGCATTATTTCCAAATTCATGTTTCGCAACTACAAGTTTTGCGCTGTTCAACAAAACAAAACATCTTGGAGATTCTCAAGTGAACGAATGCAGTTTGTTGAGCGGGAAAAAAAAAGGCCAAGGGCATTACATCCATCCACTGGTCTTTATCAATGTTTCTACACATGTGACACTGTACAATGCCATGAGAACAACAGCATAAGCCGCTTTGTTGAAGTCATTGTTGGTCGCAAACAAATTTGTATACCTAGGAAAGAGAAAAAGCATTTTTTTATGCACATAATTTAGATTTGAATTCAAGAGCCGAACTCCTCTGGCAACACTGAGGAAGGTTTGGCCATCACTAATGAGCATGCTTTGCTTATGGCTTTGTTCATATTCAGTGGACTTATTTAAATACATTTAGCAGCTGGTGGTGGGCCGGTCTGATGACACACTGTTTGTTTCTGCCAAGCTCTGAAGAAGCAATTTAAGCTTCAACAATTCACCACATTACACATTCTCATTCTTTTCAATATGCTTAAATAATGCAAAGAAAAGCCAATCGTGTTGCAATTGTTTGACAGCGCTCACCGAACTGAGCACACGCTGCTGTGCGATTTTGAATAAGTGATTAATCCTTCTCACCTTTTGTTGAAGTACAATAGAAGCACCGAACGAGTACATCAGGTTATTATGAGACCAGACCTCTGAGGTTTAATACTGACTGAAAGCAATCATTTACATTAAAAGTCACCAGACTGTATGAAAGTAAGCTTTCATTGCCTTTCACTGACTTTTATTTTCAATCTTGCAAAGTCAGAAGAACAAGATCTTGAATAAATTTTATGTATTGAATTTTGAACTGAAATTGAACCGCATTTCTTAATTTCACAACGTGAGCAAAACAAAAAGTTGTATCAACTTCAAAAGCATCATGAGGAGAATTTCCAGAGGATAAACCATATCTAGCAATACCACACTACCCTGAACAGTTCAAAAAGGGCAAACAAGCATACAGAAACACTGAAAACACTAAACTCAAGCAAACGTTGGAATTGTTCTTGGCCATAAGGTTGTATATTTCAAACAAATACATTCAGAAATTTTGTCTCTTTAAATTTAAACTCAATTAAGATTCAAACTCAAAACTCCATAAGATTAGGAAAGTAAGAAATTAATGCTTGGGGGGGATTTTGTTTTCCCTTCATAAAAAAAACCCTTCATTTAAAAACTGCATGTTACGGAAGTTCTAAGCGGCCATGCATTATTAAAATTTTTCTGTCTTGTTTTGTCGTTATCACAACTTAATTTTCTTGTGATCTCGACATAACGAAAGTTGTTGATCTCAACGTAAAAACCGTTTTCTCACGACGTAATTGTAGCTATCGTGAGAAAATCAGGGTCGCTACATTGTCTTCGACGATAAAGTTGCAGACCCGACAGCCTCCTTCTCAAGTGGCGAACACTTATGTGCAAGTCGTCAATCACTGACAGACACAGAGCTATTTCAGTTTGAGTGAGTCCCTGATCAAAGTAAAAGCGAATACGATCATCCATGATGCTGCGATTATGCTGCTTCTATAGCATTTTCTCATGCCGAATAAATTAAATTAATTTAAATTAAATTAAGTCGTGATAACGACAAAACAACTTTCGTTATGTCGAGATCACGAGAAAATTAAGTTGTGATAACGACAAAACAACTTTCGTTATGTCGAGATCACGAGAAAATTAAGTCGTGATCATGAGAAAACAAGACAGAAAAATTATAATAATGCATGGCCACTTAGAACTTCCGTAGCATGTTGTGTTTATTGTGTTATCTTTGATTAATATTTAAATTTGTTTGATGATCTGAAACATTAAAGTGTGACAAACATGCAAAAAAAATAAGGGGGCCAACACTTTTTCACACCACTGTACATCAAAATTAAGTACAATGTACTTATTGTGTTCATATTATATTGCAAAACACTTTTGCTGCTATTGAGGTGGGATATGGTTAAGGTTAGGGACAGGTTTGGTGGTATGGGTACGTTTAAGGGTGGGTTAAAGTGTAAGGGGTGGGTCAACAGTGTAACTATAAATGTAATTAGAGAAATTAATTACAGTTGTAATTACATGCAGGTATTTTTTAAAATATAAATACAATGTAAAAACATGTATGTACACAATAAGTGCACTGTATCAAATGATTAATTTAAATCCAAGTAAACCGTAGTTAAGGCTACCTAATATAAAGTGGGACCTCAGTTTGTATTGGTCCACAATTATTAAGAATGGTTATTATCAGCAATGTTTAACACAGTTTTTGCTACTTAATATTTTTGAGGTAATGTGATACATCTTTTTCAGAATTCTTTGATGAATAGAAAGTTCAATGAAATAGTTAGAAATCTTCACTGTCATTTTTGATCATTTTAATGTGCACTTGGTATTTTTAGTAGTGTTTCAAGGTTTCCACAAAAATATTAGGTAACAAAAACATTGACAGTAGTAAGAAATATTTCCAGCACACCAAATCAGCATATCAACAATGATTTCTGAAGGATCACGTGACAAGTCCTGAAGGGTCATGACACAAGTTTAGCTAAATATATTATTGTTCCTCGATAGAATAAAAAATACAAAAGTATATGACAAATGTAATAATCTTAATAAAGTGTAAGAGTAAATACAATCTGATACTATGGAAATGTTAGACAGCCAGGCTTGAAATGCTACACTAATTCTTACTAAATATGTCCCATCTCTCAATCCTCGGCCAGAAATATGTAAAAGATTTCTGACCAACTGTATTCAAGTCTTTAGGTCTGACAAAATTTATTGTTGTTGTGTTATGTTCATAACATCAGCTTGGGAAAAATAACATTTTATGTTAAGCCTATTTCACCCTCAAAAATTATAATAATGTCAACAACACAGACAGGGTGTCAAAATAGTAGTCTCACTGTATATTGTTTGTACTGAGTGCTGTTAAATGCAGTGAGTTCCAAACTTGTATTCTTCTCTACTTCAGCCAACTCTTTAACTCCAACAAACACAACATGACATCCCAGATCCTGTATCTTCACACATCACTGGAGACTCATCTGACACACCTGACACCATGACCCTCACGAAACCATAGCTCATTTGACAAATGATACCGGACGTTTCTAAATAATATACCAATAATGAATCATTAAATGAGTTGTTTATGTCTTCCTGACATGGATGTTTTGCTAGTAACTCATTTACCAGCCACTTACCACCGGCTAGTTTGGGTATTCTTCCAATTTTGTTGGTTATTTCCGCGGTGAGGGTGCCAAAGTCCTGCTCGTACGCTTCAAAATCCGAAGACATGTTGTATTTTTGTTTTAAAAGATTAAAAGAGGGATGAACTGTGCTGCGTTGCTTGTGTCTGCTTCTTATTGACCACCGCGTCACTTCCGGATGGTGTCACGGGAATTTGTTCACGAGCTCTTCCTGTAAATGGTTCCGCTGTGGTGTGATTCGCGCGTGTATGTGGATCGTCTTTCTCGTCGAATTATGTTTTAGTTATTTAAAAAAAAAAAGATTTCGCTTCTGATAGTATTACGGGCGTTAATAGCAAGGTCATTGATTCATATTAAGCGTGACTTTCAGTTTTTCTTGGACTCTGATCGCACAAGGAAAAGTCGAGGTAACGTTAGGTGTTAACGATTAATATTTCATTTTCAAAACAATCTCTTCATTAATCAAAGCTATATATGTTACTGCCGTCATAATGAAAGATACAAAACTTCATAAATGTCTCTATTAGTAACCTCGACCTTTTTTTTTTGTCATTGATAATAAGGTGTTATGGATTGGTCATTATAAAGATAAAGCTAATTTCTACAGTTAGCCTCTATTTTCTTCTGTATTTTAATGTACTATATATGTATAATTACACTTACTGGACTCTAAAATCAGATTGCATTTAAATGGGATGTTGAGTAATAGAGAACCGGTCAGTTCATGCAGACTGACAACAACTTGATAGAGTTTCTTCTGGTGCTGGACATGTTAAAAGTCTTCTTCTTTTATTTGTTTAACCACAAGCCAAAGCTAATAAGAATCAGATCAAGTGCGTTTAACCTAAGTGATGTAATACAGGAGTACAGAAACAAAGCTTTGGGTGTGCCATGAGAACACAAGAAATGCAGCCACTGAAGCACAATAATTGACAATGTCATATTTTAATTTGTTCACATGCCATATGAATAAAAGAATGGAGTGAGAGTGACAAGTATGGAAGTGATAAAATAATGAATAGATAGATAGATAGATAGATAGATAGATATTAATTAGTCAAATAAGATCAATCTATATATGCATATTTATCTGTCCAATTCTATATATGATCTGTCTGTCTGTCTGACGATAGATAGATAGATAGATAGATAGATAGATAGATAGATAGATAGATAGATAGATAGATAGATAGATGGATAGATATTGTTAAATAAGATTCATCTATATATATGCAGATAGATAGATATCAATCTATCTATACAGATACCATATTAATTTATAAAGTTATACAGAAATAAATTGTGGAACAATAGTTAACTGTGGTATTTTGACTTAAGTTATAGTTACCCTGTTAACATTTTGTGAGAGGCGAGTCATTTAGATTCTGTCTTTCTCTTCCATGTTCCTTGTTTTCTCCAACTTTGTTCTCTTTAGATGGAAGGCTTGGCTTTAGCTCGAGGATAGTGTGATCAGAGGATTAGTACGGAAGGATGCCACACGCTGACAGAGTCTGGAACTCTAGGAAACGGCTGGCCCCTGTGACTGGTGACGTAGCCGATCGCTGGTTGTTTCGGAGAAGACAGAAAAGATGCCCTTTGACCTCTTTATGTCACTGCAGTAAACACAGACAACACACCTGACTATTTGACCTGTTACATTGAGGACCTTAAAGACGCTGAAATCCACCGAAACAATGAATATTCTTTCTGCTATAATCGTGTTTGAGAACCTCCATGAGGTCAAGAGGCTGTTCCACTGGGGTCCGATCATCGCTCTGACGGTCATCGGCATGTGCTCTTCCATGGCCATACTGGACTCCATAATCTGGTACTGGCCACTGGACACCACAGGAGGCAGCATCAACTTCATCATGCTCATTAACTGGACCGTCCTCATTCTTTACAACTACTTTAATGCCATGTTTGTAGGCCCTGGTTACATTCCTCTGGAGTGGAAACCGGTAAGTCTGTTTTGGGCTGTTTTCAGAATATTACAGTTTTTGAAAGAAAAGTCTTATGCTCAACCAGGCTGCATTTATTTGATCAAAAAATACAGTAATATTGTATATTATTGCAATTTAAAATAACTGTTTCTATAAAATATATAAATAAATTTAAATAATATATATTTTTAACTATTTTATTCCTGTTATAGCAAAGCTGATTTATCAGCTGCCTTTACTCCAATCTTCTGGTTCACACGATTCTAAGAAAATAATTCTAATATGCTGATTTGGTGGTCAAGAAACATTTCCTAATATTATAACAGTTATGCTGCTTAATATTTTTGTGGAAAATGTGATGCATTTTTTAGGATTTATTTGAAATAGAACTATTTTGTAACATTATAAAAGTCTTTACTGCCACTTTTAATCAATTTAATGCATCCTTGCTGAATGAAAATATTCATTTCTTTCTAACAAAATCTTATTGACCCCAAACTTTTAACAGTATAGTATAAAAAGATTTTAAAGCATGTGTATGTTGTATGATATTGTCTGTTTTCTGAAGGTGTCTGCATTCAGCATGTCTAATATGACTTATGTTGTTGTCTGTGTTTTCTAACAGGAGAATCAACAAGATATAATGTACTTACAGTTCTGTAGCTTGTGCCAAGGCTATAAAGCTCCAAGGTCACATCACTGTCGCAAATGTAACAGGTAGATTTGTCTCAAAAACAGACTGGTTTCTATTAATATGGATGCATTTTAAAGCTGAAGTGTGTCAGTAAAGAAAAATATTTTCCTATCCTATTTGAATATGCTAAGACAATTATAAGTCATTTGTAAGTTCGTTTTCTTAAAAATGCCATCTCAATCAGCCCAACATGAGAACATTGGATCAAACAGTGGTGTTAGTTCGGGATGGGACTATTAGTTTGTCTACAATGACAGATAGGTGGCATATTTTAGAAACCTTTCTGAAAACAAATTATTATTGTTAATCTTCATTTTTATGACAGGTGCATAAATGACAGACTTCAGCTTTAAAGGGATAGCCTATCCAAAAATGAAAATTTTGTTCTTTTTTTTTTTTTTAATCCTTACAATGAAAGTCCCCAACATTCTCAAAAATAGTTATACAGGTTTGAAACAACATGAATAAATGATTACTTTTTATTTGAATTAAATCCCATTAAGGATTCATTCATTATTATGTGCTAATAATAATGGTTTCTTCCCTCAGGTGTGTGATGAAGATGGATCATCATTGTCCCTGGATCAACAACTGCTGTGGTCACTTGAATCATGCGTACTTCACCAGCTTCCTGGTGCTTGCTCCACTGGGTTGCATGCATGCTGCGCTAATATTTATCATGACCATGTACACTCAGCTTTATGATCGGGTAAGTGTTTTCTCACATTGTCTCACATATTAATTCTAATAGCAAGCAACAGCTGTAGCATTGACACATAATGTACATGTAATGTAAAATATTACCTCAGTGTGCTTAGGAATGGCTAGGCTAAGTTAAGATGAGCTTTAATTGAAATGTTCATAGATTTTTTTTGGACTAATGCCGGCCGGGGCTGACTTTCTTACTCATGGTTGTTGTGATGATGATTTTAGATCTCATTTGGTTGGAGCTCTGTGAAGATTGACATGAGCGCTGCTCGGCACATCCACCATCCCATCATGCCTTTCAGCATTGCAGCATTTGCAGCCACTCTCTTTGCACTGGGACTGGCACTGGGTACCACCATTGCTGTTGGGATGTTGTTTTTTATTCAAGTAGGACATGATTTCTCTCGCTTCCTTATTTTCTTTCATAGCAAATTAAATAAGGTCTGTTTAATCCATAGTTTGCTGTTTCCCATATTTCCTACAGTGAATTATGATCAGAAATCTTTTGTTTTAGATGAAGGTGATTCTTCGAAACAAAACCTCAATAGAAGCATGGATTGAGGAGAAAGTAAGCTTGTTTCCAGTATACTTATCTTCTAAATGAGGTGACCTGATCCAATATCCTTTCCCTAAGCCAATACTCTGCAACACTCTCTCAGGAGTAGCCCTTTAAAGACTTCTCTGAACTATGAGCGCTTAGTATCTTCAAAATACACACACATTGAGGTGTTGAATGTCTTTTTAATTGACTAGTGCTTCAAGTTCAAGAATCTAGACAGCTGGAAATCAATATACACTACTGTTGAAAAGTTTGGGGTTGATCAGATTTTTAAAAATGATTTTGAAAGAAGTCTTTATTCTCACCAAGACTGTATTTATTTGATCACAACTGCAGTAAAACCAGTGATATATAATTACAGTTTTATTTATTATTTATTTTTTTAATCTCTTAATCTTATCAACATTGGAAACAATTTTTCTGCTTAATATTTTGTGGAAATTATAATACTTTTTCAATTCTCTGATGAATAAAAAAAGTACAAAAAAAAAAATGAAATTATTTGAAATTGTTTAACATTTTAAGTATTCTCACTTCTGATCAGTTTAATGCATCACTACTAAATAAAAGTAGTAATTTAAAAAAAAAAAAAATAACTACTGAACCATTCAGAATTTATGTTTACGTAATTGTGAAATGTAACTGAAATGGAATGTAACTGAAAATATTTGTCCTTAAATTATCCTGCAATGCAACATTGATTTAAAAAATAATATTAAATGTAATCTTTCAATTGTGAGATATTAAAATTCATAGGGTGTTAAGCGCTATATAAATCTCTCATTCATTCATACATTCAAGGTAATAATAATTGCAAAATTCAGTTTTGAATAGTTTGGGGAAGTCGTGGCCTAATGGTTAGAGAGTCGGATTTGTAATCCAAAGGTTGCGGGTTCGAGTCCCCGGCCGGCAGGAATTGTAGGTGGGGGAAGTGAATGTCCAGCGCTCTCTCCACCCTCAATACCATGACTGAGGTGCCCTTGAGCAAGGCACCGAACCCCCAACTGCTCCCCGGGCGCTGCAGCATAAAATGGCTGCCCACTGCTCCGGGTGTGTGTTCACGGTGTGTGTGTGTTCACTGCTGTGTGTGTGCACGTTGGATGGGTTAAATGCAGAGCACGAATTCCGAGTATGGGTCACCATACTTGGCTGAATGTCACTTCACTTCACTAAAATAGTTCATTATAGCTAAACAAAATATTGCATGTTGACTCTCCAAATGCACACGTACAGTATAAATCTGTTTTATTTGGTCTTCGTGGCTAGATGAGACCTTATGGAAGTATAGGACAAAAGACCACCTCTGAATTCAGTAAGTCATGTGGGTTTTATTACATTAAAGCAAGAATCTCTGTGTTCCCAGGCCAAAGACAGAATCCAGTACTACCAAACAGGTGAAGACTTCATCTTCCCCTATGACTTGGGCAGCAGATGGGAGAACTTCAAGCAGGTTTTCACCTGGTCCGGCACCCCCTTAGGAGATGGAATCGAATGGCCTGTGCACGAGAAGTGTAACCAGTATACTCTAACCGTGTGTACTCAAAATAACAAATATTACTGATCATCCTTTAGATATTATATTACAGTCTAATACAGCTCTATAGCTCAGTTTGTAATTATATTTTTGTTTCCTCTTTATTCAGATTGAGCAGCTGAAGCAAAAACATGATAAACGTCAGAGGAGTGTTAGTATTGCTGGAATAACTTTTAAACACTAGAGGGCAGCATTTACTAAAGGACTGACACAATGGTGACTGTCTGCTTCACAGGTGGAGTACAGAGTGGTGGAGGACTACAATGGTGCTTGTTGCCCATTGGGAAAGGGACTGAACACTTTCTTTAGGACACCTTGTACAGAGGAACCCAGGATCATTCTCATAAAGGGGGAGACCATCTTTGCTACAAGAGGAACAAAGTGAGCCATTGGTTTTAGTTACTTTAATGGTTCATAGCTTCCAATGGGGACTGTTTAAATATATATATATTTTGCATGTTTGTCACACTTTAATGTTTCAGATCATCAAAAAATTTAAATATTAATCAAAGATAACACAAGTAAACACAACATGCAGTTAAAGCATAACTGGTTTATCACACCTGAGTTCAGTTTCTCTAGCCACACCCAGGCCTGATTACTGCCACACCTGTTCGCAATCAAGAAATCACTTAAATAGGACCTGCCTGACAAAGTGAAGTAGACCAAAAGATCCTCAAAAGCTACACATCATGTTGAGATCCAAAGAAATTCAGGAACAAATGAGAAAGAAAGTAATTGAGATCTATCAGTCTGGAAAAGGTTATAAAGCCATTTCTAAAGCTTTGGGACTCCAGCGAACCACAGTGAGAGCCATTATCCACAAATGACGAAAACATGGAACGGTGGTGAACCTTCCCAGGAGTGGCCGGCCGACCAAAATTACCCCAAGAGCACAGCGACGACTCATCCAAGAGGTCACAAAAGACCCCACAACAACATCTAAAGAACTGCAGGCCTCACTTGCCTCAGTTAAGGTCAGTGTTCATGACTCCATCATAAGAAAGAGACTGGGCAAAAATGGCCTGCATGGCAGAGTTCCAAGACGAAAACCGCTGCTGAGCAAAAAGAACATAAAGGCTCGTCTCAGTTTTGCCAGAAAACATCTTGATGAGCCTCAAGACTTTTGGGAAAATACTCTGTGGACTGACGAGACAAAAGTTGAACTTTTTGGAAGGTGTGTGTCCCATTACATCTGGCGTAAAAGTAACACAACATTTCAGAAAAAGAACATCATACCAACAGTAAAATATGGTGGTGGTAGTGTGATTGTCTGGGGCTGTTTTGCTGCTTCAGGACCTGGAAGACTTGCTGTGATAAATGGAACCATGAATTCAGCTGTCTACCAAAAAATCCTGAAGGACAATGTCCGGCCATCTGTTCGTGACCTCAAGCTGAAGCGAACTTGGGTTCTGCAGCAGGACAATGATCCAAAACACACCAGCAAATCCACCTCTGAATGGCTGAAGAAAAACAAAATGAAGACTTTGGAGTGGCCTAGTCAAAGTCCTGACCTGAATCCTATTGAGATGCTGTGGCATGACCTTAAAAAGGCGGTTCATGCTCGAAACCCTCCAATGTGGCTGAATTACAACAATTCTGCCAAGATGAGTGGGCCAAAATTCCTCCACAGCACTGTAACAGACTCATTGCAAGTTATCGCAAACGCTTGATTGCAGTTGTTGCTGCTAAGGGTGGCCCAACCAGTTATTAGGTTTAGGGGGCAAGCACTTTTTCACACAGGGCCATGTGGGTTTGGATTTTGTTTTCCCTTCATAATGAAAAACTTCATTCAAAAACTGCATGTTGTGTTTACTTGTGTCATCTTTGATTAATATTTAAATTTGTTTGATGATCTGAAACATTAAAGTGTGACAAACATGCAAAAAAAAAAAAAAAAAAAATCAGGAAGGGGGCCAACACTTTTTCACACCACTGTGTATGTATGTATGTATATATATATATATATATATATAAACTTTAATTTTCCCACGTCATTAGACCAGCATGTTTTACCATATTTTAGGGAGTTTATAATGCCATGTTATAATATAATAATGTTTGGGGTCATTAAGACTTATTTGAATTATTTGATTCAGCAAGAATGCATTAAATTGATCAATTTACAGAAAAGACTTTTATAATGTTACAAAAAAATCTACTTCAAATAATTGCTGCTCTTTTGAATTTTCTATTCATCAGAGAATCCTGTTTTCATCAAAATATTAATCAGCTCAACTGTTTTCAACTTTGATAATAAATATTTCTTGTGAACCAAATTAGCATATTAGAATGATTTCCAAAGGATCGTGTGATGTTGAAAACTTTGCCATTACAGGAATAAATTAAACAAATTATATTTTACAATACATTAAAATAGAATATAGTATTTTAAATTGTGATAACATTTCATAATTTTACTGTTTACTCTATTTTTGATCAAACAAATGCAGCCTTGGTGAGGATAAAACATTTTTTAAAAATGTACCAAACCCATACGTTTGAACAGTAATGTAAAATTGTTAGGTTTTTGGAGATTTTTATTTTTTTTACACTTTCTAGAGTAACTTTTTTTTATATTCTTTTTTCAAATATGTTCTTGTTAATCAACAGATGGTGGATGTATGGAGACAAAGTTTTGAATGAGGAACAGGCAAAAGGTAAAGTTTTCAACATATTATATGATCAAATTCAGCAATTAACAGTGTTTCGTAATTTTGATGTTTAAAATTATATCTCTCCCCAAAGCTGGAGTTCGAATTAGAGGATGGTTTCCACGCAGATGTGTTGAGAAGTGTCACTATGACTCGGCGAATAATTCAACAAGTGAAGAAAAGAAAGAACAATGATACAGAATTATATATTTCACAGCTCGCTTTGAACAGAGGACCTAATATTAGGGCCTGGACCCAGCTGAGATGCAAATTTCTTTCTGATCCTTTTGTAAAACTGTTCAATGGCACCAGCGCTAAGTGTTGTGGTAAACTGAAACTGACTGACACCCCAAAGTTATTCACTTGCGTAACTTAATAACATTTCATTTCCAAAGAACAGCTGCCAGAGAAACTGGCAAATGAGAAAGAAATAGGGGTTTTATTAAAATGGGATTGGGGCATATGGCAGTATATTCTCTAAAGGGGGTTATTAAGATGTTTACTTGAAACTTATTTCTTCTTCTTGCCTTTCTCGCTTGCTCTCTCTCGTTCGTCGATGGCCACACTGATTATGCAAAGCCTTTTTTCCAATTGTATTAAGGTCTTTGTCATGCAAATTGTTTGAATTGTTTATATAATGGAAATAACTATTTTATTTTATTTTTAATGGCTTTTTTGTAAAACTGATGTCAACCTCGCTGAAGTTTTCAGATACAAATAAACAACCGTGATATGTAATTTCGTAATTTTATTTTCTTCGTATTTTTAATGGAAAGCAACTACAAAATTAGTTTATACTCCACAAAGCACCGATATGTAAATACAATTGTTTATTTAATTGATGTATTGACATGTTAATGTTTTCACATTTTCTCCCTTGGAAAAAAAAAATAAATGAACATTCTTTGGTATTACATTTTTTAAGGATGTTCGTACATTTGTTTTATATTAACATATCCAGACAAATATATGTCTTCTTGACTGACAATGACAGTCTCTTGGGCACAGATTAATACATGCAGTTAAAATTGATACAGTGCTTATAAAATATTTAACCTTTGCGCAAATATAGAAAAACATCACAACACAAACAGCACTCATAAATACATGGTCACACCTCAGAATATCCTCAGATTTATTAATGCACTACATGTTAGCATAAAGACTCTCAATCTGAAGTTTAAAGAATTTTGTGAGATCTGCCCGTTTGGCTTTCAGTGTTGGAGTGAGGAGACCGTTTTCTATAGTGAACATGTTGGGATGCAGGTACAGGTCTTTTACCTTGAAAAGAGAACATGACTATATTAGACGTTCAATTAAGAGAAGAAAACCACAATAAATCAAAATGACATCAAAAACTTGTTTAAAATAGTTTTGAACTGTTTTCACTTGTAAACGGTGCTTGATCTGTGCATATATCTTCAGACGAGATGTCTCATTAAAAATAAAAAATGTCTTGATGGATTACAAAACCTCAGCATTTTGCTTCGCAAGACATTTATTGATCAAATGGAGTTGCGTTGTGGATTATTGTGATGTTTTTGGAATCTTTCTGACTACATTAGATCAGATCTGCTTTCAGCAAATTTTCTTTTTTGGGAGAACTATTTCTTCGACAATAAAATATGCTAATAACAGCCTTACGGATCTTAAAAGTGCTTACTTGTTCAAAGGACTTCAGCCCTGCTTCACGCCCCAGCTTGTTGAGGTCAGAGATGATTGCTTTCTTTATTTCCTACAAAATAATGAAGATTATTAGCAAAACGTAATATGTAACTGTTTTGTAAATGTCACGCAAGTGAACTAGCAGAAATCCTTTAGACTGAATTTTTGCATGTAGGGCTATGTATTTTCGAAGGTAAAGTATAGGTAAATACACACAGCATACCTGATTTTTACAAAGCTCCTCTAGTGAACCTTTCACTCCCAGTTTTTCTGCAAATCCCGGCAATACTTCAGGATCTGGCACCACTATGGCCACCAAAGATGACTGGACGCATTCAGTTGAAATATTAGGATACATAATAAACTTAAAAATATAAAACCAGCTTTTTTTGAATCATCAGAAATAGCAAGAAATGCATATTAATTTCACCTGTAAACTGTCACCATGCACAAACACTTGGGCGACTGGAGCGCTCCGAATGTAAACATTTTCAATCTTTTCTGGTGCAATGTATTCTCCTTGAGCCAGTTTGAAGATGTTTTTCTTCCTGTCGATGATCTTCAACACTCCACTCTGGTAAATTGAACACAAAACATAACTTCCATAAACATAATTGTAATCTTTACTTTGTATTTCTTACAAAAACACTATCATGTTAATCTGAAGTCAAGATTTTGTCTTGATTTTTTTTATGTTTTTCAAAGAAGTCTGTTATGCTTATTAAGGCTGCATTTATTTTGATTAAAAAAATATTGTAATGTGAAATATTATCATAATTTCAACTGCTTTCTATTTGTATATATTTTAAAATGTTGTTTATTCATGTGATGGCAACGCTGAATTTTCAGCATCATTACTCCAGTCTTCAGTGTTACATGATCCTTCAGAAATCATTTTGATTTGGTGAGATGAAAACAGTTGCGGTGCTTAAAGGGGTGGTTGACAGTTTTTTTGTTGTTGTTTTTACGCCAAAATAGTAAGCCTTTACCTCAAAGATCATGCACATATTGTATTCAGCTTCAGTTTTGTGATTTTGAGTCCTTGGCTGCCTGCTAATATCACAACACAATAGGCCTATACATTCCTTCCTTCTAAGGTGCGTTATTAAAAAAAGAGAAACCAAGGGATCTCACAGGCAGCCATTTGCCGATATCGCCTGTGTGCAGCCATCCATCTTTGTCTAAAGCCTCAGCTGTCTTTTCTGGGTCATTGAGATATCCACGAAACACATTCTTCCCTTTGACCCAAACCTAAAACGAAACACCAAAGCCATAAGAGGGTTCAATGATATTATAGTATATGGTTTGTAAAATGATGTTCCATTACCTCTCCTTCATCATTGGATGCAAAGTAATTCATTTCCTCTACATCAACAAGTTTAACAATATTGCATGGAATAGGAGCTCCAACATGACCTGAAATCAACAGTACACAAAATAAGTCAGTGCTAAGTGTTGCTTCACACAGAAAAAAACATGATTTTCAGTTACAGAAACCCACCAGTTTGCCAGTCTCCCGGTATGGTGAAAGAGCAAGCCGCAGTGCACTCTGTCTGGCCGTAAGCCTCGAATATCTGGAAGCAGGCCAGTGATAAAGAGGTCAGCACTGGGTCAATGTGACACCAGATCAATACACATATGTACATATACACCCTGTTTGACAGTGGCCGTGTTTATTAAGTACACAATAAAGCAATACTGCATCACATTGTATTTTATAAGCCAAAACAGGAGCCATATAGTTCATCGATTTGTGGTGTTATTATACTCTTCCTTTCATACCTGGCAACCGAGGCTTGCCCGGAGAAAAGTGAGCACAGTTGGAGAAATGGGAGCGGCCCCCGTCACCATCACCCTCACACGGCCCCCCAGGGACTCCTGCAGAAGACAATTGAAAACTTTCAGAACCATTCCTCACAGGAGCACCACTCTTCCCCAATAAATGCAAAAATCTGGTCTGTTGAGGATACCTGCACTTTGTGAAAGATGAGTTTGTCCCATATACTGTCATTCCTGATAACGCCCTGCTTGACCTCTGCACTTTTCTTCTCAATGGCAAAGTTCAGAAGCCATTTCTTAAATGGAGTCTGGGCCCCACTCTGGACCTGGAAGACAGCAGAAAGTGAACAATGAGCATTTCATTGGTGCTCTGTATGTAAATGTACTAACAAATGTACTGTATATAAGTCTTAAGTGAACTCTTAAACTTTGGCGGGTAACTCATTCCACATGTTTGTACTATGTATGTGAATCAAACCTCTTTAATATAAGTCTGAGTTTTGACACTGTGACAAACGACAAGTTACAAAACATTTTGTTGATTGGCTGGTTTGTATTACTACTTAATAACTGTAGTAACTTACATTTTAGACACAATATTCCCAATTACTATTTCTGCTCCGTCAACCAAAATAGTCAGAACAATTTAAAAAAGGCACAACAGAATCAACCGTTGAGCATCAGAGCAACACACCATAGTAGTGTCTCATCCTGCAATAAATCATCATTTTTGAACGAATCGGGTGAATGAATAATTCAATGACTCACTCATAAAGAAAACTGCTAGTTTCATTCCTGATGAACTAATAGGTTTAATTAATATAAGTTACATTCATTACACATACAGTATATGTTAAGTTATTAATATGATAATTAGTTACTTGAGAGTCACTTGTCGCCATCTACTGGTGTAATGTAAACTGCAAAAAGCGTCACTAAAAATCCACTAATGCTACAAAAGCCTAACAGACTGCAGATTCCGCATTCAGTCTGGACAGAAAATTGCTTGTCGTATATAAAAAAATTTAATCATGTCTAAAACCTTACCTTAATCATTGTACACGTACACACACTATTTAGTGAATGAATGGAGGCCCATCTATAAAAACATTAGGCTCCAACAGTGACTGTGTGTGTAGTTACATACCTTGTCGTAAACGCGATTCAGAAGACGTGGAACCACTGGGAATACAGTAGGCTTCAGGGCTTTCATGTCATCTGGTAGAAGTCTGATATCACCTTGGAAAAACCCGACTCTTCCCCCTACACTGTACAGCACTGTCTGATACACATAAATACGTACAAGCAAGCATAACTTCAGTGTTCTTCTGTATAAATGTGATTTATAAAAGATTCTAGTACATGAAACTGAAAATTTGAAAGACCTTCAGCAATGTTTCATCAAAGATGATGGTGAGCACCAAAGATGAAAGAGCGGCTTACCTGTACAACTCTTTCAAACATGTGCGCCAGCGGCAAAAATGAGATGGACGCGTCAGATGGAACGGGCACAAAGACGCTCTGAAGAAACATGGGTTTGGCATCCAACATTAAAAATATACACTCCCATAGAGACTTTGTAAAAAATCATGTAGCCATCACACTGACATGTACCTCAAAAGTCTTAACCACGCCGGCTGCATCCGAAACCACATTTTCATGGGTCAGCATGGCTCCCTTTGGATCCCCTGAAGCAGAGAATACCAAATTAAAGCTCACACACACATAGAACACACCACAATATTCACTAGAGCTGGAGCAGCATTGTCTTCACAGATATAAATGTAGTCTACGGTGTTTTTGCAGTCTTGAAGCAGAATAGATTAGATTACATCACACTTACCTGTGGTTCCACTGGTAAAGCAAATAATACTAAGGTCTTCTGGTTTTGGTGGCTGGAAAAAAAAATCAAAGCACATTAAGTTTGTCAAATATATTGATGAATACTATTTGCAAAAAATAATGAAATTGATAATTAACCCATTACTCACAACAGGCCTTTGATGGTTGTTCTTTCCCAAGGCCTAAAAAAAAAAAACACAAATGTTTTTTTTAAATATAACCTTGAAAGATATCAGAGCCTGTAATATTTTGTATTATTGTCTTATTATTTATTACTGATCAGATAGTGCTGTCAGTGTACCTCTACATCTTTCAGGGACAGGATGTCCACACCACTCTTAGAGCCTCTATCAATCAATGCAGAATCATAGGAGTCCATGAGAATGATGGTTTTCAAGACAGGTGTGAAGTTTTTCTCACAGTTAGCCAGCAGCGTTTCTGCCTTATCCTGCTTATCACATATCACTGTGGATATCTTTGCTGCGGAGATAAATATAATAGGCTACTTAAAAAGTTCTAATCAGATATACCACAAAATTACTGTGGTATTAAATACCAAAAAAAAAAAAAAAAAAAACTTAAATTAAATATGTTAAATTGGGAAGTTATAGGGTAAGTTTTGGGTCAGTAAGGTAAGATATTTAAAAAAAAAAAAAATTATACTTTTATTCAGAAAAATCTGTGACAATAAAGACATTTATAATGTTACAAAATATTTTGAATTCAAGCATATTCTGTTCTTTTTCTATTTCTATTCATCAAATAATCCTGAAAAAAATGTAATAGCACTGTTTTCAACATTGATAAAAATAAGACATATTTCTTAAGCATCAAATCAGCATTAGAATGATTTCTGAAGGATCATGTGACACTGAGGACTGGAAATTCAGGCTGAAAAATTCAGCTTTGACATCACAGGAATAAATTACATTTTAAAAGATAGTAAAACAAAATCTTTATTATAAATTGTAATAATATTTCACAATGCTACTTCTTTTACTCTATTTTTCATTAAATAAATGCAGCCTTGGTGAGCATAAGTGACTTTCAAAAACATTGAAATATCATACGCACCCCAAACTTTTGAATGATAGTGTATATGTAGCAATAATATAGCAATATCATAATTAATGATTAAAATTAAAGATGTACAATTTGCAACCAGTGGCACAAAATGGATCTTTTCAAGCAGGTTTCCACAAAACTCCCCACTTCCATTAAACAGATAGTCCCGCCCTAAACTCATCTTATTGGCTGAGCCATAAGTTGACATTTTCACAAAACCAACAAAAGAATAGACTAGTTGTCTCTGCATATTAAACTGCAAAAGGAGACTTATTTTTTAACATAAAAATGACACACTTCACCTCTAATTATAATATCAGTCATTAGTTAGAGAAATAGAAAGAGTTATGTGATTATGCAAAGGCAAGCAACGCAGCTTGAACTCTGGAAGTATCAAGGTTACTGAGGTCACTAAAACAATAAAGGCATCATCTTCTGAAGGATTATAAATCAGCAGAGTTCAGCAGGTGTGATCACTAAAGCTGCTCTGACCAACACCTCTAATGAAGCAAGCAAGCAAGCAGGCTTAAGTACCTCTATTAATGATGAACACAAGAGCCTCAGGTCCCAAGGTGTCGTAAAGAGGCACTGCCACCATGGAATAGGTATAGCAGGCCAGTTCTCCTATAATCCACTGAAAAGAGGGAAGAGAGGTTAGTATATGTACAGTACACTGATCATCACTACTGAATTAGGCCACATATGTTTTTTGTTTTATTTAGTGCATAAATAGCACTAAATTTTATTATATTTGTGCTTAAAACAGGAAAATAAAAACATTTTCTAAATTGAGTAAGAAAAATTAACAAGCCTTATTGTTAAGCCATTTCTATCTCCTTTAAAGGATGTTTAAATATTTTTAATGGGAAAATAACACTGATGTATCAGTATTGATTTTTGACTTATTATGTCACCTCTGGCCGGTTCTGGGCGAAAATGCCAATAAACGATTCTTGCGATGGCTTCTGGCCACGATGGATAAGACCGGACCCCAAGAATTCAGCTCTGTCTGAAACCTGAGACAATCAGAGGCAAGCATTGAAACAAAGACCTCAGTTGTCCTCACTTTTGAGCTCAAAATTATGTTTGCTTTTGGTACAGATACCTGTTTGTATTTAAGCCATTGATAAGGTTGCCCCTTCTTTCTGTACCCCAAGCACGGCCCATTTCCTGCACAGTAAAGATTAAATATCTCACAGACTAATCACATGCAGCTGAGGTTAGATGTAAACTAACATACCTAGCATGAAAACAGGACTTAATTTGATTTCAAAAGAATGTCAATATTCAGTGTTGCTGTAATTTTGACCTCATGACCTCTCACCCGAAACACGTAGTCCTCTTTGAAAAACCTCATATAGAGTTGTGGCATCCTCATATAAGTACGACATCAAGTTGTGATCTTTCAAGAGTGTTGTTTTTCTAGCACCACCCTGTAAATAAAAACATTGCCAGTAATATTAAACCACTGAAGTGCTAAAAGACATCCAGAATACATTCATCTGATATTTTAAGGACTATTTGACATTGAAGGCTGCAGTAACAACTACTGAAAACTCAACTTTGCCATCACAGGAATAAATTACTTAAAAAAAATTCTGAAATAGAAAACTGTTATTTTAAATTGTAATAACATTGCACAATATCACTGTATATTTAAATATGTTTAAAATTATGCATATTCATATGAGGACAGCCATATCGATAGCCTTAAAATGTTTTTTATTTATTGGTTATATTTTATTTATGTTCAACCAAATCTATACTTTTGCTACTTACATGAACAGGTATTCATACTTTTTTTTTAGCTTTTCAGTGCACATTCCTTGTTAAAAAAACACAATGCTAATTCTTTAAGTACTTTTACATGGGCAGATTTATTCACAAAACTAGATAAAATCAAGACTAAATCAAGATGTTTTAAGACGGTTAATTTTTAACATAATAAATTACATTGCGTAGAGCTGACAAAAGATCACACTCACTGCTACGCCTACGGTCTGTCGGTTGAGGTCTGTGGGTGGCTGCAGTGGTTTTGGTCTGGTGTTGAGATGAACCAGAGCTACAGCTGCGAGGCTCAACAGAAACACCAGTCCTGAAGTGGACAGTGGGGTAAACAGGAACTCAAACAAGAATTCCATAATGCACAGGATCTGCTGAAGCTGCTGAAAAAAATTCAACAGTATTGAAAATAATCTAGAATAACATGGAGGGTTAGTTTCATTCATAACATAGTATTTGAATTTACTCCTGAATTTACAGGAAGTCCAAGGTCATTTTAATCACACAAGTGCTGTTTTGATCCTGCACTGAGTAGAAGGTATTGATGAAGACAAATATCAGTATGACCTTAAAGGTTAAGGTTAAGGTGAAGGTTAGAGTGCATAAGGTTGAAGAGCACAGTTACAGTCCAATTAGAAAATATATCTCACTTTTTTTTTTGGAAATGAAATTTTGGAAGTAAAATTTCCTCTTAACGTTCTCCAGTGATACAGTGTAATCCTTCAACACCTGTGGCTGTTCCTTCAGGATTTAACATGATCTCCAGTATTGCACACCTGGCTATTATAATGCTATTGGATTTGGTCCATGATCTGGCCACCCATGCATTTATGGAGGCCAAAGTCTAGCAAAGGTTATATAACACTTATCAGCCTCAAGAGCATCCACTACCCTCTCTAAAACGTAATACATTTTATGTATATATGTGAGCATAGCCCACAGACTCAAATCACTGATAATATATTAAGCATCATTTGATTTATTGATCAAAACATCCCATTGTTCAAAACATCAAAACAACTCAAGTCACAATGATAAGATAATTCTAATAAACATTCTCTGAGAAACCATGCTATTTAAGATAAGAGTTACAAATGCAATGTCCTCTGTGTACATAAGATCATACAGGAAGTTTTGTATGCAAAACATCCCTACTAGTCCTGTTTTTAATTTACAAAATTATCTGCATCATGCTGTTTTTGTTTTAAACATGCATAACAATAAATTCACATTTATATCAGCACACCAAAATCATCATTTAATTGCTTAGTGAAATGCCTAATGTTATATTTTTTATATGTATTGGCATATGGATATGAAATTTAACAAATAAAGATTTTTAGAAGCAAGTACCTACCTGGGTAACCTTCAAGAGTCCTGCGTGTCCGTCAGGTGATGGCTTAGGAAGAAAAAGTCCTGCGGGACTGTCCCTTGCACAGGTTTGCTAAAGCCACAAGAAGACTGAGAAGGAAGGCATGGTCTCAGGTCCAATAAAACAAGCACATGAGTGACCTTTGAACCAATTGCTGCTATCTGTTCCCTGATAATACAAATGACCGAACATAAACAGAATCGTGGCCATACAGCTAAATCCTTTAAAGTAAATGTGGATTGCACAAGATTCACAAGTCTGTGCTTTAATGTCTGCATGCTGAAAAGTACATACAAATATAAAACTACACAGTGCTAGTACAAACGGTGGACTATGACATTTGTCTTTGCTGGTCAGTGTGACATTGAATTGCATGCAGTGTAAAAGTTGGGTTGAAAGTTGCTCGCACTCAAATACTCAGGATTTCATCATGATTACTTATAACTCTAATGGTTTGCAGTATGACTGTTTTCATTTACAGCTTTTCAGCTTAAAGTGACAATCAGGGAGGCCGCTGGGACCCTAAAACCCTTGTTAACAAGGGAGCAGCCTTAGGCTAGTCATGTGACACCTCCTATTAGCAACCTGCTATTAGTTAAGCATGGCACAACATGATCTTACGAAGACACACTGTTTTATTTGCCTCAGCATCATTATCACAGCAGTTTAGGAAGGATGTCTCAGCTGAACTTTGACATTTGACTGTAATGACAGATAAGATGTGAGCACCTTTGGATTTTCTAATCTTTCCTGATAATAGTCAATGAAATTAAAAGAATGAAAGCCGTCAAGGCCTCTGTGGATTTGTCGGTCTTGTCGATTGAAGTCAGAGTTGATCAATTTAGGTCAAAGTTGAAGTGATACATACTCAAAAAGGAAAATATGTAGATCTACATACATTATAGCAATTTTTATTACCTTTTGTTGCTGTCAATGCAGCAAAATTTAAGCTGGCATGAACTTCAGCAAGTTTGTTTTAAACCTATTGATCCATGCTATCCCAGCGTGATTTGTGAACCTGAATTTCATATGGTCATGGTAGTGAAAATTGACTGTGAATGTGCAAAATGTGCATTATAGGTGCTAAATGCTCTTTCTCCCAGAGAAAGCTCTTGATTAGAATTAATTTCCCCAGGGAAGGTAAGAGTCTATTTAAATCCCCCTGCATGTCTGAAAGCCGATCAATGTGACTGAGTTTTATGCAGGTAGGATGTCAGGAGGATTTGATTTAGACATAAGCAGACCCACACGATGGTGGGTGCTGATTTTTGTTTCTTTATCAGCTCTTACAAACTCTGTTATTTGCAACAAGGCAACCCAGTATAAGCTTAGGCTTGGCCTCCAAGCTCCTCGGAACGTTTCCTACCCTTTCAGTTTGCTTAGGTTGGGGGCGGCAATGCAGATAGCCATAGACAAGATTAATGCAAATCCATCTCTGAGTGGAAATTTCACCTTTGACTTTGTGTACATGGACACAGACTGTAACGCAAAACTTTCACTTCAGGGATTCATCGATCAAGTAATGAACCAAAATGTGTCAGCGCTATTTGGTCCACCTTGTCCTGAGGAGGCTGAAGTAAGTGTCTTGTTTATACATTTGATACAGGTAAATTATTGTTATTATAATAATTTTGTATTATTGTTGTTGTGTTTTTAATCTGGGTAACAATTATGGGGTAGGATGGATAATTACATTATTGAGACCCACCACCCCACCAAGTACATTTTTTACAACAATGTTTCAACAGTTTTTTAAACTTTAAGAGCTAAATGTTAACCAATATTAGTAAGAGTGTGTATTTTCACCTTTTGTTAAATACGCTCAAAAACAGAAGTAGCTTTCACCAGAGAAGGAAACCATAACAGATATTACAGGCTTTCCATTGCAGGTAGTTTTTGGCACATATTGATTGATAAATCAAGGTGTTATGTCACTTAAACATTTAACTTAGTCATAATTATGTATTAAATATTATTAGTCATAGAAAGGGGGGGAGGGGGTGAACTCATACAGGTTTTGAACAAGTGAAGAATGATGACATAAATTTTTAGGTGTCCTAAATTATATAGTTACATATCACAAATATATCACAACGCTATGTAGCCCAAGGGGACATTATGGGGGGAAAAAAGTGAGATGACAGAATAAAAACTATTGCATATATGTAAGTGCTTTTACATTCCTTCATAAAAGTTTTGCATTTCTCAGAGAAACTTTGCATTCACTCACAATAGTTTTGCTTTCTCTTGTTTTCATTATTTAAAAAATGTTTTACAATAAAATTCTTTAAAAAATTGTCCATCCTTTAAAATGAAATAAAATCGGCACACTGTTTTAATATGTAAACATATAAATAATTATATACAAATATAAAATATATAGACATTTTTAATGTTTAAATATAAAGTTTTATGCACTTATGTACTTCAGGTCACTGGGCTCATAGCATCCACATGGAGCATTCCCATGTTTGGCTTTGTTGGCCACGCTTCAAAAATGGATAACGTTCTGGTGTATGACACCTTTATAAAAATTGTACCTCCACTTAAAAGGGTTGGAGAAATCCTACTTAAAACACTGGAATTCTTTGGATGGAAGTATGTTGGTATGATCGGAGGAGGTGCAGATACAAACACATGGGACAGTGTTGATGCTCTATGGAAGTGTGTGGAACAGCAGCTCAGGGCCAAAGTAACAGTGACAGCCGGTATCAAGTTTGATACCAGTGACCCAGAATTGGCACAGAGAAACTTGCAGATCATCTCTAAGGTTGCAAGAGGTGAGCTAATAATAGTTCTTATCTATAGTACTTAATGGGTGGAGTTTACACCTTAGCCAGTAAAACGTGTATGATCACAAATGTATGTCGCCCTTATGCCCTCATGGCCTGTTCCTCTTGTAGCTGTTAGTTGGCATAAGATGAGTGAACTTAAATTGCAGTTTAACTGTTATAATATCAAAGTCCCTGATTAATATCAATTGCTCTTAAGCCCCATTCCATATACTACAGGATAGGCATTTATTGCAATTTTATGGTCTGACATCAGTTATGCGATTTTAATGTACAGCTTCCACATATGCATAACATTGCTGCACTGCCTAAATAATGTTTTCTGTTAGATTATAGTGTGATTCTGTTCATTCCAGTGGTGGTTGTGCTCGCTAATGCTGAAGACACCATGTCTCTGATGATAGAAGCTCAGAAACAGGGCCTGATGAATGGAGAGTATGTTTTCCTTCTGGTTCAACAGTTTGAGGTCAGTGGCAAAGTGGTGAGTAAATGGTATAAAGAAATTGCAGGTGAATCTTGTCATTTTTCACAACAATAATGTTTAAATCAAGGCAAGGTTTAAAAATTGAATGGTTATGTAACACATTTATGAATTGAAATGTAAATATCATTTCAGTGCATTATTATTTTACTTTTCTTAAAGCTTGAGAATAACCAAAATACACAAAAGTCAATAAACTGCATTTTTATTTCTGGATAATAATGATCAAATGTTCAATAGCTTTTTGTAGCCAAGATATGAGTCTATACAGAAATTGAATTTATCTTGAGAAATAAAAATATGTGATAATTATTATTTACCTAAATAGATACCTACTCTTACTTTTTACCCCATTAGGACAACCTATGGATGTCTGTGGGTGACAAAGATATATCAATGCTAAAGGCTTTTGACATGGTGTTTGTAGTTGCTCAGAAGTCCTATGAAGGGTATGACTACTATGACTTCTTTGAGCAGGTTTATGAGAGATTGAAAGGGGCTCCTTTTTACAGCAGCCTGTCCTCAGAAAAGGAGGTGAGAATATTTTATGAAAACAATCTGTGACCCTTATTAATTGAATCAGTTTTTAAATCCATTTTATATTCTTCATTTGATGTTTTAGGTAAGCTCATATGCTGCCAATTTACATGACGCTGTTCTACTTTATGCCATGGGCCTTAAAGAAGCCTTTAAAAATGGTAAAGACATCCGTCATGGACGAGAGATTCTGCAGAAGCTCAGGGACAGGACCAATATTAGATTTTATGGTAATTTTGTCTGACATTCATGTTTGTATTTTTCCTATATTGATTGTACATAACCAAAATAACCTTTGTTTTTCTAACAGGGGCTTCAGGTCTGGTTCACTTTGATGAATATGGAGAGAGGAACCTTGACTATTCAGTATATGACCTACAACAAACAGAAACTGTCACAAAATTTGTCTCGGTTTTGGACTTTGACAGCCATACGAAAACGATCAAGTATGACCAAAATATTACATATGTTAATATTACTGATATTCAACACTGAAACTCTGACTAAATGAAAAATACCTGTTTTGCAGACCCACATCAAGGTTTTCTAACATTGTTTGGCAAAAGGGAAAGCCTCCACTAGATAGTCCAGACTGTGGTTTTGATAATGAGCTCTGTGAATGGTTAGACAATGGTAAATGCTAAATGCTATATTTTGATATGTCTATAGGTACAGTCATCTTTTTATGTATTTGAACCATGTCTTGTCACTTGATTCCAGAGATATCTCTGCTGGTGCTGCTGGTGGCTTTGCCAGTGTTAGGAGTGGCAGCAGTTGCTTTGATCACTTTTCTGACTCTACAGAAGACCCGTCTACAATCTCGCCTGGATGAGTCCAACTGGTGGCTTATCAACTACAGCGACATAATTATCCTGAGAGAGCCAAAAGTAAGATGAACATTACTTTATTTATTTATTCGATTTTACTCTTTACTATAACTATTTTTGATATTTTAGTTTAGTAATTTTGGATGTTCAAATTTAATTAGTTAATTAAAAATAATTTAAAAAGGTGCTGTATTTTATTTTATTTAGTTTTTATAGTAAAAATGTAATTGAGTTTAGTATCAGTCTTTCTAATGCCGTTTACGGAGTGTCTATTTAAACTTAGTGCAAATAGCTACTGCCTTATGTTTATTTCAGTTACTGAAGAAGTTTTCATTTATTTTGGTTAACAATAATAGACTAATACAGCATCAGACACACAAAAAAGAGTGTGGGTTTTTCAGGGAACACAAACACTGTCTGTAAGCACAACACCAAGCAAATGTGGAAGTGGTGGCTCTCAGTCCAGGCTCTCCTCCAACAGCTGTTCTAGAGAAGCCATCTACACTACTGTTGGACTCTGTCAGGTACAAATTCTGAGTCACATGTTAAAAAATAATGCCTTATATGTTAAATCCAAATATTTCAACTTTCACTTTCTCTTTGCTCATGGTGCAGGGGAACGAGGTGGGCATAAAGTATTTGAAAAATCAAATATTTACTGATATCAAGAAACCATCGATCATCGCAGAGTTCAACATGGTAAAAATCCTGATATTTTCAGAGATTCAGTTTTACCTCAGCAAGTCACAGGCCAATACTTGCTTGTGTTTATCCCTGCTGTAGCTGAAAGAAATGAAACACGAGAACCTAGTACAGTTCTTCGGTGTGTGTATCGAGCCACCAAATGTCTGTATCGTCATGCAGTACTGCAAGAAAGGAAGCTTGAAGGTGAGTATACAGTACACTGAAGAAAATATTGTAAATAAAGTCATAAATAAAACAAAGATTACTGGAGTACTAAATGAAATGCTATTTAAGTTTTTTTACTTCTAAATTTGATGTTTAATTCAATATGTTGCTTTCTGTTTCTTTGTAATTGTGAAATTTATTAGCAATTTCTGAGTGAAAATTGTTTCTACATCCATTTTTTTTTCGGTGTAGAATAAGGAAACATTCAATAAAAAACATTATAGGAACCGGTTTGGCTCTTGGACATTTATTTTTCTGCAGATGTGGATGATTGACCGGGAGATCTGATTGTTCATAACAACAGAACACTGTACTAAAATACTGTGACCGGATCTTTTTTTGTGAATCGAAAACATACTCCGATACGAGTTTAGTCTGACTCCTGAATGAATGACTCGTATTATTTTAAATCGAAAACAAAATGCACAAGCAGTGCAATTCAGTTGTCAAGCAAATGATTCTTATAAACCAGTTCCTTTTATTGAATCAAAAATGTACATCTCAACTGATGTAATTCAATTCCTGAACAAATTACAGTAACGAGATGGTACTTTTAAATAACCTTAACAAATACAGCTCACAACTAACTGTGAGACTTAAATCGGCATTGGAATTTACAGTTTTTTCCACATTGTATAGTTAAAGATGCACATTGGTACCACATTGTTTGTTTATTGCTATGCAATATAAAGAAAAGGCCAGTTGCTGTATTGTATTGTATTTATACTGCCTCTAAAAGACTGTGAAAAGCCATTTGAAAGTCTGTGTAAAGAAACACACGATTCTTGACAATTCCCATTACTGGTTTACACGACTAATTAGAATTAGGTCTGAAACATACATATGTGAACATCATCTGAAAGCTCAATAAATAAGCTTTCCATTGATTTATGGTTTGTTAGGATAGGACAATATTTGGCTAAGATACAACTATTGAAAATCTGGAATCTGAGGGTGGGGGAAAAAAATCGAAATATTGAGAAAATCGCCTTTAAAGTTGTCCAAATGAAGTTCTTAGCAATGCATATTACTAATCAATCATCAATAAACATATCTCCATGGAACTTGATATTTACTTAATATCCTAATGATATTTGGCATAAAGAAAAATAATAAAAAATCGATAATTTTGACCCATACGATGTATTATTGGCTATTGCTACAAATATACCCGTGCAACTTACAACTGGTTTTGTGGTCCAGGGTCACATATGTCCACATCATCCGATTTTTAATATACCTGTTATTCTGCTTTTAAAACATCAGGATGTTCTTGGGGACAGTGAAATTGAGCTGGACTGGATGTTCAAATTGTCCTTTGCCTATGACATTGTTAATGTGAGTATGTTGTTTCAATCTAGTATCCTTCATTGCATTATATCGTCTAGAATAGATTTCTAGTTTGCATATTCAGGAAATTCTTGATTTGGAACCAGACTGGTCCAAAAGTGAGACTTTTTATTGTGGTATGTTCTGTACAGGGCATGGAGTACATACATAAGAGCAGTCTGAAATCTCATGGAAATCTGAGGCCCAGTACATGTCTGGTGGACAGCAGACTGCAGATCAAACTTTCTGGCTTTGGCCTGTGGGAGTTCAAGTACGGTACCAAATACAAAATGATCCCACTGGAGAATTCAAATTATGAAGAGATGTACTACACTGCTCCTGAGTTTTTGAGAGAGGTCTACTACCCTTCCAATGGAACCCAGAAAGGAGACGTCTTTAGCTTTGCCATAATCATGCGAGAGCTGATATACAGTACAGAGTTGGGCCCATATCAAGATGTTCATCTAGAACCAAAAGGTAATGCCTGTGTTATGTTTATTAACATATATCAGTCTTGTTGCCACCACCATGGCACCCAATTTTCCATCGCTTACCCAACTGGATTAAGTTTGGCCATTCAGAGTGTGTTTTGTATTTAATTCATTAGAGATTATCAAGCAGTTAAGGACTCCAATGAGCAATGAGCCCCTTAGACCAACCTTGTCTGCTGACATCTGTGATGAACGTCTCATCCCTTTGTTAAAAGCCTGCTGGAGTGAGAACCCAGACCACAGACCCCCATTCGCCAGTATCAGGAGACAACTACGTCAGGCATGTCCTGAAAGGTCCGTGTTTTATGCGTAGCTGTCTGTCTAATGAGCCGCCTATATATTCAGTTTTATTTACTCTGGGTTGTTTTATCAATTTCCCAGCCATGCCAACATCCTGGACAACATGGTGAGCAAACTGGAGAAATATGCCAATCATCTGGAAGAAGTTGTGGAAGAGAGAACCAATCAACTCACAGCAGAAAAGAGCAGAGCTGATAAGCTTCTATCTAGCATGCTGCCAAAGTAAACAAACCTTGATAGCATCAATGGGACAGTGACATTTTTCATTACTCTTTTTTTTCAGCTAGCAAAATAACTGACATAAAAGCAGAGTTACATACTAGATGGTTATATAGTTTGTATGGGTAATTTGTTTGAGTTATAATTAAGAGGGAAACCCTTTCAGTTATTAATGCTTTAAAAAAATGTATTTAGTACATTTCTCAAATGTTTTTGCAAACAGGAGAAACTTTTGTGTTTGCACTTTTGCACAAAACTTGCAAGACTTTTACATGCAAAAAGTATTAACAACCCATTAAAGACGTTTTCGTGAGCAATGCAAAGTTTCTTGGGGGAACATAATATTTTTTTTTCCCTCTCATCTCATATTTTCATTCATCTCCACATCCCCTTAGGGACTTGTACTTTCATATACATTTTAACCTAAAATCTCAATGTTGATAAAAACTCATGGTTATGGGTCATCTGATGGCAGTGTGTTCTTACAGGTATATTGCTGATCAGTTAATGACTGGGAAACCAGTGGAGCCCAAAAGTTACGACATGGTGACCATTTTCTTCTCTGACATTGTGGGTTTTACCACCATGTGCTCTATTAGCTCAGCTCTGGAGGTGGTCACCCTCCTCAACGACCTCTATAGTCTTTTCGATGAGATCATTAAGCTATACGATGTCTACAAGGTAAATGAAACAATACTCATTTTGATACACAGTAACTGTGCGTTCATGCTCTGGAGGTATGGTTGACAAAATATTCACTCTGAATGCATAATTCTGAGTGAATATTTGCACCTCATCATTTACAGTTGAACCACTGATGTCCCATGGGCTATTTTGTCGGTATTCGTGGTACCTTTCTGTGCCTTGAAAGTGGTAGGATCCTTGCTGTCTGTGGAGGGTCAGAAAGCTCTCGGATTTCATCAAAAATATTTATATTTGTGTTCTAAAGATGAACAAAGGTCTAATGGGTTTGAAATTACATGAGGATTAGTAATTAATGACAGAATTTTCCTTTTTGGGTGAACTATCTCTTTAATGAATGCGTTTGATTCTTGATGTTTTAATGTTAAATGTTTTAATGAACATATATTTCTGTCAATTTTATTTTATTTCTATTTCATCTACATTGACTTATGTCTTAATGTTATTTCTCTGGTAGGTGGAGACTATAGGAGATGCATATATGGTGGCCAGTGGGCTGCCTATCAGTAACGGTACTCGTCATGCTGAGGAGATCTCAACTATGGCACTCCACTTCCTATCCGCCATCAAAAGGTTCAGAATTAGGCATCTGCCTAATGAAAAATTGGCCTTACGGATTGGGATCAATTCTGGTATGCAAGTACATACTATAAGTGTATTGAGTAACGTGTGTGACGTTTGTGCTCTGCATTTAACCCATCCAAGTGAGTAGTGACCACACACCGCGAACACACACCCAGAGCAGTGGGCAGACATTTTTACTGCAGGGTAGTTGGGGGTTCGTTGCCTCACTCAAGGGTCTCACCTCAGTCACTGTATTGAGGGTGGAAAAGAGCGACTGCCATGACTGCCCCTAATGCCCCAACATGTTGTAAGAGATATATATCAGAATCAGAATCAGAAAGAGCTTTACTGCCAGGTATGTTTACACATACAAGGGATTTGCTTTAGTCACACAAGCTTCCACAGCACAAACAAAAAAATGACAATGACAAGAAAGTAAAAAGAATAAAAATAGGATAAGTAAATAGGAAATATCAACATACACAAAAATAATTAAAGAGAAAATACACAATATACGCAACAGACAATAGATGGTATTTGTGTGGGTTAAATAAGTAAATGTGCAGGGGGGTTTCTTCTAGTGTTGTGTATTACACGTTTATTGCCAAGTTAACTGTTCATGAGATGAATTGCCATGGGGGAAGAAACTGTTCTTGTGTCTGGCCGTTCAGATAGCAAGATGAAGAGGGCTGGGTGTGAGGGGTCCAGAAAGTTTTTGCCAGCCCTTTTGCTCACTCTAGATGATTACAGTTCTTGGAGAGTGGGGAAGGTTGTATCAGTGATTCGCTCAGCAGTCCGGTTCTGAGGTCAGTTTTGGTAGCTGAGCTGAAACATGCAGAAATAGAAGTGCAGAGGACAAATTCAGTGACTGCAGAGTAGAACCGTGTGAGCAGCTCTTGTGGCAGTTTGGACTTCCTCAGCTGGCGAAGGAAGTACAGCCTCTGCTGGGCCTTCTTGACAATGGAGTCAATGTGGAACTCCCACTTCAGGCCCTGAGAGCTGGTGGTGCCCAGGAATCTGAATGTCTCTACTGCAGCCACAGTGCTGTTCATTATGATGAGTGGGGGAGTGTAGGGGGGTTCTCCTGAAGTCCGCTATCATCTCCACTGTTTTGAAATTGGTGGGGGGTGTGAGACAGGGTTTTTCAAACCTGCAATAAAACTCATTCAAATCGCCTGCCAGTTGTGCTGGGGGATGCTGTCTTGTAATTGGTGATGTCTTTGAGTCCTTTCCACACTGATGCAGGGTTGTTGGCAGACAACTGGTTTCTCATCTTTTCAGAGTAGTTTCTTTTAGCCACTTTGATCTCCTTTGTCAAGTCACCATTATTTATATTGCACTTTTTACAATGCAGATTGTGTCAAAGCAGCTTTACAGTATTAAACAGGGAAATAGTGTGTAAAAATAGTGTTCTGTTCTCCTCTGGCCAGACAAAACCAGCAGTTTAATTCTAGGCTGCAACAAAGTCAGAATGTGCAGAGGACTCATCTGGTTCCCGTGGTCTTGTTCCGATGGCTGTCTAGGTGACGAGGTCTTCGGAGATGATCTGTCTCTGGGGCTCATCTAGTGGTCTCAGCTGACATTCAAGGTTGTCGAGGTTGTCTCTAGGTGCTGATTACCCAACTGGTCTGGATACAGTCTGGATCTGGTGGCTATGGTGACCTCAGAATAAGAAAGAAACAGACTAACATTAGAGTAGATGCCATTCTTCTAACGATGTAACAAGTACATTGGGTGTTATGGTGTTCCCGGTTCAGGTTGACTTAATAAATGTAGCCTAACAATCCTTTAATGAAATTTAATTATAGAGATGTGTTAGTGTGTTATGTGTAAGCCAGGTTAAAGAGATGGGTTTTTAATCTAGATTTAAACTGACAGTGTGTGTCTGTCTCCCGAACAGTGTTAGGTAGGTTGCTCCAGAGTTTGGGAGCTAAATAGAAAAAAGGATCTGCCGCCCGCAGTTGATTTTGGTATTCTAGGTATTATCAAATGGCCAGAGTTTTGAGATCATAGCAGATGTGAATGACTATAATGCAATAAGAACTCACTCAAATACTGAGGTGCTAAACCATTCAAGGCTTTATAGGTAATTAACAAGATTTTAAAATATATATTCAATGTTTAATAGGGAGCTAGTGCAGTTTTGACAGAACCAGGCTAATTGCCATTGAGAGTATAGGTTGTTATTAGATATATTTTTGAGATGGAAAAATGCGGTTTTACAAATGCTAAAAAAATGGCTTTCGAAGGAAAGAATGCTAAATAGCACACCTAGGTTCATAACTGATGACTAAGAATTGACAGGGCAGCCATCAAGTATTAGACAGTGTTCTAGGTTATTACATGCAGAGGTTTTTGGTCCTATAATTAACACCTCTGTTTTTTTCAGATTTTAACAGTAAGAAATTACTAGTCATCCAGTTTTTTATATCAACTATGCACTCCATTAGTTGCAAATTGGTATGTTTCACCAGGCCGCAAAGAAATATAGAGCTAAATATCATCAGCACAACAGTGAAAGCTAACACCATGTTTCCTAATGATATCTCCCAAGGGTAATATGTAAAGCGTGAAAAGTAACGGTCCTAGTGCTGAGCCTCTAGGTACTCCATACTGCACTTGTGATTGGTATGATACCTCTTCATTTACTGCCACAAATTGATGGCAGTCAGATAAGTACAATTTGAACCATGCCAATGCACTTCCTCTAATGCCAAAATAATTTCTAATCAAAAGAATGTTGTGGTCGATTGTGCTAAGATCCAGTAGCACTAATAGAGAGATACAACCGTCATTTGTAACTCTAATGAGAGCAGTCTCAGTACTATGATACGGTATAAAATCCTGACTGGAAATCCTCACAGATACCATTTTTCTTCAAGAAGGAACATAGTTGTGATGATACTACCTTTTCTAGTACCGTTTCTGTTTGAGATCGGTCTGTAATTAATTAATTTGTTGGGGTCAAGTTTTGAATTTTTAATGAGAGGCTTAATAACAGCAGTTTGAAGGATTTTGGGACATATCCTAATGAAAATTACGAATTAATAATATTCAGAAGAGGATCTATGACTTCTGGAAGCACCTCTTTTAGTAGCTTTGATGGAATAGGGTCTAACATATGTTGTTGGTTTAGATGATTTAACAAGTTTATACAATTCTTACTTAGAAGAAAATTAGTGGAATTGTTCCTCAGGGGATCTATAGTGCATCTATAGTGCATCTGATGCGATACTGTGGCTGACAGCTGCATGGTTACAATTTTAACTCTAAAAGTATCGATCTTGGAAGAAAAGTAGTTCATAAAATCATTACTACTGTGCTGTTGGGAAATGTCAGTGTCAGTGTGTTTTTGACCTGTTTATTCAAGACTCTGTCCCCATTCCTGCAAGCGTCTTCTTTGGCCTGACAGAGCTGTCTAAGTTTTGCAGTAAACCACGGTTTGTAATTGTAGTACGTTAACTGAGTCCTGGTATGAATGCACATATCCTCACAGAAACTGATATATGACGTTACAGAATTTGTGAGCTCATCTGGATCAATGGCAGCAGCTTCAAAAACACTCCAATCAGTGCAGTCAAAGCAGGCTTGTAAATCTCTGCTTCATTAGTCCATCTTTTTACAGTCCTTGTTACAGGTTTAGCTGATTTCAGTTTCTGCCTGTAGGTTGGTATAAGATGAAACAGACAATGATCAGAGAGCCCCAAAACTGCCCGTGGGACAGAGTGGTATGCATACCTTATTGTGGTGTAACAGTGGTCTATTGTATTACAGTTTCTGGTAGAATATGTAACGTGCTGTCTTTATTCTGTCAGTTCACAGGAGATATTTGCTTTATTAAAGTCACCAAGAATGATTATAAAAGAGTCTGGGTGTTTTTGCTCTGTGTCTGTGATTTGATCATGTGCGCTTACGGTGGAATGTAAACACTTACGAGAATGAAAGAGAAAAACTCCCACGGTGAATAGAATGACATAAGAAAGATGTATTAGAAATTATACAAAAAAAACCCTTAATATCAGTTTTCTGTCCTTTGCATATACAGGCCCAGTGGTTGCTGGAGTTGTGGGTAGTACAATGCCCCGGTACTGTTTATTTGGCGATACAGTGAACACGGCTTCTAGGATGGAGAGCAACAGTCTTCGTAATGACTTTTCTCATTTTTAGCAGCTATAAGTTATTTAACCTATATTTAATCACTCAACATTTATAATATAGTATTTATAATATTTTATCATTTATAATATTTAATATTTAATCAAATCTATCAATATGCTTGAAATACTTTATTCTTGCTGATTTCCTTCTCAGCACTGAGAATCCATGTCTCTCAGAGCACTGCTGATATTCTCTTCAAGACAGGAAATTTTGAACTGGAGGAGAGGGGCGATATAGAAATAAAGGTATAATGTGAAATAATTATCAAATAATTTTATAATGCCACTCTTTATACAGTGGGCTCCAAAAGTCTAAGATCAAACTAATATCTATTTTTCCCATATAAACCTGGAAATAACCTGTATATTTTAGGATTATGAACAATATAAAACAAAGAAATGTTATGATGCAAATTATATTAATATAATTTGTTTTAATATTGTGGCCTCAAACTTATAAACAGTGTCTACTGTCATGCCTTGTCTGTGCATCTAATCATAGCTCTGTTGTATTTTCTAGGGAAAGGGAACACAGCAAACGTTCTGGATGTTAAGCAAATCTGGATTCAGTTTTCCACCCACTGGCCAGGACTGTGATGCAAGTCCTAAGTCAGGAACAGATGTAAGTATCAAGTCACTTTTAGTTATTTTTATTTTATGATTGTAGCACAGTTTGAGGTGTTCATGCTAATTAAAAGGAAGTACTATATGAAGACCTGACACGCTGTATATGGACAGTCTTGCCCTGTCATATCTAAACAGGAGACAACCAAAGCAACCCCAACGAATGATGGAGACAGAAGAGCAATCCAGCGGACACTAGCTATGGCTAAAATGACAGAAATGCACATGCTCACTGTACCCGATATCTAGTTTGACCGTGATTTTATATATAGTCTTGGATAATAGGATGTTATAACAAAAAAAAAAATTATTTGAGAATTAATTTTTTACAAATACAAAAGGAAGAAAACGTTGAGACTAAATCTTTTAAAAGAATTTAATTACTAGACATATTTCAAAATATTTTTACACAAATAATGCAAGATAAAACTGTTAAACTAAAGATTAACAATTGATAATACCTGCTTCAGATATTATTTTCTTTTTCTACAAATATTCATGCAAGGAATACACACACAACAAAAAAAAACATTTAAAGGAATGTGTCGATACACTCCCTGAGACACGTATGGTTGCTGTGTGTGGGTGTATTCATGCATGCGTGTCTATTTTTAGGTATTTGTATGTAATTGTATGAGTGCAAAGGCATGATTCATTGCATTTGAATGACCCACATCTGGCCCCATTACCAACTTAAGTATCCTACAAATTCATTCAGTAGAAATATGGACAGCAGACACAGAAATGGGCCTGTAAAACAGAAGAATAAGAATAGAAAATCTTTATTCTGTAAAAAGAATAGGAAATCTTTATCAAAAAGTGACTTAGTTAAGTTTGATAAGATAATTAAAAATAAAAAAACTAAATCTTTTGAAATGAATATATAAGCAGCTGTAAAACTGTGATGTACAACAGTTCAAACTTACCTGCAAGATGGATATAACTAGACGAGTGTTGTGCTGTAAACAGAGTTATGAGGTTTAAATACATTTTATTGAATATCAAATTGTAATCATGCAGAAGTAAAATGTTAAATACCTCTGACTTGAAACTCCATGGTCAGGATGCCTCCATTTGGATCAGGTTCAAATTCGGTGCTTCTTGATGTACATGGAGTCTTGGATAGAGTTAAGAAAAGTCTCAGTGGAGCCAGAAATCTTTTTGAAACTACAACAGCATTAAATTGATACTGATACTCACCGGTTGACAGAATAGTTTCTCCCCGTCACATACTTGGACCTCACAGTGGAGCCACACGGTGGAAACTTTCTCTAGCCGCTGGAAACGGAACGAATTGAACTTGAACATGGAGCGGCTGTCTTTGGCATTTTCAAATATGGTGACTGTGTTGTCTAATGAGCAGCTGTCAACCAAGAGCAAATATATGTGAGCAGTATTGAATCACAGTAGCATTTATTATGTTTGAACTGACAATAAAACCTTACCTGTTCTGAATTAAAGTCCACCGTTTCTTGTCTGTTGAATATGGAGTAGGTGTTGTCCAGCAATTCGTTATTACAACTTTGAATCTACAGACATTAAATAGAGTGACTATCTGTGTATTTGATCAAATCTACACGACTTTCTTTTGAGCAACTCACCGATTACTAAGTCCTTTTGCTTCAATACCAATGAACACCTCAGATCCAATCTCAGATGTGTCAATCACATATGGTGCATCTTTTGCATAGAGGAACTTTGAGTTCTACAAACCACAAAGTTAAACAAAACAAACACAAATTCAGTGTTATATATAGTTAATATACTTGTAAAACAAAACAAAAAATAATATATACAAATGACACTGGCCGAGAGAGCTCAACGCGGTGCAAATAGAAAAACACCTGCAAATTAAGAAAACAACTTCCTCAATTTTACAACGCATGCGCTGCAAATACTCACAACACAACCAAACAAAGAAACGCGCTGCAATTAAAATGCTTTATTTGGTTGTGTTGTGAGTATTTGCAGTACGTTTCTTTATTTGGTTGTGAGCATTTGCAGTGCCTTTCTTTGTTTGTGTTGTGAGCATTTGCAGCACCTGCTGTCAAATTGATGAAGATGTTTTCTTGATTTGCTGGTGCTTTTTCTATTTGCATGTGTTTTCTGAAGTTGCAACGCGTTGAGCTCTCTCAGCCACATAACAAATACAATCTACATTTTAAAAAATGTATTTTATATTATTTTATTATATATTTACAAAGCCATTTTCAGTAATTGTTGGGAAAAATATCCTTTATACAAAATCACACAAATAACATAGGAAATTTCCCTTTTGTATATTCGTCATCACTGGACACTTTTAAGGAAAGTTTAAGTACTCACTGTGAACACATTCATAGACAACTGAGACTTAAAAGAACCTAAACTCCCGTTGTTGACATAAACTGTTGCCACTCTGGAAGAAGCAGAGGGTTTAGTAAAGACGCTGCAAGTCAACGGTCAGAATGCACAGGCTCTATGAAATCTACGCCTACTGGACTTGACGTCAGTGTAACAGTGTCTACCTTTGACTAAAAACAGCATTGTTCACCAGATACGCCGCTTTATAGGTGCAACTGAATGTGTAGTTGACCGGCTGGTTCCGGACAGTGAGAGAGGAGTCGTTGGATACTATTGAGTTGTAGAATATGTATCGTGGGTCTTTGCCTCCTACATACTGAGAAGAAGGTAGAAACCAATCAATTTTTTAGCTCTTTTTCTAATTAAATATTAGTAAGGATACATTAAACCAATCAAACGGCTCACCTCAGACAGGGTGCCGCAGTACGAGTGATTCTTTGGAGTCAGGTCTGGGATGGTGAAACGATAGAAGCCTGGAGTGTTAATGCCAGTGTAGCACACGCCGCCCAGTGACAGCTGGGCAATCTCCCATCCATATGGACATTCTGGCACGTTTGCAATGATGGCATTGGGAAAACATGACACCATTACATAATCTGAAACAGATGACAAATTGGTCTGTCAGGATTAACAAAGAGTAACAAATACACAGCCCTTTGATCCACAATGAGAGAAAATGTTTAAAATATGATGCATTTACCAGCTTTCTGAGGGGCACAGGCCCATGTCATGGGCAGGAGAATGAAGATTACACCAACAGCTGCCATTTCATAACACTGAACAAAGAGTGCACTGTTACATTTACCTAAAATGTCTCTGTTCAAGATTTTTACATGATACAAGCTCACTCATGACCTGAATTGTCTATATTTCATGCTAACGTGACTGTTTTCAATACAAAAGCATCATAATATTTGATTTAGAATTCATGTTCATACCATCCCAATGCAGATTCCAGAAGAAACGTTGGCTCAGGTCTCTAGCAGAAGGTTTGCATTGTTCCTGTGCGGTTCTTCTGCAGGTAAATTATGATAAATCCTAAAAGCAGAGTTCATTGAAGTAGGAACAAGAGCTGCTTTATAGGTCCACAGGTAGGCAGTAACCCCCCTCGCTTCTTTGGTCAGCCAGTCTGATGAGCCCTTTTGGTGATAGCATTGTGAAGGAAAGCACAAAAGCTCTCTGTGCTGGCCAGACATTGACTTTTAAATGACCAATGTCTCAAGGGGAAGACCATTTTCTCATCTTTAATCAAAAACATGGTAATTCCGTCCATTACTACTTCATTTTCACATAAAATTAAACTCCCAGCAACATTTCAGCCCTTCCTATGAGTTTCTGATGTAGGAACTCTATGTTGTCAAAGATAGTTCCTACCTGCAAATTATGGTTTCTACTTGAAGATCTAATAGAAATTGTCACCTTTTTTAGAGAGTTTGAAAATCAGCTTCAAATTTACATTCATTCCAGATTATGTAATACTTCTCGTCTCTGCCAGGCAGCCATGCTGATTAGTGGATTGCCATCAGTAGTTATCTAATGCGCCCTAGTCGTGCCAGACTGCCTCTTAAAGAGGCACAGAGTCATTAAGGTCAGTCTCATTGAGTTTAGCCAAAACAGTAATACAGCTGTGCAAAATCTCCATGCTGTTTATCTTGAGGGAAAGGACAGTAATGGGCATCATTAAAGGAACAGGTCACTCAAACATTTAAATCTGCTGAAAATTTACTCCAAGAGGTAGTTTCTTCTTCAGAACAGATTTGGAGAAATTTAGCATTACATTACTTGCAATCAGAATGAGAGTCCAAACAGCTCATAAAAACATCACAATAATATTATAGCCAGAAGCAATGATTTGATGGATGGATGATGGATTTATCACAATAATCTACAAGTAATTCATACTACTTAAGTCAGTTGATTTATGTCTTGTGAGGTGAAAAGCTGCATGTTTGTAATGTTTTTATCATCTATTTGAACTCTCATTCTGACGGCACCCATTCACTGCAGAGGATCCACTGGTGAGCAAGTATAATGCTAAATGTAGTGCTAAATTTCTCCAAATCTGCTCTGAAGAATACACTCATCTATGATGACCTAAGGGGCCTGTGGGTGAGTACATTTTCAACAAATTTTATATTCAGGTGAACTACTCCTTTAAGATTCCAAGAAGTTTATCAGTTTCACATTCAGTCATTTCCATTTCTGTAGAATGCAAAAAAGAGAGCAAAATATCATAACAACGACACAGCATTGTGGTATAGTCAACCCCCAACCCTTTATGGGAATTTACAATGCAATGTAGGTCAGGAAACAAGGTTTTTTCCTGAACCCCTGAGTCAGACTGATAACGATTCAAGGTGGCAGGAGCACTTAGATCCGAAATATACCACCCAAGTCATCACCTTTGAACTGGCACTGTCACACACCCCAAAAACATCACACTGGGGAATGGGTGTACAAAGAGTACTAAAATTTCCGTGATCGAACATACGAAGCGGAATGTAAAGATGGGGCCTGTATAGATCAAGATGGGCCCCCAGATAAGCTAAGAAGACTGAAGACAAGCACACAAAATCTGATAGTCAAAGGATGTGCCATTCACAGAGATTGTGTTTCAGCCTCTAAGGAAAGCAGGGTACTTAGAGAAGCAGCATTTATCCTCAGACAGTGTGTCTCCTTAAATTTGAGGGCAGGCAAGTATCCCCGTTTAGCCTTTCTTCATGTGTATGAATCATGAATACAAGGTCAGCCAGTTCATTTTGATCACAGTAATCTCAACAGGTTTAACACAATTAAAACTTAATCTCTGTGTGGAAGCTTTTGTAGACAGATGTGTTTCAAACCCCATGAGACACTGTGTTCATTTATAAAGAGCACAATTATAGCAGGGTTTATTTTGATGGAGACAGTTATATTTTAATATTAATATAACATTATATTTCAAATCATAAAACAGTCATTCAATTATGAAATAGTCTACATTCTTTTTAAATGTTCATTAAGTATCAGCATCTCTGTCTTGTTTTGGTCATATATATGTACTGTATAAATGTGTGTGTATGTGTGTGTGTGTGTGTTTGTTCTTGTTTATCCTACGTTGTAGGGACCAAATGTCCCCACAAGGATAATAAAACCTGACATTTTTGACATTGTGGGGACTGTACCCACAAGGGGAAAAACTAATTAAATACACTAAATTATGTTTATCTGAAAGAGTAACCAATGCAAACAGGTTTTCTGGGTTGGGTTAGGGGATAGACAATATTGTGTGGTCAGTATAAAAATCTTTAAAAAATAAGTGTTTTATAAGATCAAAACATACAAAATTAGCTAATTACTAGCGCTGATGTAAAATGATCATGTGAAGATAGTGCAGGCACTGATATCCCACGTGATAAAATTATAGCACAGTAAAGGCTACTTTCTCTTGTGCTCATTATAATGAGAATGGAAGAGACAACTGGGATACATTAGAGTGCAATGCCTGAGAGAAAACTATGGCAGATGCAAATCAACTCTGAGGCCCAGAGCCCAGGGACAGCTAGCGTTACAGCTGACTATGAAGAGCCTTCCAGGTGTTCAAGCTGTTCAGATGTCTCGAGACTTCTTTGTGTTATGTAATATCAGGTGTGCCTGCCATACCATAAACAATGCTAAATATTTGTGCTATCTTTCATTCCTTGTGAAGCTTCAAACATCAAGTTCTAAATATGCAATCTAGGACAATCACCTGCATAGCACCCAGGAGAGCCCACTAGGGGGCCTCAGCAAATTTCTAAAGCCTCAAGATGACTTAAAATGAAAATAAAGATTTTTCTCACCCTCTCAAAAACAGATTTATCTTTGAAAAACCTGGATATATGAGAAAGCCTCGTTTTAAAAGTGTGATTTCTAGGCCCGTATTCATTAAACATTTTATCTTACCACAAAGAGTTCTCCTAAATAGCAGTAAAAGAGTTGTCTCTTAAAACCTATTCACAAAGCTGCTGAGATAAACTTTTACTAAGTAATAGAGAGAAGTCTTGAGCTAAGAGTAAGGATGGGGTTGATGTCATTGCTATGGATGATGTCAGCATGCTTACTAACTATGCACACAGTGATTGGCTGAGAGGGGAGGGGTCTCTGTCAGAGATTTATTCATAGAAATATTGTAGAGCGCGATATTGTGTTGTCATTCAAATAAAGGTTTATAAATAAAAATGTTGCAACATTCAAATAGAAATTTTAAAATGCAGGCTAAGTGTCACTAATGTATTTAGTCACCACTTGTAGTGCACTTGAGTGCATGGAAAGATGGTTCAAGTGCACTACAATACATATTTTAAATACAGAGATAGTACGTTAAAAGTGCATTTTAGTTCATATTCATGGTGTCCAAAATTAGTGCGCAAAATAGAGCACTTTAAGTACTTTATGGAAGTGCACTTGTTTTTCACCTGGGAAATATCAACTGCCACAGCTTGCAAGAAGCAGACAAGGAGTGATGGGAAAGGTCATGGCAACCTCAGCAATACTCACTCTGAATACTGATGCCCGTTTATGTGGCTGACTCAGAAAATGGCCTGATCTGTGACTGTCCTGGAGTCATGTGATCAAATCGGCTGTTAGGAGCATTAACAAAAATGGATGCCCATTAACAACATGAATTTGAACTAGATCGATATTTTGTAAATGTGAAAAACACTTTCCTAGAAGGTTTCTTCACAGTCAAAAGTTAAAACGTGTCAAAAGGGGCTAGATAAAGAATCTATGATATTCTGGTTGCTGGATATAACTTGGACCCCTCCTTCAGAATAACTTTGCAAGATTTCATGGGAAGAAATTCCTGTAGGTATGTGTAGGTGAGAATTCCACAGCAGATACCACATGAGCAGCTTGTGTCTTTGAAGCCTAAACCTTCCTCTTTTCCAAAGACTACGAAATAAGGATAAATGTTGTTATACACACTAGCATAATTAAAGAGGAACGAACGTGTCCAGAATATATATGCAAATGTTCTTTTTCCTTTGTGAATACACAATTAAGACCCAGCAGGATGTCTGGACAAGACTTAAAAAGATCTTGCTTGGAGACACCAACTGCATCCAGATTAGTGAGGTGAATTTAATACAAATAGTTTTCCTTAGTAGTTCTACCATGGAGCTTAATTTTCTTTTTGTCCACTTGTTTTTACTAATATCTCTGAAGTGATACATGAAACTGGTTTATAAACAGAAATGTAAATAATTCTAACCATTTTGCATCAAACTCACGCTCTAGCTCTTCTTAAAACATCTCATCCAATGCAATGTCACCAAACCTGACGGTGAAAAAGGATTGACAGGCAGACAGCGTTTAACGTTTTTAACTCAACTGTGGTGGAAACAGATCCCATAAAAACGTTATGTTTATTTATTTATTACTATCGTTGTTGTAATTATTATTATTATGTTAGGTGCTAGATAAACGTTATACTTAACAATTTACGTAAATTTACATAGCAATTTCACAATTCTCAGCCAAGATGTTGTGTTCCATGCTTCACTGATATATGTATAAATATTGGTAACAATTTTTGGCTAGATAAAATTTACTTATTATCCTGGCAAAACCTAATTAGATGTTGACCAAACAAAGAGTTATCATCAGATATATCAGCATTCATATCCCCTATTACAAAAATACATGTACATACATTTTCCTTAATAAAAGAACTTAAAAGCAAGCCTACTGATGTATTCATCTTCATTTAGACACCATTCATAAGGAGTACACACATTCAAAATTACAAATGCATTCTTATTATGTTCCACTTTGATACAGCTCCCATTCGGGGTGAAGTTCACAGGATTTTGTCCACAGAATGATACACACGTTTTAACATATATTTCTCACTCAGTATTTTAACTTAAGCGCTGCATCCATGACAGATTTTCTGGTATGCAAAACAAGTACTTTAAAGGAATTCATTAGCTTATTGCCGTTACCTTGGCAGCCAACAACAGCACAGCTTAACCCTCCACACATATTTACATTTAGTTATATTGAAAAAGTTTCAATACTTTTTTACCCCGTTTTAACATGCATTTCTATGAAGACTGGCCATAGCTGTCAGGCAAGATGGCAGATAGCAGCGGCGGCACATAATATACGCGTTCTGATTGGTCAGATCGCATGTCAATCAAGCTCTTTGCGAACAGTCAATTATCACGTGTTTTCATGACAAAGCGTGGTTTAGGGACCGAATCGAGTCGTTGGGTGTTTTTGTCAGCTTGTGTAGTGTGTAACCCCTGGTTGCGGATCATTTACATAGAGTCACGTAGTGTGAACACCACAACGACTTAAAGACAGACAATCAAGTCATGCAGTCTGAACAGCACAGCGATCTGCCGACCTGTAAAGTCATGTAGTGTGAACTTAGCTTAACTGAAATAAGCCTGGCTTATTTGGTAAACTTGTTTTATGAAACAGGCCCCAGCAGTAAACAAAACAAGCGTTTCCTAGCAAGGACAACTGTGCTAAACACTAATAAGACAAGTAAATGCACTTACGAGCTACTTTTAACTTCTGCTGATAAAGACTGCTTCTCTCAAAGAGTTTTTCTTTACACTGTTTTCAGCTGGCGCTTGAACACACTTTCCTTCTTTTCCCATAACAAATGGCCAAGCAAGCGCAGACATACAGCGAGACAGAACGAGACCAAACGCGATATCAGCACGTCTCCATACAGTAAACAAAACAAAAACATATATATAGTATAGCTCAGAGGGTATATGACTCAACCACGACTAACAACTTCAAACCACGACTAACGACTTCAAACCACGACTAACGGCTTTAAACCACGACTTCAAACCATGACTAACGACTTCAAACCACGACTAACGACTTTAAACCACGACTTATGCTCATTTACAATCATTTCTATCGCCAAAGGTGCTTCCTTGCTTTGAATATTTGAGGGAAACGGGGGAGGAAAAACGGCGCATAAGGCAAGCTGTTATACCTTTTATTTTGCGTTATTTGTATATTTGGAAATGTTTCCGTAGGGGCTGCCATTGTTGTTTCGCGGGCTATGTGACGTTAGAGCGCGTAATTGGGAATAGCCTACATGGATCTAGTTCAAGTTCACGGGTGGGAAGTCACGGGTTTGACTGCCGTTCCAGTGCACTTTCCCGGGTAGAAGTTTGGAAAAACACGGGTTACGGGTTGCTTGGAACGCAGCATAACGTTAACCACACTACAACCTGTGGGAAGTCGTGGCCTAATGGTTTGAGAGTCGGACTCGTAATCGAAAGGTTGCGGGTTCGAGTCCCTGGCCGGCAGGGATTGTAGGGGGGGGAGTGAATGTACAGCGCTCTCTCCACCCTCAATACCACGACTGAGGTGCCCTTGAGCAAGGCACCGAACCCCCAACTGCTCCCCGGGCGCTGCAGCATAAATGGCTGCCCACTGCTCCGGGTGTGTGTGTGTGTGTGTGCATTTGTTCACTACTCACTGCTGTGTGTGTGCACTTGGATGGGTTAAACGCAGAGCACCAATTTCGAGTATGGGTCACCATACTTGACAATACGTCACGACTTTACTTTTACGAACTTTAACCTTTAGCTGGGTGAGTCTGACTTTTTTTTCACACAATCTATGTAACTACGACCCTTAGTGGCTTTACCCAGAATTACAGCACTGCCATGGGCAGCGGAAAAAACTCAGCTCGGCTGTCATACATCTTTCCCCTCAAGTGCAGTGCTGTCTATAGGCTGCGTTGTGGGTAGTTTCAAGGACGAGTGCCGGTTTCCAGTCCGCAAAAGACGTCAGTTTCATCAGTTATGGCGCAACAAAAGCATTTTCTTGAGGTAAAACTTTCCTTGTTGCATACCATGTTTTGTCTGCGGATTCCGTTTCGTTTTGATGCACAAATGAAGGTGGGCGCACGGTTAGCACGCTAGCATAAAGGGAAGGGGCAGCTCAATGAGCCCAATGCAGCGAACCGGTGTACTGACGGCAAAACCAAATGACTGTAAATTTAAATTAAAAGGTATGATATTTTTGGGTTGACCGTTTACAGTCAGTGCCGTAATCTGTCGTAAATGAATTTCACATAAAAACCTTTACTGACTGTTTAACGCTAATGCCGTCGCTTTATTTAAAACACACCGTTTACAGTTGCAGTGTTTGCAAATGCAGTGCTTTCAGGGCGAAACGTCCCGACCCCGCATGCAGCTCAAGAGATAAGACTGATCTTTGCAGTTAGCTCGAGCCCAACGTGTTTGAGTTGACAAAGGCAGGCAGGCATGCAGCTACAATAGCGAGAGAGAGGACATCAGCATCATAATACGGTACAACATAGGGCCTGGAACTCTGACATATTAAGCATTTTTTAGCAAATGGTCAGTGAAAGGTGCTTAACCTTAAAGATGGCGATGATCAACCTTTAGGAGGTCAGACAGAAAATGATGTGAGCTGTTTCATCTATTTCCTTTTTCGGTTTGTCATTTATACCATCTTGTGCTTAGTTTTACTTACGGATTTAAATTTTTTTTTCTGCAGTAAACATTAAATACACATAAAATTTAAATAGACATAATGTATACTGAAAAAAAGTAATATTAATGTGAACTGAATAATAAAATCTGAGTGGTAACAGAGTATCAGAGCCAGAAGCTTTCACTTAGATTAATGAAACTGGAATCAAATGTTGTTTTGTTGTTTGTTTTTTCAGCCAAAATCACAGTATAGATGGAGATACAGATATTTATTTAAACTCATGCTCGGTTATTTTTATGTTAGATAATGGGTAAATGCATCTATCAGATGTCGCAACAACATGACATTTGTCCTCTGATCTTTAAAAGGGGACTCGCATCTTGCATGTTGACAGAGTACCATTATATTGACATTTATTTGATGTGTACATGCTGATAAAACTATTAATATAGCCATTCTCCACCATAGTGCATTCAGCTGAAATGTACTGTATATAATCGCTCTCATGGAAAGAAACAAAATTATATAACCAAAAAATGCTAAATAACATTTAAATTACAAATTTATTATGTACACTACTTTAAATAAATGCACATTATTGCATTAATTAAATATTATGAATCTTATGCTATTGAAGCTTAGACTAATAATGCGTTATGCATTCTACCTTTTATTTTATACAAAATTATTTTTGTTTAGTTTAAATGTGGCACTTAAAGCATGAAATGAAAATTCATCCTATCTATTTTCTAAATGCATGTTATAGATCTTGAGAACCATTAAAAATGTATTGACCTTGTTATGTTTAATCAGAATGTCATAACTGGATCTCCTGGTGAAAACGACAGACTTCTCTCTCGTGACGTATGCAGGATGTCTCATTCAGTCCGCTTAAACCAGACCCATCAAGTTCACGTTCATTGCCAACATTTTTGAGTGCCACACCTGAAAATCCAATCAATAACCAATGCATATCCAACTCCCTGGCCTACTTCTATTTTATTTTTTTTTTTTAAATGTCAATCAATTACACTTAAACGTGCATCATAATTCTGAAGAAAACATCTGTCTCCGCTTCTTTAAAATAATCGGTATCTACAGGCCATGTGCAATGACTTTTTATTTATTTATCTGTTCTGATTTTTCCCTGATATTTCATTAAATCTAACTATATTACCCAAGTTATTAAGTTTTTCTTTATTTTGTAATGGCTAATCCTTCCTGCTAGTTTAATAAATTCCACAATCTGTCTTTTTGATTACTCATTAACAAATTAATACTTAAACTTCTGAATAATGTAGGTTTGTTATGGTTCGGATTATTTCTATATAAAGTAATGGTGGATTGTCATTACGTTGTCTGTGTCCATGTGCTTGTTCTTTTTTCTTCTTGTTTTGTAGTTCATATGAACAGATTGCGAGACAGATTAACCCACTGCCCTGCATTGCTGGTGGATTACCCATCAAATTCGATTATGTTTAAAATCTAGTGGCAGCTACTCTGGCTTTACAGCACCATTGACATGGAGTGTGTGTTTGTTGACAGTGTAGCTGCCTGTTTTTTACTCCATAGCCAACTGTAAAGGAAAATTCTCTAATCCACAATGAAAACAGTAAGATGTATAACTCTAGTTTGGTATATAGCCTAAGTGGGCAAATATTATTTATAGGATCAGTTTGACATTTTAAAGTCGTGAAGCCACTAAAGAATGCTTAAAATGTAGATCACACAGCATTCTTTTCAGACAGGACCCATTCAGCAACTTTTAAAAGTTTCACAGCCAGTCCAGGGCTATTTTTCACTTTGCCTCTTTGAGCAGGTCTCCTCTCTGTGGGCTTTGACATCCAGCCAGACTTTCTCAGAAAACGTGGTCATCTTTTCTCCTTTCTCATCAGTGTTCTGTTCTGGTCGCCTATTGGTGTAGATCACATCAGGCAATGCAGGCAGGGCTTCCAGAGTTCAATGAACTCTCATTTAGCAGCTGCGTTGTGGCTCGCTGTACACCTCTCTCTTTCTTTCTCCCCAGGCTCGTTCAGCATGTGCTTTGAGTCTTGCTTGGGGTTGTTATTCATTGTGAAAGAGATTATCCCATCTTTTCCTCCCTCCCTCCTGCCAGCTTGGTTTGCTCCAATCATTCATTCAAAGACCCACTCTTCTGCTGACCCACTTCCACCTTAATGAGAGCATGTGATTGAGTCATCTTAATTACATTACTGTCAGCTAAGAACGATAGGCAAAAGCATATTATGATTGGAATATTAAGCACTTTGCGAGTTTTCAAGCAATTGGAAACCACATTTTTTTGAATGTTCAAATGTTTTGAAGGGTAATATCTTTAAGGCACAGTTATGACCAGACATGTGCAATATAGTAAGTATTATCAGTTACTGGCTGATATTGGAATAAATAAAAAAATTGTTGGTGTTATTTTTAACAGTATTAGATATTCAGTTGTGCATGCTAATATATGCTATTTTTTACATTTAGATTGCTTTGCTGTCATCTAATGGTTATGTAAAATTAATATTTAAAAACACTTGTAATTGAATAAAGTTAAATGTTTGTTGAATCTAACATTTCAAAATTTTCTATTTTTCATATTTTACATTATCAAAAATTTCACAATTTTAAATTCACATATAGCATTTAATTATAATTTTTTTAATTGTATTTTTTTATTTTAAAATTAGCCATTTATCAATTATCAGCCATAATATTAAAATAATTATAAGTCAATTTTATTAACAGCTACTGGTGTGGGCGCCTTTGATTTGTATGGAAGCCCGTTTCCACCAAAAAAATAAAAAGTAATTGCTACTTTCTCTCTGATTTGCACAATTCTGATTCTAAATGTATCTTAAAATTCAGCTTTTTTTTCCAAAAAGTTCTGTTTTTTTTTTTTCCTTCCGTAATTAGGATGTATTGTTTTCTTGCAGTTGCAGGGTAAAATTGCAAGTAGGGTTGCAAAAAGTTGGAAAATGTCCAGTAAATTTCGGAAACTTTCCGGGATTTTTTTTAATCTTCCTGGGATTTTTGGAAATTTTCCACCCCTTTGCAACCCTAATTGCAAGTGAACATCTCTTTCAGTAATAAAATGTGAAAATCTAGATGCGTATTCCTCACTGATCTATAATAGAGAACATTATATATAGATCAGTGGTATTCCTAGAATTAAACTGCTGGTTTCGTCTGGCCAGAGGAGAACGGAACACTATTTCGACACACTGTTTCCCTGTTTAATACTGTAATGCTGCTTTGACACAGTCTGCATTGTAAAAAGTGTTATATAAATAATGGTCACTTGACTTGACTATTCTACAATATGTCCCATTAAAATCTGCATATATGCATAATGAAGTAGAGCATGCATAGAATTGCTATTGTAGCCATTGCCATTTTGACCTATTGCATTATAGCAATAATCAAAACAAAATCTTAATCTCGTTTTTCTACCCATGACGCACAAAAGATTAAAAAAAAAACCCCCATCAATAATACAGCCTCCGTGTATTCTACCAATGGACTAAACGGTCCCATTGCGGCTTCTGTAATGCCCTTGTGAGCTGCTGATGGGGTGTTTTGAAGAAGTGCAGTCACAGAGGAAATAAGAAGAACCCATAGTAATACAGACAACAGTACACTGTGTTTGACCACAAGAGGAAATAAAGTCAGAGCCTTTAAACTTCATGTCTATTTTGAAGTTCCTCCTTCTCACCTTGTGTTTTTATGCCACAGCCAAATGTTAGTTAGAAAGACAAACATGTCAGTTTCAAATAGCTTTCTCATCTATTTGTTGGAAGTGAGGTTCTTGATGCACTAAACGTGCAGATCTCTCATGTGATTTTCAAAGGGTACATTCTGCACCCTCAATTTGGCACAAGCTTTTTTCCACAGCTTGTCGTCCATAAATATATCGCTTTGCTGGAGCACAGACACCGGTTGGTTTTGCGGTGACTATCACCCTTCCAGTTTACTTCTGACCTGGACAGCTGCAATATATTGTATGCTTCCATCATCCCCCTTTTTATTTCAGCGTGTTTTCCACAGGCGGGTAGGCTGTAGCGCTTTAACATGACACCAGAGAGTAGACTCTCTCATCCATGGGTCAGCAAATCAGCAGATAAAAACAAGAGATTATGTAGCTGCAGGTCACAGGACATTATGAAAGAGATGCAGCGGTAAGAAGAGTGGCCGTGTCTTCTTACGTCGCACGTGCGCTCAGTTTTGCAACCGTGAGGTTAGTTTAACTGATGGTGTCTCATGTGCTTTGAGCTGTTGTCAAGCCTGTCAGTTTTCTTTATCCCAAGGCGGCAAAGATCAGGAAAGTAGACTGAGCCATGGTGCACTAAACTACAATCAAGCTCTGCTTGTTTTGTTGCCGTTCTTCCTGAAATCTTTGGCAGAATGATCAGCTCACCTGAAACCACCGCAGCAGGTTTGGCGAACCTTATTTGTTTGCTGTGATTGGCTGAAACGCATCGTCTGACATTCCTGGTATTCAGCTGCAGTTGAGCTGGAGGTGCTGTGTCGAATAGAAGACACAATTGTTTCACGTTGAAGCTTTTTTTGTGGAATATTTTTCCTGCTGCGGTGATCTATTGTGAAAAGCTGTAATCAGAGCTTGTCCGTGTTTTGACCTACAGCACAGAGGGTGGCAATGGACCTCTGCTTATTCTCTGTTTTTCTTTCCCTCCCACAGTTTTGTTGTTGATGTGTGGTTTGAAGAGAGGTGATGGATGTCCGCATGGTTCTGGGGGGTCCAGATAACATTCTCCTGGCCAATAATCCTGACGCAGGAAGTGGTTGTCTGAAGCATCCCTGTGAGGACCAGGTGAGTATGGAGAAACTAGGACACACTAAAGAAAGCTTCTCTGTTATTGCTTATGCTTAAAAGATTTGAACAAACCCTTAACCTTAAGTATTAAACATCAGTGTGTAACTTGTCCTGTGCTGTTTGTGCTACAGACTTAAATGATATCTCAAATAATGAGACCTGTTGAGGGTAGTTTATTATCTTGTGATTACACCTATAACCTCATTGACAATAAAACAAACCAAAATCCCATAGACTTGATGTAAAGAAGGGACTTAAATCACACCAAGGATTCAAATATTGAGATTTAAGTAGTGTAGGTTGTTTTGGGCCAGTAAGGAGCTACTCAGAACACCCGTAACTATCGCTTTTGCAACATCACAATTTAAAAATAAGGTAAAATAAAGCTTTTTTCTTTCTTTCGGGCATTCATTGTTTCTTTCCACCTATTTATTTATTTATTTTTTTACTTACCTCGACAACTGTAATTTTTAATTTATTTCTCACAGTCTTGGAAAACCTGGATAAATGAGGGATTTAAACAAATAATAATAATTTCTGGAATTCTGAAATTGCAGATTATTATTACTTTCATTATATAAAATATTAGATAAAATTTTTCAATGTATTACCACCCTGTTGAATACAATAAAGTTTAAAAACAAGCAGCTTTGTCAATACAGTAGAAGTACAAGTAAAAAAACAAAAAAACAATTGAAAGACAATGTTTGACAGCTTTTATTTATATAGGTTAATATTTATTTTTTTACATTTCAAGTTGTTTAAATTAACAATGAAATATATAAAGAAATAGCATTAAGCTAGATTAATACATGCTGTAAAAGATTTTGTTAATTGTTAGTTCATGATACCTAATCCATAACTAATTTCAACAAATGGAACATTTTTGGAAGGTTAGGTTACTAAGATTTATCTTGTTGCAGTGATCTTTTGTACAGTAAACACTGTATTTGACATGTAGGACAGAAGCTCCAGCCCCTCTGTCCTTCGTTCTGTGACCACCACATGGAAGGAGGGTCTGCTGAACAGGAAGAGACCATTTGTTGGAAGATGCTGTCACTCTTGCACACCTCTGAGTCAGGTTAGTTTGTCAAAGCTTTGGCATATTGACTGAATGCACATGTGTAAGTAACATCTGTAGTTTGACAGTTACTACAATTATGTGTTCCAGGAGAGGCTGTTCAATTCCAGCATCCCTTCACTAGGGCTCCGTAATGTGATTTACATCAATGAAACACACACAAGGTAAACATCAACCTCTTTTGGCCATAGACCTGATGGCTATGAATATATGACCACTTCCCTCATTATTTATCATGAGAATACACACATTGCTTAGTTGCTTGCTGTATAGTACAATTCATTAACCTAGTTTAGTTTGTGATACGCCATTAATACCATAGTTGGTCAGATGTAGTTTCCCCACCAAATGATCCGCTGTGTGTTTACATTCAAGTGTCAAATGGAAGGTTGGAGGTTTCTGTGAGGAGTGGAAAGTCAGGAAATAAATTATTAACACTGTCAGGGGATATTATGTACCTAGATCACATGACATGGACCAAAAGTGGTCTGAGCTGGCACTGCCAATCAGGGGAGGAATAGGAGAGTGCGTAATACTGCTGGAATAATTTGATATTGCAGAACGAAGGGTTCTACCAAATGGTTCCAAAAATTGTGCAAAAAAGAGAACTGGTGAAACAGAATCATTGAGTCAATTAAATCAGTCTGATTCAGAAACAAATCATTAAGAAGGTTTTTCACGATTTTATCCAATTTCATGTTCCATAGAAGGCGCAACATGAGAATGAGTTGGTAAATAATGACAGAATTCTTAATTTTTTGTTGAAATATTCCTTTAAGTTAAATATACTATACATTAATACTCTTTAAAACGTTCCATACGCTGCTGTTTTGTATTTTGTATGCTGCAGACACAGAGGTTGGCTTGCACGGAGGCTGAGTTATGTGCTGTTTGTCTTGGAGAGAGATGTCCGGAAAGACATGTTTGCTCGCAATGTGGTGGAGAACGTGCTTCACAACAGCAGGTACCAAGTGTTTAAAAGCAAGGAACAAGTGCAATGTAAAGGTCTGATCCTAAGCAGCAGGAATGTATCATAGCATCCAGATTGACTGTGAGTGTTATTGCTGTAGGCTGGAAAGTGCTATCGTGGAGGTAGCATCCGAGGGTGCCAGCACAGATGCAGAGTCTGGAGTGGATTCCAAAGCTGTCAGTAAAGTTAGACGGAAGACCAGAGGATTCCTGCAGGAAATGGTTGCCAACATCTCACCTGGCTTCATCAGGTACAGTTTTCACAAAATGCTCCATGAGCAAAGCTACAATTTACAAAACAACAACCGATGAATCAAATTACTTTTTTAATATTTATGGAATAACTATCAATTCTATTATTGTAAAAATATTGTTTAAAATTAGGCTGCATGTTTTTGATCAAAAATGAAGTAAAACAGTAATATTTTGAAATATTATTACAACTTAAAATAATAATTTAATATTATCATATTTTAAAATGTAATTTATTTGTGTCATGGCAAAGTTGAATTTTCAAAAACATTTCAGCAGCCATTATTCCAGTTGTCAGTGTCACATGGTCCTTCATAAATCATTTTAATATGACGATTGGTGCTTTGATTCACCCAAAAATGAAAATTAGCCTGTTTTATACTAACCCTCGAGGCATAGGTGTATATGACTTTCTTCTTTCAGATGAATCCAACCGGAGTTTTATTAAAGTGCCCCTATTATGGGTTATGAAAGGTTCGTATTTTGGTTTTGGGAGTCTCCAGCAACAGTTTGACATGCATGCAAGGTCAAAAAACACTTTAATTTTCTTATAATATGCATTTATTTTTCCCTTATTTGATCAATGACTCCCAAACGATTCGCTCAGCGATTCATTTTTCCAAACCCCTCCTTTGCGTGACGTTAATCTGCGGTGATTGGTCGATTTCATTTAAAGCCGTGTGTACAGCCGTTACCAGGGAAACATCTATTTTTAATGCTCCAAAAGCAGCACCAAGTGGCAAAGAATGAATTTGCATTTTCATTCAGACCAATGCGAAAATCAAGTTTCCCAGGTCTGCGCACACAACAAATCCTCCAGCATTTTTCTTTACAAAACCTTGGTTTGTACTTCTAATTTGTTTTGTTCTCTCTCCGCGTTCGTCACTAAACGCCCACGTCCTAAGTCATCCGCCGGAACGGCTTCCCCATATGACAGTTAGGTGAAGTGATAGAAAAGTGTCTATTAAGTTTTAAAATTGCATATTTTTCTTTCAAAATATGAATGCACGTTTTATTATGGATGCGCGCTTTTTATTTCACGTCATGTGGACTGTAGATCAAACAGCACCCAACCACTGCAATGATAACGCTTGGAAGAGCCAGGACAAAATTATTAATATAACTCCGATTGGATTCGTCTGAAAGAAGAAAGTCATATACACCTAGGATTCCTCGAGGGTGAGAAAAAAACAGGCAAATTTTTGGGTGAACTAACCCTTTAAGATGTTTTCATATTATCAATGTTGAAAACAGTTGTGCTGATTTAATATTTTTGTGGAAACCGTGATATATCTTTTCAGGATTTTTCAATTTCAAAAGAACGGCATTTATTTAAAATATAAATCTTTTGTAACCATGTAAAAATCTTTACACTCACTTTTGATAGATTTAATGTGTCTTTCCTGAATCAAAATAGACATTTAAATTTTAAATAGTATTAATTTTTGTATTTTTAAGGAGAAATATCATTTTGGTTTTGTAATTTATTCACTGATTAGAAGCAAATCCTACATCATCTCTCTTTCTTGTATGTCTCTTAGATTAACAGGATGGGTGTTGTTGAAATTGTTTAATGGATTCTTCTGGAGCATTCAGATCCATAAAGGTCAGCTGGAGATGGTGAAGAAAGCAGCATCTGAGGTCAGACATTTACATGGCCTATTCCCACCCAACATGGACATTTCTTCTTATCTGCATACACATACTGTAACAACTCAATTACAGGTGTAGATTTATACCATTATCTAGAAGTATAACAAACATTTTATTGTGTGTCTTCTAGTACAATGTTCCCTTGGTCTTCCTTCCTGTTCACAAGTCCCACATAGACTACCTGCTCATCACCTTCATCCTGTTTTGTCACAACATCAAAGCCCCTCACATCGCAGCTGGCAACAACCTTAACATCCCCATCTTAAGGTACAAAGTCATGATGATCTTGTTGTTATTTTTTAAGATACACTGTATTTCGACAATAGACAGTCAAACTGATGTCTGAATATAACATAAGGTATGTATGCATTGTACTTCCTTAGCACGCTAATACGGAAACTCGGAGGATTTTTCATTCGTCGTAAACTGGATGAGACTTCAGACGGGAAGAAGGATGTGTTATACAGATCACTGTTACATGCAGTAAGTCCACAGAGATTTAAGATCAACTTGTATAGTGGTGTTAGATCATAAGTTTCAAAGCAGATTTACAGAAAATTGCACTTTAATATCCTAAAGCCCACGGTGAAAACGTGGCAAGGAAACTACCTAAAACTTTAGGTAGTGAAGGGAAAAACCCTTCAGAGGAATCAAACTCTTACTATAAATGCGCATACATTATTGTTCAAAAGTTTTGGGTCAAACCTCTGGTACATGCTCTCTATTTCGGAGAAAATTACTTGGAGTTTCGGTTTGGCTATTGTAAAAAAAAAAAGTGTGAATGTGGCTGTGTGTGGTAGGGATTAGGTTAGTTGACCAGAAGAGGCGTATGTTGCCTTCACGTGCTATCGGAAATTTCCCGCTTATGAAGTTTTGATTTCAAGCTTGTTGTATTCAAGTGCTTTAATGTCAGGAAAAATAAAATGTAGCATCCCATTGGTTGACAATCATATAAACATTCACTGCGCGACACATGCAGTTTCCTGACAATTCTGGAATTTCGGTCAAATACATGCTTATTTCACTGCTTATAAAACATACAATATGCATCAAATGATTGTTCATATGTAGCCTATAAATGCACTACTTTAGCGACAAGACAAAAGGATGTAGTTGTTGTAAGAACAGCATTGGCAGCAGCAATGGTTGTCCCCTCCACTATGTTTAAAGTTTATGACCCGCCCAACTCGGAAACTTTGGTATCAAAATTATTTCAAAATTTCCCAGTAGTAAATATGACTTGAGAGGCCGTTCCGATTAGGAAACTCGTACTTATGAGAATTCCGATAGCACGTGAAGGCAGCATAAGTCGATCAAAATTTCATTAGTCGCTTAATCACTGAAAAAAACCCACAGGAAGTGAGTCACACACTCTGTGATGGACAGATTATTAACAGCTGGTCTATGTGGTGATTATAGTACATTGGTCAGGACACGCAAACGTTCCTTTCGATCGTCAACCTCAAATGTGGCTTGTCATCTGAAACGTGTGAGTAGCACCAACATTACATGGTGTAAGGTCCACGAATTGTTATTAAATTTAGGTTAAATTCAAATCTGACTCCATTTTATTATTTAATCTGACCTCGCAATTAGGTTGAAATACAAATTGGTTGTTTGTCTGTTTCTAATTAGTATTCTTCTGACATTTGATTATTCTAGTTAACTCTTTACTTTATATTTACTCGTTCATTAGGAATTTATGTCGCTCAGGGTGCCTCACGTCGGCGCCGCGATCACAAACCCTCCAGTCTGATCAGCAGTCAGAGGTTATGACTAACTATTTAAAAGACCGCATCATGCTTGTCATTTTTAAATAGTGGTTCTGTTTAGCCCCCTACAGTCTATGTAACAACTTAGTTAAAGCTCCAACAATAATCAGAGGTTATGGGTAGCACTATGATATTTCAATAGTGTTTTTATCTAGCACCCTATACAGTAGTTAGTCTAACTATATAACAACTTGAATAAAGTTTAGGAATCAGAGGTTATGGCTAGCACTATGAAATATGCTAATACTTCAATAGTGTTTTGATCTAGCCCCCTATAGTTGATCTAACTACATAACAACTTAACTAAAACTGAGACAATAACCAGAGGTTATGGCTAGTACTATGAAATATGCCCGAACCATGCAAGTATTTCAATAGCATTTTATCTAGCCCCCCATAGTTAATGTGACTGCATAACAACTTAACTAAAGTCAAGCAGTTAGTCCAGAAATCTAGAAACTCACCTGATGTGCCCCATGCTCCATCTAACCTGAGAATCAAGGAACTTTGCTGCCGTACCATGGGTGCAGCTGGCGTAATGATATTACGCAGCACCTGAAAGTAGTCCCCAGCTAGGTAACTAGTTATGATATTCAATTAACTTCAATTCAATTTTCTACTGACCTTAGGAGTTGTTTTACCACTATTTTCTCTAAAGTTTTCATAATAATGGGCATTAAGGCTATGGACTGAAAATCACCTAATTCCTCTGCCCCCAATTTCTTTGCTGGGGATATAGCTGGGCACTACTTTCAGGTGCTGCGTAATATCATTGGGGCAATTACCCAACAATTATAATGTTAAGGCAGCCTTCTTACATTTTTTTCCTGACGCATTCATAATCATTACTTACACAAGTGCGCTTTGGCAAGCTTTATGTGCATGCTTGAGTGTTGATGGGCTATTGGCTATTAAAGGCTCATTATTATGAATTATATGGGTTATTAATATAAACTTGCGATTAGTCGACTAATCGCATAAATAAACGACTACTAGTCTACCAGAAAAATCTTTAGTCGATGACAGCCCTAGGTAGGAAATATCATATGAGTGACCAGGAAACTGGAGCAGCTGTAATATGGTCTGCTTTAGTTAAAATAACATGGTGATTGTCATTGTAGCGACTGTAGAGAGGCTTGGGATTAGAGGTGGCTGTCACCGAAAGCTGATGGATTACTCCTGCATTATTCATGTTGAGCACCACATTACCACAATGGGCTGCTTTAATTACAGGAAATTTGCAAAGGGTGGGTCATGGATCTAAAGGATTGTAATATTCGTTGTGGGTTAATCTTCTGTTCTCCTCTCAATTTCAGTACACGGAAGAGTTGTTGCGGCAGCAGCAGTTTTTGGAGGTGTATTTAGAGGGCACACGCTCTCGCAGTGGAAAGCCATCTCCAGCGCATGCGGGCATGCTCTCAATCGTGGTTGACGCACTGTGTGCCAACAGCATCCCCGATGTTCTGATCGTGCCTGTAGGCATCTCTTATGACCGCATTATAGAGGGAAACTACAACAGTGAGCAGCTGGTATGTGGTGATATCCCACAGGAAGTCGATATTAAGTTCACTCATATTGTATCGAAAACAGACTCTTTGACTCATGGAATTTAAATTCAGTTGGTGAAAGAGTCTGATTTTATTTATATATATAATTGAGACAAGCTTTGTGTTCCATAAAAGATTAATTAAATTAATTAGATAAATTTTTATATAACTGTTTGTGTTCCATGTTTCATAAAAGATTACAGTGTTTTTATTTTAGCTTAATTTTTTTAAAATATAATAATTAATTTATATAAAAACTAAATCTTTTATGGAACACAGATTTTTATTTTTTATTGTTGAATTTTTTACATAATTATAGTAATCATAGTCATTGTTGTTGTTATTACTAATGTCATTGTATTAAAAAATGAAAGACAAAAATAATCTAAAAATTGGTAGAAAGCAGTGTTTACGACTAAATATCCCAATATAGCTGGTATAATACAGTTGGGCAAAAAACTATTTAGTCAGCCACCAATTGTGCAAGTTCTCCCACTTAAAAAGATGAGAGAGGCCTGTAATTTTCATCATAGGTACACTTCAACTATGAGAGACAGAATGGGGGCATGGGGGAAAGAATCCAGGAAATCACATTGTAGGATTTTTAATGAATTAATTGGTAAATTCCTTCGGTAAAATAAGTATTTGGTCACCTACAAACAAGCAAGATTTCTGGCTCTCACAGACCTGAAACTTCTTCTTTAAGAGGCTCCTCTGTCCTCCACTCGTTACCTGTATTAATGGCACCTGTTTGAACTCGTTATCAGTATAAAAGACACCTGTCCACAACCTCAAACAGTCACACTCCAAACTCCACTATGGCCAAGACCAAAGAGCTGTCGAAGGACACAAGAAATAAAATTGTAGACCTGCACCAGGCTGGGAAGACTGAATCTGCAATAGGCAAGCAGCTTGGTGTGAAGAAATCAACTGTGGGAGCAATTATTAGAAAATGGAAGACATACAAGACCACTGATAATCTCCCTCGATCTGGGGCTCCACGCAAGATCTCCCCCAAAATTATCAAAATGATCACAAGAACGGTGAGCAAAAATCACAGAACCACACGGGGGACCTAGTAAATGACCTGCAGAGAGCTGGGACCAAAGTAACAAAGGCTACCATCAGTAACACACTACGCCGCCAGGGACTCAAATCCTGCAGTGCCAGACATGTTCCCCTGCTTAAGTCAGTACATGTCTGGGCCCGTCTGAAGTTTGCTAGAGAGCATTTGGAGGATCCAGAAGAGGATTGGGAGAATGTCATATGGTCATATGAAACCAAAATAGAACTTTTTGGTAAAAACTCAACTCATCGTATTTGGAGGAGAAAGAATGCTGAGTTGCATCCAAAGAACACCATACCTACTGTGAAGCATAGGGGTGGAAACATCATGCTTTGGGGCTGTTTTTCTGCAAAGGGACCAGGACGACTGATCCTTGTAAAGGAAAGAATGAATGGGGCTATGTATCGTGAGATTTTGAGTGAAAACCTCCTTCCATCAGCAAGGGCATTGAAGATGAAACGTGGCTGGGTCTTTCGGCATGATCCCAAACACACCACCCGGGCAACGAAGGAGTGGCTTCGGAAGAAGCATTTCAAGGTCCTGGAGTGGCCTAGCCAGTCTCCAGATCTCAACCCCATAGAAAATCTTTGGAGGGAGTTGAAAGTCCGTGTTGCCCAGCGACAGCCCCAAAACATCACTGCTCTAGAGGATCTGCATGGAGGAATGGGCCAAAATACCAGCAACAGTGTGTGAAAACCTTGTGAAGACTTACAGAAAACGTTTGACCTCTGTCATTGCCAACAAAGGGTATATAACAAAGTATTGAGATGAACTTTTTTCATTGACCAAATACTTTTCATTTTCCACCATAATTTGCAAATAAATTCTTTAAAAATCAGACAATGTGATTTCCTGGATTCTTTCCCCCATTCTGTCTCATAGTTGAAGTGTACCTGTGATGAAAATTACAGGCCTCTCTCATCTTTTTAAGTGGGAGAACTTGCACAATTGGTGGCTGACTAAATACTTTTTTGCCCAACTGTATAACTGATGTAACTCTGGTCTACGTAGTACATTAAAGGAAATGCCTATTTTCATGCAATGCACCTTTTAACTGAAAACTGTTGTTTTTGTGTTCACTACCAAATGTTTTTTTTTTATTATTATTATTACGCATTTTATCATCAGTCTTTGCTTAATGTTCCTGCTGTTCTCCTCACTTCAGGGCAAACCTAAGAAGAATGAGAGTCTGTGGGGAATTGCCTGTGGTGTGTTCAGGATGCTCCGGAAGAATTACGGCTGTGTGCGTGTGGATTTCACACAGCCCTTCTCCCTGAAGGTCAGAGCAGCTCATCTGATCTCAGTTTGGCTGAATACATAGTGGCTCTCTCCCCTAATGTCTGGATTTTTCTTGTCCATTGCTTTAGGAGTACATGGACACACAGCGCAGTCGCCATCTCCAGGCCTCTCTCACGCTGGAGCAGATCCTTCTCCCCACCATCGTTGCTGCACAGTACGGCTTTTAGATTGCCAGCAACCAACATAATCATGTGGACTGCTGTTATTTGGTATGTAGAAAGATGTGTGTGGCTAATTGGATTATATTCAGTAATGTTTTTTTCTTTGCAGACCTGATCAGGCTGTTTTTAATGGAGAAGCTGAGGATCATCTGAATTCTAGAGACCTGTCAGATGAGCCCTGGAGGAGGCAGGTCATCACTAACCTGGCCAAGCACGTTCTCTTCAGTAAGGGCACTTTAAAGGCCATGATACAGGAATAGTTTCTTCAGCAGTGGGTGATTTGATTTTTGAAGCATTGATGGTGGTGGATTGGGTAAAATTGCTGTTTATGTGGGGTCAGCAATTGTAAAAAATGAAAAATGGCAATCCTGCTCATCTCTCACCTTTATATCATGCCCTACAGAATCATTGACATACAAAATAAAAATCTGAATACATGGGCTCATTTTTAGCTCAAAAAGATACAAAAAGTCTCTTTCTAACATCATAATTCCCATCGAAAACCAAAGGCTATCATCAAACAACTAGTGGGTGAATTTTACAAAGCCTTACAAGAACATGTCTGAATTTAATATTTAACAAAAAAGATATAAGATCATCTTAGGAAAATTTTAGGATCTGTTAGCATTATTTGAATGAAAATCAATGTACATTTTCCCCAGTTTTTTCCCCCTCATTATTCTCAGTGATCCCTATTATATTCGCATTACTGTAATGCAATAATGAGAATCAGTATGTCAGGAAAATGGATAAATACTATTTAAATATGTTGTTTGTTGCGTTACCTTTATTAAAATACTGTGCTAAAATATAATACCATTTTTATTTAATCATTGTATTTTCATTATTGGTAATGACGTTTTCTTTAATTGTCTTTGTGCAAATTATTATTTTCATATATAAAAAATTAATCTTGCCGCTGCAAGATTAATCTTTAATGAGCCGAAAAGAACGCACGTCACGCCTCTGTTCATCAATTTGCACTGGCTACCAATAGCTGCTCGATATTAAATTCAAGGCATTAATGTTTGCCTACAGAACCACCACTGGCTCTGCACCCCTTTACCTAAATTTATTACTTCAGACTTATGTGCCCTCTAGAAGCTTGCGTTCTTCAAGTGAACGACGCATTATTGTGCCATCCCAAAGACACACTAAAACACTTTCACAGACTTTTTCATTAACTGTTCCCATCTGGTGGAATGACCTGCCCAACTCAATCCGAGCAGCCGAATTCTTACCCATCTTCAAGAAATGGCTAAAAACTCATTTGTCCATCTTTACTAGACCCTCTAACTCTAGTGCACTCTATTCTAATTTTATTTTATCTATATGTCTTTTTATTTAAAAAAATAAATAATAATAATAATTATCTGTACTGCGTTAGGCTAACCAAGACTTGTAATAGCACTTGCACATTGTTGCTCTTTTGTTGGTTTTGATTGCTTCTTATGTCCTCATTTGTAAGTCACTTTGGATAAAAGCGTCTGCTAAATGACTAAATAAATAAATATATAAACTATTTATCATTTTGATTTTGGGGTGAAATATGCTTCAGACATGTTCTATCTATCTACAGCTGATGTAGTTTATGTTGATTATTTGTGGTCATAGTCCTCACCATGGTGATGTTGCTTTTGGCCAGTCACTTTTCTCAGTGTTTGAATGCCCTGTTGGTGCTGATTTTTGAGGACAGGAGGTCAGAGGATCGGCACTCTGAGGTGGAATTGCAGCTTGCTTTTGAATGTTTAATACAGACACTGTCGTGAACCTGGTTTTCTGCTCCAAAGTCACTGTGTTTTCTTCATACAGCATATTTCAGATACTTTCAGATGCTTCATGGAGTTTGTAGGTCATGCAGTTACGAATTTAAATAGTGGCCTTTCATTTCCCTTCTTCAGAGAATTTAAGGGTGAAGTTGTACAATTTCTGTGAAAATGACAAGTACCGTTTGAGCCACAGGATTTAGAATTTTCTCAAAAGTCAGCTCCCAAATGACTGTTCATATTTCGAGGGTCAGATTTTTTTGGCATCTCTTGTAGATTGCCTCAGTTAAACCACTTTAATTGTCTGTCAATCTGATTACTGCCTTCTGTGTTTCCCATAGCCGCCAGCAAGTCATCGGCAATCATGTCCACTCATATCGTGGCTTGTCTCCTCCTTTATCGGCACAGACAGGTAAGCACCATCCTCACATGCTATGCAGCACACATCATGGCAACCCTTCATTCTTCAGTCCGTTTTAATGGTTTATAATAATTGTAACATGTTTGTAATGGGACAGGGCGTACTGCTGTCTAAACTGGTGGAGGATTTCTTCAATATGAAGGAAGAGATCTTGTCACGGGACTTCGACCTGGGTTTTTCTGGGAACTCAGAGGACGTGGTCATGCATGCACTCAGCCTTCTGGGAAACTGTGTGAATGTCACCAGCACCAACAAAAACACAGAGTTCATCATCGCCCATAGCAACACTGTACCTGCACTCTTTGAGCTCAATTTCTACAGCAACGGCCTTTTCCACGTCTTCATTGCTGATGCCATTATAGGTATAATATCGAAGATGCCTATAGTCATAATTGAGCTATCTTTATACATGTATGTACTAATTTAAATATGTATGTTTGCCTCTTTAATTACTGTGTTTATATTTGAAATCACAATTCGATTCTGTATGCAAATATTGTTTCACGCTATTATTAGCTACTGAGGTATTGATGCCCCTGATACACGCTAGGGGTGGTCAATATGACCAAAATCTAATGTCACTATATGAGTACTTTTATTTCACGGTATTGATATATATCACAAAATCGTGTTTTTATGCTTTAAATAAGGCCTTTATTATATCACATTTTTGATACCATAGAAATTTCATAATTCTTGGCACTACTAGTGTCAATATCACAAAAAAATTATACTACCTTAAATTTAATAAAACAACAACAACAAAAAAAACTTAAGCTCACTGAAGACAAGTAAAGAGTCAGCGATTAAATAGGAATAAGAAACTAATCACAAGCAATTGAACAAAAATGACAGTAGAACAAATAAGAAATGCTACATACGATGTATAAAGTAATTAAATGTATAAAACACTGCATATTATTCACTGTGTAAATTAAATATATATTTCTTAAAGTTACTAAAGTGATTTAGTGAAGAGCTGTGAGATTTTCTGTCTTTTGTTGTAGCTCAGCAAAGTCACGTGAGTGTGTAATCAATATAGAGACGATAGTCCAAAATCTCTACCAGTTAATCTTGTATATCGCACACCCATAATACACGCACACACACATTTAGGATTCATGAAGAATTATAATCAGTGCTGGGTAGATTATTTACAAATTGTAATCTGTTACTGATTACATATTTCTTGTCAAAAATGATACTTTTAGTAATGTCATCTGTTAGATTACACATTTTGTTTACTTTTAGATTAATTTTAACCTAACTCATTTATCACAAGATTTGTATATGATAATTTTGTATAATATTCATATCAGAAAAACATAATTCTATATGAAAATTTCATAAACTATATTTAAAGAATCTATGTAAAATAAATATAATATATATTTATAATCAACAAATCCAAAACTGGGGTTTGTGAAGGAACTCCAGGGAGTGCAGGAGTTAATAAAAATCTAATTCAATAATTGATCATAAAAATGTAAAATAATAATAATAATCAGGATATAAAACACTTGGACGTTAAAAAAGAAAAATCAGTTAATGTGACCATTAACTAACAGCAGAGAATTAAAAATATACAGATATTTTCAAATGTAATATAACTTTAATTTTTGGAATCTGATTACATAATCCAGATTACATGTAATCAGTTACTATCCAGTACTGCATATAATTATGGCTGAGGATGACACAACAGATGCAGCACATTGTGTGTTTTGAGCTATTTAAGAATGATAAACTGTATGTACTGTAACTGTGTGCATGTGTATGTGTGCTAGCTTGCAGCGCGCTGGCCCTGCTGAGAGAGCAATCTGCAACTTCAGTGAGTGAGCAGAATTCTTCATCCAGGCTGCTCAGCCAGGAGAGACTGATCCGCAGAGCTGCAGGCCTCTCCCACTTTCTGTCCAATGAGGTGGCAGTAGCGCTGGTATGCCCCCACACCACTGTCACTTAAGCAGCATGACCACCATCTAGCGGTTGATTTATAATGTCAAGCAAAACCTTTCAAATGCTTAATTGAAACTTTTGACAACATTGATCAACATTTAAAAATGACAATTGTTGCAATCCCTTCTCGGGTATCTCAAGGGATACGCATATTTCAAAATGCAATAAAAAACAACACGAACAACATATAACTTAACATTGTCTTGAGATGCTGAAAAAGAAAATTAACAATTAATACTAACAGTTGTGCTGCATTTTTTGGATGAAAAAACTAAGATTAATATATGCCTACTTTCTACATTTTCTGAATGTCCACTGTCCAGCCCCATGGGCGTACATGTTGGCTTTAGGTCAAACTGACAAAACAAGCACAGAAAATTTGAACCAAGTCATGTGACCCCCATACTCCAAACAACCTCAACTGTGATAATGATAACAATATTGGATGAAAAATTCTTCCTTGTGCCCCCTACAAGAGACTAAAGAATATGTATCCTGTGGTGCACGTTGCCTGTTTTAGGGTTAATCAAAGGTTGCACGTATCCCCTGTCGTCTGCTTCTCTGCAGTGATTTGGCTTTGCAGTGTGAGCTAGGTGGTGTAGATGGGCTTGTGCTGGCTATTTTTCATTGTTTTAATAAAATGGATTTTTATCTGGATAATTCCACAACTCGTCCGCTCATGCCATAGGGTCTCACAACAACTGGAAGTGTATTTCACCGTTTAGGAGCCGCAACCGGAAAGGCTCGGTCACCCTTAGTTTTTAAGAGTGACTATGGAACAGGAAGAAGCAATTGGTTACTTGAATGGAGAGATACAGAATATGTTTGAAGGAGATCAGCAACATACTGTGGTGCTAGCCCATGCAGAGCTTTATAAACAAACAGCAAAACCTTAAAATCAACTCTTGAAGAATGTGCTCTCTTCCTAGTTCTCATCAAAAGTGTATTAAATTCTCCCTTTACGTTATCTTCAATTTGATTATATTATATTGCATCATTCTTAACTTTGTTCTCTCAGCTTGCGTTTGTTTAATTTCTGCCATCATCTGTGACTCATGAAGTTACTGTTCACTTTCAAGCTTACTAAGTGTAGCTAAGTTTAGACTTTGCTTGTTCCAATTTAGCTGCAAGATCTGCTTTTGCATCTACTTACTTGCTAGAGTCTTTAGAAATAATGAATGATGGGTTATCTAATTTCTTGGACATGATGCTTTCTGTGTTTGTATTGCCAAAAATAGATTTATTCTTCTTTATTTAAGATCCTAGCTTCTCTCGACAGCTTCTTCCAGGATTCGTAAGCTCTCAAAAATGCCTTTTAAATGTTTTTTCGCTTCCTGTTCACACATCCATTTACCTTTTTCTGTAAGCTGTCGTTCATGAGAACAAAAGAGAGTTTTCTGCTTGGCAATGAGCTTCTCATTTACTTCCCCTATTAAAGATTATTTTACAGGACTTAGGGTTTTCCCACTTGCAAAATTTCGCTTTTCCCCCCAACCAAAAGAATTATCAGCTTCAAACATTAAATACTTCAACTTCTAAAGATAAAGAATGAAATGTTTAACACCTTTTAAATGATCTATTCAAAGGAACTTCAACAAGGTTGTGAACAATTTCGAATTTGAGGATGAAATAAAACGTTTAACATTTCATGAATAATCATCGCATTTAACACATTTCATTCTTAAACATTTGATCTTATTTAACTCAGTCGGAATTTCACAATAAGAATTAAATCCGTGTTCATTAAAAAGTTGCTCACCGCATCTGCTTATTAATTTATTGTCTTGCCTGAATACGTGGAGCAACCAGTGCCAATTCCTTAACATTTCAGATGTAAGATCATGTTTCAGATCAAGATGTAGCGTCGAGTTTTCACGGTTGCTGTCTCTTGTATCCGAGAGCCTTGACTGATGAAGATAATGTCACTACACATAAATATTCAGGGTCCTAATAGCTAACAAACAAACAAACAGGCATAAATGAATAAATATTTGTTTACTTGTTATTACTGGTTAATGTTTCAATTTAACAAAGACTGTGTAAAAAAAAGTACCCAGGTGAATGATTCAAGTGTATTTATGTTGTCTTTACTCTCTATAGCCTTGTCAGACTTTGTACCAAGTCTTCCATGATGCTATCACCAGGTTAATCGAGTACGGTGTGCTCATTGTAGCTGAGGTAAGCTGTGTCAACTCTTATTTGTCTTGTTGCTACATTTTTTGGATTTAAAGCTGCAATATTTAAAGTGTCATGAAACCCTAAAACACATTTTTTGAGATTTTAACATGTATGTGAACACGTTACACATCAGTGAAAACAACAACAGCATTCATTGTCTATTATTAAGGGAAAAGTGGTTCTTTTTTTTCTTTTTTTTGGAGCAATTTTGTTATTCCGGTTCAAAAAGCAAAGTTGAACCAACATCATGAAAAGTGATGTATGTGTGTTTATTTGGAGTGGTGATTGGCTGCCGTGGCTGGAGCGTATGCGTCTACGTCATCAGTTTTCTGAGCTTTTCTCAGTATTATTCATGAGAATGAGCTCTTAAATCCAAACACAGTGCTCTATTATGTAAGAGGTTGTATTACAGTGGAGAATTCAAATCTCATGAAAGAGCTTCCGCGCTGTCAGTTCACCTCTGTAAACATGACCACAACGATATTTAATATGTAAAAACACGTGGATCATAGCTCATATCCGGACCGGAGCAAGTGTGTTTAAAGTTTTGTGAACACATTTCATATTCTCTCGTGCTCTGAACATCTGAGCACCGTGTACACGCACATATAATGTCTTCTTCAAATGAAATACATGCAAATAAGGTCACTGATACAGTGGTACATCATGGTCATGAACGCAATGACACGACAGAATATTGTGATACACAGCAAACAATGATATAGACTGAAAATCTAAAGAAGAGTAAACAAAGTAACTGCCTCTATTCTTTCTGTTTTAAAGATATTTTAATATTCATTTGTCTGTATAATGAGTGTGTTGTAGCTCTGTATTTTATTGGTTGTCTTCTCCCCTCTTCCCACCCTCTACACTGTCACTTTTCCACAGTTTTACATGCCCATTTCTGGAGTCTTTTTCAGATCCAAGGTGTGAAAGACTAGTGCGGAAACAGGGAGGTTTCATGACACTTTAATGCAGTACTTGAAAAATTGCCATCAGAGATCATCTAATGTTTGAATGATACAGTGGGGAAAAATTTATTTGATCCTCTGCTGATTTTGTACGTTTGCCCACTGACAAAGAAATTATCAGTCTATAATTTTAATGGTAGGTTTATTTGAACAGTGAGAGACAGAAAAACAACACAAAAATCCAGAAAAACGCATTTCAAAAAAGTTATAAATTGATTTGCATTTTATTGAGCCAAATAAGTATTTGACCCCTTTGCAAAACATAACTTCGTACTTGGTAGCAAAACCCTTGTTTGCAGTCAGAGAGGTCAGACGTTTCTTATAGTTGGCCACCAGGTTTACACACATCTCAGGAGGGATTTTGTCCCACTCCTCTTTGCAGATCCTCTCCAAGTCATTAAGATTTCGAGGCTGACGTTTGGCAACTCGAACCTTCAGCTCCCTCCACAGATTTTCTATGGGATTAAGGTCTGGATACTGGCTTGGCCACTCCAGAACCCTAATGTGCTTCTTCTTGAGCCACTCCTTTGTTACCGTGGCCGTGTGTTTTGGGTCATTGTCATGCTGGAATACCCATCCACGACCCATTTTCAATGCCCTGGTTGGCTTCAATACCCTGGCTCTGACGGTACATGTCCCTGTCCATCGTCCCTTTGATGCCGTGCAGTTGTTCTGTCCCCTTAGCAGAAAAACACCCCCAAAGCATAATGTTTCCACCTCCATGTTTGACGGTGGGGATGGTGTTCTTGGGGTCATAAGCAGCATTCCTCCTCCTCCAAACAAGGCGAGTTGAATTGATGCCAAAGAGCTCGATTTTGGTCTTATCTGACCACAACACTTTCCCCCAGTTCTCCTCTGAATCATTGGCAAGCTTCAGAAGGGCCTGTACATGTGCTTTCTTGAGCAGGGGGACCTTGCGGGTGCTGCAGGATTTCAGTCCTTCAAGGCGTAGTGTGTTACCAATTGTTTTCTTGGTGACTATGGTCCCAGTTGCTTTGAGATCATTGGCATGATCCTCCCGTGTAGTTCTGGGCTGATTCCTCGCCGTTCTCATGATCATTGAAACTCTACGAGGTGAGATCTTGCATGGAGCTCCAGACCGAGGGAGATCGACAGTTATTTTGTGTTTCTTCCATTCTACCAACTGTTGTCACTTTCTCACCAAGCTGCTTGGCGATGGTCTTGTAGCCCATTCCAGCCTTGTCAGGGTTCCCACGCGTCCTGGAAAACCTGGAAATCCTGGAAAATGAATGACCAATTTTCCAGTCCTGGAAAACACATGGAAAATGAGAGAAAACATAAATTGTCCTGGAAAAAAATCTTGTTGTCCTGGAAAATTATTATTATTATTTTAATGTCCTTGGTCATTGCAGAACAGTTTACAAATGGTCTAAAACAATTAACGTTAGTAACAGAAAGCGCTCTGTTCAGGGACGCAGAGTTTTGACACGTGAGTAATCTAGCTGTGACGTAGTGACGCTGTCTTGTGTTGGCGGTTGCAGGTGCTTGCTAGAAACTAAGTGCTCGAACGTTTTCAGCAAATGTTGTCTGGTAAGCACGTAGCTAGTCTTGTTAATAGGGGTTAAATGGATCGTAGTTCCGTGATCCATACGGAAACAGTCCGCACCGGTTTGCGGATTAGTTATAAAATTTAACCATCACAGAGTAAAAGTTTATCAGTTGTAACTTACATGTTTTGTCTTGCTCGTTTACACGCTCAAGCAATTTCAAACGATTCCATCGTGAGAAGTGGTGAAATAATTCGGTAACATTACTTGCTCAATGTTTTCTTTGGACACACACAGAGAGAGGCATTTCAGACAGCGCGCGAAGAACAAACTCCTTCCTCTTTCACATCGTTTATTTATTTCTTATGTGAATGAAAACCGCTTACTTAGTGTTTCGTTGCCCAATGAATCATTTGAGAAAGCGATTCAATGAACCATTCATAAAGACCTTGATTTGCTTCATTCTTAAATGAATAAGCATTTTGAATGAATCGTTTAATAAGAATTACTCTGGTGACTCACTTATTAAGACTGTTATTTGCTGCCACCTACTGGTGATTTTAGTGTAATTTTTAAAGTGTTCTTTTCACTTACTATTCAATTTTATTTTAAAACATTAAATTCGTGATAAATATGGATTATTGATCAACTACGATCCATTTAACCCCTAATGACTGAATACTGTCAATAACATTTACAGTAAATTAAGACAAATTAAGAACAAGGAGGGATGTAAAAAGAGATGGTAATACAAATAAAGATACTAGAGCATGTAATGGCTATTCATTGCATCTGTAACATTTCTGATCTTGAATTACAGAAATAAGCAACACAAATGTCAGGGAGACAGTGCAAGTTTAAGAAGGAATGGAAAGAAGATCCCCAGTTCAGGGACTGGCTAGGAGAAGTATCAGGAGATGTGCAAAGGGCATATTGCAAGTTTTGCAGGAAATCCTTTGATGTCGGTAACATGGGTCTGTCAGCACTAAAGAGTCATGAACGAGGGCAAGGCCATATAAAAGTTGCTGCACAAATGAAAAAAGAGACAAAAATTACAAATTTTCTCAGGGAAGGGGCTTCTGAAAACAAGGGACAGGACATTTGCGGACAAACTAACAAAGACCTACAAACAACCACTGTAGATGTAGAAAGTGTCAGTCAGTCAGCTTTTCAAGTGTCAAATACAAATGAAGAGGCAATGTGCGCTTATTCAGTGCAGTTCTGATTTTATAGTTAAGTCATAGCCATAATGTGTATGTTTTTTAAAGACTTCTGGAGGGAAGAATATATTACTTTAGGCCATGAATATGTTATCCATGTCTTTTATTCCCATCGTAATGAAATTTGAAATGTCCTGGGAAAGTCCTGGAATATGAACTCTGAAAAAGAGTGGGAGCCCTGCTTGTGTAGATCTACAATCTTGTCCCTGATATCCTTGCACAGCTGCCTTTTAAGAGAGTGCTCCTAATCACAGCTCCTTACCTGTATAAAAGACACCTGGGAGCCAGAAATCTTGCTGATTGATAGGGGATCATATACTTATTTGACTCAATTTGCAAATCAATTTATAACTTTTTTGAAATGCGTTTTCCTGGACTAAATTTTTTTTGTTGTTGTTCTGTCTCTCACTGTTCAAATAAACCTACCATTAAAATTATAGGCTGATCATTTCTTTGTCGGTGGGCAAACAAACAAAATCAGCAGGGGATCAAATAATTTTCCCTCCGCTGTTGACTTATTCTAATGACATGACTGGATTTTAGGTGGATTCCTGAAGATTCTATGATCTCATTATTGCAGTTTTCAATTCATTACTGACTTTCTGAATGAGGAGAGTTGAAAGTATATTGTAGATACCAGATTTACTTCATTACATCATTTTACATACACGTTACTATTAAGCTTCCACACTCTGCATAGACACTTGAATAGCGCATATTTTTCAAGGTTAACATTAGATTGAGCAGCCATGTAAAGTTGTTACCACTTACGTGTTTCAGATTATAAGCCATATACGGTATGTGACCCTGGACCACAAAACCAGTCATAAGGGTCAATTTTTTGAAATTGAGATGTATACATCATAAATAAATTAGCTTTCCAAATTAGCCATTCCAATTTCCATTAGCTGAATAAATTAGCTTTCCATTTAATGTATGATTTGTTAGGATAGGACAATATTTGATCGAGATGCAACTATTTGAAAATCTGGAATCTGAGGGTGCAAAAAAATCTAAATATTGAGAAAATCGCTTTTAAAGTTGTCCAAATGAAGTCCTTAGCAATGCATATTACTAATCAAAAATTAAGTTTTGATATATTTACAAAATATCTTCATAGACCAACATGGCATAAAAGAAAAATCAATAATTTTGACTCGCACAATGTATTATTGGCTACTGCTGCAAATATACCTGTGCTGCTTAAGACTGGTTTTGTGGCTTGGTTCACATGAGGTCGATGAATGATAGGTGAGCGTACGTGATGTACTGTAATACCACATAGACCAGCCATCTACTCTGTGACTTCGCCACGTCCTGTGGATTTTTACTTGTTTTTTTCTTCTGTGACTAATAAAAGTTGTCAACAGCTCGTCGGCTATTAGGGCAGGCCCTAATAATAGTAATAATAATGTAGGTCAGTCATTAATTAACAATAATCAGTAGTAAATATAGAAAAATAATTAAAAATGGTTAACAATACTGAAAAATGGTTCTTAAATTCATCTTTATGTTCTTCAGGAGGACCAGGAGGAGTTGAGCCCTTCTGAGGAGCCTTGGCCCAAGAAGTTTCCAGAGGCTCTTGCTTGGCGAAGTGATGAAGAAGATGAAGACAGTGACTTTGGAGATGAACAAAGAGACCGTTACCTGAAGGTCTGTCTATCTGTCTTACCTGTGAGAGTTGTTTAAGACAAATAGAAGAACAAAAGTTCTATTTAGCCAAGAATGAGATCATTCTTCACACTAAAGCTATAAAAAGCATGACAATTTATGAAAGTGAAAAAAACAAACATTCCTTTGTAGCATGATGCTCCAATAGCCCACTACAAAGCTACTAAATATTGCCATTACATAATGTTGAAACCTATCATGCTTTATTTTATTTTAGGTAAGCCCATCAGCTGAGCACCAGGAATTTTATACTTTTCTGCAGAGGATTCTCACTCCGGTGCTGGAGGCCTACAGTGGTGCAGCTATCTTTGTACACAGCCTGAGTTCGCCCATGTCAGAGAGAGAGTACACGCATAAGCTCTTCAAGTATCTGCTGACGCGCACCGAGAGAGGAGTGGCTGCATATGGTGAGCCACTGGCACTTTCCATTTCTTTTGAGCATGTTTTTCCTCTCCCACCTTAAATAAAACCCAAAATATATTATTCCCCTTAATTTTTCTTTCCCTGAACTGTCATGTTTATCTTTTGATGAAGTTATTTTTATCTATTTTGTCATTTACTCATTCTTGTCCTGTATTCGTGGTTAGTTCATATCTTCGTATATGTTAAACTCTTTGAGTTATTATCTTACATGAAAAGTTTCTATGTATGAACGTATTGTATGTATTGATATTGATGACATTGTTGTGTGTGTTTTTCTTTGTTTTTTAGGAGAGAGTGCCACACACTACCTCGTAAAGAATACAGTGAGAACATTTAAAGAGCTGGGGGTGAGAGCACAGTCATGTGACATTTGCTTAAAAGGTCTAAACTATAAATAATAATAAAGCCTGTAAGTGGGCATGAATTGTGGGCTGCTTACTCAGTTTTTTTCCTCATGTTTAAATGAGGCAATGTACGTTTCTTATTTTCCACTTCTTGCATCATCAATGCAGTCAACAAAGCCATGACTTTCAGAAAATGCTGTATGGGCTGCTTTTTTTAATACTTAGGCAGTTTATTTAAAGTTTTAAAATATATTGTCTCGTTTTTTTCTTTTGTTTCATAGATAAAAAAAAAATTGTAAAAAATTAAACAACATATGAGAGTCAATAAATTATTTTGAACTAACCCTTGTAAATATTGAAGTTAATTTTATTAATTTATCTTTGAATATTTTAAAAGCCATTTTCTATGTTTAAAATGTTTTTGTAGGCCTTTATTGCAAAGTGTACAGAACAATGTTAACCTGCAGTGTTCTTTCCTTTTTTCTCATTTCATTTCTTTTTTCTCATTTCTTTATTTTTTTATATTTAACAAAACTGCAAGTGAAAATGAAAACTGAAAGATATATAAATAATCAATAAAGCTAAAATAAAATAAAATGAAATTAGAAAATTAGAAAAGTGAATTGAAATTAAGTTTAAAATTAAGTAATAAATTTACTAAAAGGCTAAATATAAATATATAAAAAAACTGATAAAAATAAGCACTTAAGAAATTTACTAAGATAAAAAAATATGAAAATATACAAATAAAATCTAATTCAAAATATTATAAATGTTATAATAGTAAATACTACAACACCACTTCTAGCATTTAAAAGTAACTTATTTGTGAGATATTAAAAGCCATTTATTGGTCATTAGCCGTAACATGAAAATAACATTGTTGCATCTCTAAAGACAGAAAAGGAAAGAAATCCACTGGTCTAAATTATTTAAAACAAGAAAATGAATGTGTGCTTAATATTCTTTTCCTTTTTCCTGTCTGAAGAACTTCCTGTGGAAGTACTGAATTTAACTTGTTTTTTGTGCTTCATAGGTGCTTAAAGAGAGACGAGAGGGTGGTGTGTGCTGTCTGGAGCTGAGCAGCACGTTTTTACCTCAGGCCAACAGGAACAAACTCCTGCATTACATTCTGGGTTTCAGTCTGCTGTGAGACATTAGGACCATCAACACAGCAGCGTGGCTTTCCTCCCCACTCAAGGGCTTTTTACTGGCTACTCATGACTGTCAAAGGTGCTATTCTAAGGAAAGCTTTACCTGGAAGTGCCTTCACCAAACGCCTCATACTAGACTTAAGTTAGTCTTCCCTTGACTGTAAAACCCTCCACTTATGCATTGAGCAGTTCTGTCAGCCCTTTCATTTACTAGAAACTTCCATTCACAAAATACTGTACCCAGTTCTGCCAGTGAAAGCCCTTGGTTTTCAGCTCTCAATGTTTATATGCTGTCAGTTTTTAACTCAAATCAGTACATGAATGTCACTCTTTATGAGGTCAATTTCAGTTTTAACAAACACATTACTAGGATGACAGCTAGTGTATAGGAATCTTTAAAAAATGGGCATTTGATTTTCTTTTTAACCACATTACTGTTAGAGCATGTAAAGAAATTCTCTACATTACCTTTTGGCAGAGAATAGAATGATCAACTTTTGAGTAGAGCGTCTTTTGATAACACGTGAATGCCATAATAGAAATAGTGACTCGTTTTGAAAATCACGCAAAGCCGCAAATGTCTAAGATGTTACTGAGAAATCTGAGCCATTGAGTTTAGGATTGTGTAGTTTAGGTCATGTTTATTCACTTAGTCACGACACATGGGTGCAATTGGACGTCCATGAAGGATAGTTACAGCTATAATATTCTGTAATACAACAAACAATACATGTAATGGTTTTAGCAGGCCTAGAGGATCATGAGGGGGAAACTTTACTGGAAACAGCTTGAATGCTTCTATTTGGCTGACCATTGCAAGATATGTTTGTAATATATGGAGGAGGTTCTCTTGTGGCAAAGCACTTTTATTCCCTCTTCAGTTACTGGTATATTTTATTTTGGAGTTAAGATCCTCGGCAGCAAGTCTTCTATACTGTGAGCGTGTGTGCATGTGTGCAATATGTCTGTAGTATGTGAATTAAACTGTATTTATGCCACTAATCTGTCTCAAAGCACAATATAACCAGAATGCGGAAAAAAGGCACGTTGCCTTCATAACCTCTGGAATATTGTGTCTGTTGTGGAATATATCACGAGCCTGTGGGCAGGCAGAAGTTAAGGATACCTTGTAATGTCCCAAAACTGCAATTTACCTCATCTTCATTCAGTTTTTATTAACTGCTCTTTAGAAAGCCATTTCTGCTGATTTGATCACTTTCAACTTCGAATGTCATGTGTTTTGCATTATCCAGACTATGACCCCTTGCTTGTTTTGACAAGTCGTTTAAGAAAACTCCTTTGTGCGTCAGCCTCTAGACGTTGCTATGTGATGGACCTGTTATTACTGTGCAAGAATGTAGTTGGCAGGCATGCACATTTTGCGTAGGCTACCAAGAGTCTTTGATTAAAAAAGATAAAGGATGTTCCCACGATCATGTAAAATTTTAAAGGATCCATGTATTTTAAGGCTGAGTTGGAAGTTGTTGGATGTTGTGTAATTCTCTTCATTGCATATTAATTCAGTTATGCTCAGCTCTAAACTGTTTAAATATCTTTATCCAGTAATCTTGGACTAAAGGAAAAGTGAGGGAATCTCATTTGTCAAAAAGTGTGGGAACCCTTGTAGAATATAGAAATTTATTTAGCCTTTGTCATGTCTCACAAGAGCAAATCAAACTGCTAAGTTGTATATTAGATTTGAAGTGACATTGAAAGTGTTTTTGAGACTGAATAAAAGCTGTGAAGGTTAGTCCAGTTATATAAGGCCTAGTTTAGCAGAAAATAGTCATCTGTGGGTCAATATGGCCACAAATATTCAGGTTAAAATTGCAATAAAACGTCTGTTTTGAATTGAATAATAACTTACTGCTTAATAAATACTGGGCAGTATATACTGCATACTGTCATTTGAATCAACTGTAATTATTCCACACTTTAAAAATGATTTTATGGTAAATTGACAAATTTGCATTTTTAAAATTAAATGAATCAAGAAATGTTACTTGCAAGGTCAAGCACATTGCATCGTGAGATTCAGTGCTTTGCGTGAAAAGCTGTTTTTATGCGTCTTTACACAGCTAAATTAAGGCTGCTCAAAATTCTGTTTAAATATGTAATGCAGAATGAAAGCCAGACTAAATTATGCCTGCTCTGACGCACCTCAGCCCATAGTATAAACGTATACAGTTGTAATTTTAGTGTAAAAGCATTCATGGCACCTATGAGCTGCATCAAACAGTTTGTGTAAAGACACCTCTATGCCACCTCAGAAGCACCTCAATGCTGCCTTTGCAGTGTAAATTTGGCATTATACGGTATAGGTCATCTGGGTATTCTATGCATATTGTGCACAATATACACATATAATGTAGCAATAGTATGCTATTCTGAATGTAGCCAATAACAGAACAAGTATGTGATTCCTAACTCTTCTCTACATTCTGTGAATGTTCAATCAGCACTGAAGATTGTACATTTGAAATTCACTTGAATATAAACAGCCATATGCATTTCTCCCAGCAGACAGCAATAAGATATTTTTTATTAGTTGCCTGTCCATTAATGCAGTCATGTGCTCTCATCCCAAGTGAAGTGTGGTCAGCAACCAATCAGTAGATCCTTTTTGTGCTGTGAACAATATGTTTGAGGTGTTATTTCGAACCAATGTCAGAAAACAAAAATGAAGGCAGTCACATTTAATGTTCTGATATCAAATAATGTATGTTTCCCTCATTTTTAATGAGCCTTGTAAATAATTTAGTTGAGATCCCGCAGTTGTCTTGTGGAACTGGCGAGTTTACTAAATCATCTTCTGTTGATTTATCAGAAAGCTGTAAATATACAGACCAAGTATTTTTTTTTTTTTTTTGTGTGCTGTCATTTAGTGCAAGGTTTCCCAGTGATGAATAGGTAATAGTTAAATCATGAAAACTTAAGATAAAACAAACGAAACTCAGACCAAAATGAGGAATGGGTAAGATTGGGGAATCCTGTGTCATGCAGTAATATTGAAAGATGAATGACTCTAACAAGTGAGGTCATGCTTTCTTTGTTACTCATTTTTTCTGTTAAGCATTTTAATGCACTGATCTGAAATAAATGAATGTTAACAAATAGTGGACTTAATTTTCTAAGACTAAGCAACGTTACTTTGGATTATTTGTTCAGACTTGACCATAACTAAATGTTGTGATGTACATGCAGAAGCTAATCTTCAAATCCTGTCAGAAAATTCACAATTTACGGTTGTATATTTTTAGCCCAAAACTAACATCCACACATTATTGTTTTCATGTCCTCTTACCTCAGTTATTGTATTTATTATCCTTACAACTGTCTAGCTGTCAGGTCTCCCAATGTGACCAGCGTGCAAGTTCCTAGAAATCCTCTAAAACCAACAAGGCTATAAAACCATCTAATATTGGAAAGCCATTTGGGCTGGTTTTGGGCACCTTTTTTTTTCCAGCAGGGAATATAAACATTCAGTTTCAAAGGGAGGGCATTTAAAGAGAGAGCGATACGAACTCTGCCCACATCGACGGCAACCATTTAAGGAGGGCACTGAAGAAGAGGACCACAAAGAGAACACTTCCACAATGAAGAACCAAAGCAGAGTTCTGAGTATTATTCTGCCCAATAACAAAGAACTGAGCATGACTGTTGGGGTGAGTGAAATGTATTTATACTTCATAATATCACAATGATTTCTGAAGATCCGACACGGAGTGCCAGAGTTGCAGCCTCTTTTGTGTTTGTTTTAAAGTTATAATTTTGCAAGTAACTGATGTTGGCTGTTATAAAACCTTTTTCATATATTTTGTCTTTGTGATGAACATTTATTCAGATTCAGAGTGTTTTTAGTTACAGCACTGTCTTGACCTGACTTTCTGGTTCATTTCTTTTATAGCTTGTCTTACTGTTTAACTTGTCTGTATTACAGCTTAAAGACAGAGGTCGAGACGTGTTCAGCCAGTTGTCTGAGCTCCTCTGCACCTCAGATCTTCCCGTCTTTGGTCTGAGTGTGATAAAGGGTCTGTGGTTTCCTTTTGTGTATGTGAAATTGCTGACTGAGCCCTTTACGTTGGAATGATTTAACCAAAGGCTGAGCTTTGCAAAAAACAAGAATGAAAGGAGTGTCAGCTCTGTTTGTCTAAACCAAGGTAGCCTTTTTCACTTATCTTGTTCGTTCCATTTCATTTAGACAATCAACCCCTGTTCTTGAATCTGGAGGAAAAATTGTCCTTGTACCTCCCAAAGACCTGGAGAAAGAATACATCAAAGGTAAAGTCAAGCTCCAATAAAGCTAAAAACACAACAGTGTGATTTTTTTTTTAAATAGGACACCCTATTGAATTTCATGGTTTTCCATATCAGGGCATAATAAAAACAAAAAAAAACTAAAAAATATATATATCTGGTTCAACCTCAGATGAACAACAACACATGTCATATTGCACCATGTTATTATTTATATTACAAAAATAAAGCCAAAATGGAAAAGCCATGTGTGACAAAGTTAGGACACCCTTAATATTATAGGAATTAAGAGGATAAGTAGCAGTCAGGCACTGCTAATCAAATGCCTTTGATTAACTGATCATCAGCAAGAGAGCGTATTAAAGCAGAAGTTTTGGCAGTTTGCTGGTCTGTACCATTCAGGCCTGTGTTAACACAATGCAAAGAAGGAAAGTCATCAGCAATTATTTTAGAGAAGCAATTGTTGCTGCCATCAATCTGGGAAGAGTAACACCGCCATTAACAAACAATCTGAAGTCCATCATTCCACAGTGAGGAAGATTATTCACAAGTGGAAGTCATTCAAAACAGACACCAAATGTCTGTTGTAACAAAGCATTCTAGAATCAAATGTGAGGCCATCTGTCCGACAGCTAAAGTTGGGCCAAAATTGGGTGATTCAACAGGACAATGATCCCAAGGACACCAGCAAAGCTACAAAAGAACAGCTAAAAAGAAAAGAATCAACGTGTTGCCCCAGGTGTTGTCAAAGTCTAGACCTCATCCTAAAATGACGACTAAAATGCTGTGGTGAGAGCCATGCATAAAAAAGTGCCCACAAATCTCACTAAACTAGAGCAGCGTTGTAAACAAGAGTGGGCCAAGGTCATACTGATAAAGACTGAAAAAGTCATAGATACAGAAAATGCTTACTTCAAGGTATCACTGTTAAAAGTGGATCTAGAAGAAAATTAATTATAGGGTGTCCTAACTTTGTCACACATGGCTATTCCATTTTAGCGACTCCGTGATATGTCATGTGGTGTTGTTCAGCTGAGGTTTTATTTTCCAAATTTTAAGACCTGCTAAAGGACCAGATAATTTTTTATTATTTAAAACAAAAACCACGCATTTCACTTCTGCATGTTGTATCTTTCTATGTGAGATGAAACATTCACTCTTTTCTTAGCAAAAATCACTCATCATAAAACAAAAGATATGAAGGCCCTGATTTCAGGGACCTTGTTTTTAAATTTCTATTACTTTTGCACAAAAAAATACTCCTGACATATTTCTGTCAGGTTGTTCCATTGCTGTCAGCATTAAGTCTGAGAATAATTCAAATAAATTATTTTCTTTATTAGCAAGGATGTGTTAAATTGATTAAAGAAGTGACAGTAAAGACTTTTACATGGTTATATATTCGTTTTAAATAGATGTTCTTTTGCACTTTCTATTCATCAAAGACTCTTGAAAAAATTAATCAGAATTTCCACAAAAGTAAGAATTACATAAAAACAAAATAACAAATTTCTTTTAAAAGAATGACTGAAAAGTGCTCTTGTGCTGTATTTCTTTAAAATAAATGCCTGTAAGTCTTAAAATAAATCTGTTAGTAAATCAAGTCATGACTGATGCACGAATCACGACTGTTACAGAACATGAGGTAAATACTGAAAAATGGCTAACAGAAAGATAGTATGAAATGGCACATCAGTAATCGGGCTGTATCTGTTGGGGTTTTTCCAGTTTGATGTAATTTGCACTATTCTTTTCAGTTATTAGCATATCTAACTACTGTAGGTGGCATGATACGAGATGTGGTCATCCTAATGCAGTGTTTTGATTATCCATCTGTTTCCTTTCATAGGAGAAAGTGATTCTCTCCCTGAAAGTGCAGTATTTTGTAAAAAATGTTCAGCTAATTTTGTAAGTAGTGTTCTTTTCTATTCGTTTTTGCGAAATCTGAAAATGTTTTTTTTACTTTGTGTCAGTGTCCTGATCACCCTGGCTTATTTGATTTAACCCGGTTAAGCCTGACATATAATAGTAATATAAGAAGCAAATATTAAACTGAGCCATAGTAAGTTTAATAAAGGAGTATCCTAGACCTAAATAATAGTATTGCTGATTTTTTTGTTAATCATTTAAGTTGTGAATTTAAAAAATGTTTAAGCATCATTTGAACTGCTTGTTTCCATTTCAAAGAAACAGTGAAGCCCGTAAACTGTATTATGCTGAGCTGAAAGGGAGAGTTTTGAGATCTGAGTGCTTTGAGCAAGAAGGATTGTATTTCCAGCTGGCTGCCTTTGCCCTTCAAGCTGATCTGGGAGATTATGAAGAACGCAACTTTGCATACTTCAGACCACAGGGATTTTTCCCTTTTTGGGTAGGGAGCTCTGTTTACATTTACTGGTTTTCCCCTTTAGACTGTAAAGATGAAAAAACACCTGTTCACCTGTTCTTACTGCTCATAAACTAATGGTGTTTTCACTGTGGTATCGTACAGATTGTACAGAAGCATGGGAATGATTATATCCTGAAGCACACCCCATCCCTGCACAGAGAGCTTAAAGGAATGTCATCCAGCGAGGCTGCCTTGCTTTTCATACAGGAGTCATTTACATTGAGTGATGTGCCTCTCACCATCTATAGATTGTCCAAAGTTAGTGTTTTTGTTGTTGTTGTTTTGCTTAAGTTCACTGTATTTATAAGTGTAGTAATCAAGATCAGTCAAGTCCAGATTCAGACTTAAGTCTGAGTCCAAGTTCATATTTTCCATAGCATTTACAGTAGTCTTGTCCAGTCATAGAAAATAAGGTCTTGGACTTGAGACAGACTCTTGTTCAAACTTGAGTACTACAACACTGGTATTCAGTCAAACCAGACTTGTGCATTGTTCAGAAGTGAGAATGCCTTTTACATTTCAATTCAATTCCTGAAATTAAAATGAGGTACACTGAAAAAATAGAAGATAGCCAGACAAACAGTTAGATATTCCCCTCAAAGTTAATAATACAGGCTATTGGAGTGAGTTTTACAAGAAGATACCATTTCAAAATTTGACTTTCTATGTATTATTTGCTTTTTAAAGCTGCAGTCCGTAACTTTTTTTGGTTAGAAATGATCCGAAATCAATATTTGAGAAATTACATTACCAACCAGTGTTCAAATGTTGTCTAATTTGAGGGGTAGGGGTAGGTTTCCGCGGGAAATTCGAGCATGACACTGCGTCAGTACTCGCGTCTGTAAACATGAAGAAGTTTTCCCGGCTTGTAGGCTATCGCACGTGAGGATCCTGCAGGTGGCGGCTCATTTATAGCCTTATCTCACAGCATCTTGAATAATTAAATTTATCATTTTGATGGCGGATTGTAATCCAGAAAGGATTCTGTGTTTATGAAACGCATGTGAATGAAATTAAATTATATTCCAGTTTTAAATGTGCTTCTGATTACAGATAGCCAACGTGGGATTACACAAGTTTTTGTATTTTAAATAGAACCAGTTTGAAGGAAGATTAATTTGCTTTTTGGATTAAAAGAATTTCTTAATATGAAATGTGAATGGTATGACAATTAGATATTAGACTGTACAAAAATTTAAACCTACACGCTAATAGGCTACTATACTCCTAGTCAGCAATGCTGATGTTGTTAACATTAATAATTTGAGAACAAAGTATAACATTGATAATACACAGTTAGATGTGATATGAGCTAACTGATCTTTAGATTTAATCACCATTGGTAGCGTGATTTATTGTAATGCTGTTTTTCTCAGTTGGGTAGAATAAACTTGGCAGACTTGTTACTTGTTCAGATGGCAATATAGGCTACGGTGAAAATTCTGATTTGGTGTCATATATTCCAAGACATAGGCTAGAATATGTGATTGCGAAGTACAGTAAATATCTACACCGGTGCAGTGACAGCTACACATTCACCTCAAAACATTAGATTCATCTGCGCTGGAGCCGTGCCGGAACACCGGATCACAACCCCGCTCACGAAAGATAGTTCCGCGAGAAACTGCAATTCCAGGTTTTCAAACATAGATGGTGACAAAGAGGGAAAAGTTACGGACTGCAGCTTTAATATTTACTAGCAATTTCTGAGTGAAAATTGTTTCAAAGTGAATCTTACACAATTTTTTTTTCAGTGTATACAAACTGATGGCACAAAGCTTATTTTTTGTAATAATCCAAGAGCCAATAGAAAATTCCTGTTGTGTTTATGTTGAGGGTGATGCTAAATTGCAGGTTGCACTACAAAATACATCATTGCTGCAGCCGATTCTTCAGTTCTGAATTTTGCTCAACCCTGATTCAAACATTGATTTTTACCAATGTTTATAACATTTCACTAATAAAATTCTCTGTCTCTTTCTCTCGCTCTTTCTTCTCTGTCTCAGGAAAAGAATAAACCACATGATTGTGTTCTCATGGGTGTGGCATCCACAGGACTTCAGATCTCTGAGGTAACTCCAAAATCATGGCCAATTACATCATTCATGCCATGTGTATCATGCTGCACACACAAATCATATTCTACCCATAAACGTAGGGTTTTCCACTCAGATTTGCACCAAACCAGCACTAAACTAGATTATTATTCGACCTGGGGCAGAATAGAAATTAATGTTGCTTTAAAGTGCCCCTATTATGCCATTTTTAAGGTTGCTAATATTGTTTTATGAGTCTTCTAAAACAGGTTTACATGCATCCAAGGTCACAAAACACTTTAGTTTTATCAAAAAATAGCTTTAATTTAGCCCTCGCTGCTGTGATTGGTCAGATGGCGTAGTCCTTTGTGACTGGTTTACCGCGCGTACAGCGCGAATGACAGCTCATGTGCAGACATTATGCAAATGTATTACTTCGTGACGTACAGCTATAACAGAATAAGATTCAAATTCCTAACGACTCGTTTAGGCTATTGCGAGCAAACTCTTTTTTTTTTTTTTATAGACAATAACTTTATATATCGTGCACTTTCGGCTTCACAACTTTGCAGAAAGTTTTATGTTAATGTTAAGGTAATATTCAAAAAGGCATAATAGGGGCACTTTAATCTAGTCCATTCACTCATAGAAAGAAAGCCTGCATGCATCTCACCCTTACGGTTATATATGTTTCTTATTTCTACTCTCCAGGTGCTGAATGGAGAACAGCAGTTTGTGTATGATTTGCCATGGCCATCTATCCATTCCATTACCTTTCAGGTTCTATTGTTTCTACTGTTTAAATATTCAACCAGTCAACAATCACTGTGGCTTAAAAGCATCTTTCTGAGGAGCTACAGTGTTTAGTAATAAGAAGTACTATTAATTGTACATACTGTATAATGATTCAGGTGTGCATAATTATTAAGTAGGGTTATTTTTATAGGTAAAATGGGCCAAAAAATAGATTTAACTCGCACTGAAAAGTAGAAAATTATTTAATGCCCTCAAGAAGGATGCAATACTAGAAATTGCAAAATCATGGCATGACCACTGGACAGTGAAATGCTCATCGAATCACAAAAAACAGGTAGGTAGATAGATCATTTATTTGTCCTCAGAGAGGAAATTCATTTTCACAGAAGGTGCATATAAAACACAAGGACAGAAGAAAAAAGAAACTGAAAAAAAGAAGCATAGATGCATGCTAACTGCAAAATAATTAAGAAATAAGGTGAAGAATTAGGTGTGTAACCATCAGGACCCATTTAAGCCCAAAGTATACTTCACTTTTCACGTGTACACAAAGGAACATCGTACAGTGCGTGTGATGGGAATTTCGTCATCAAAGTAGTCTCCAGTTCTACCATTTTCCAGAACTGCAACCTACTCTGGAGTCTGGTATCAGGTTCTTGGGGACTTTGCTAAGGTAAAGAATCCTGAAATATGACCCCCACTTAATAAAAATCACAAGCTGAAGTGTCATAAAATACATGAAGACTGACTTTATGGACAGATAGGTTTGGCGTGACTCTTGAAGGACCAGCACCTCTTCCATTTGTACCACTGTTTGAAGAATTTATCTTCCAGAATCTGGCAGTAAGTATTGGGAGTTCATTCTTAGTCCATCTCCAACCCTTAAAGGTCTGCCTTACTCATTGTTAGTAGCAGCTCACACTATGACTGCCTCGCCACCGCCACTGTAGACTGACCTCAACTGGTGCTGGTCCCTCGAGAGTCAATCTCAACATATCAGTCACTCTCAACCAATATGTTTTTTTTTTTTTTTTATAAATCAGTCTTAATGTATTCTTAATGTATTTCACTACACATCAGCTTAATATTTTTATGAATTGAGGGTCATGTTTCTGGATTCTTTATCTTAGCAAAGTCCCTGAGAACCTGACACCTTGAACTTCTCGAGACTCCAGAGTACTGTAGGTTGCAGTTCTGGAAAATGGTGGAAATGGAGACTAAATGGTTCCTGATGGTTTCACACCTGATTTTTCACCTTAGTTCTTAATTCTTTTCCAGTTAACATACGACTTGTCTTCTCAAACTGTTTTTTTTCTGACTATACTGACCCAGTGGGAGCACCTTAATTTTGCAATATCTAGTATTGCTTTAGCAGGGCCGCTGCTGGCCAAATGGGTGCCTTAAGCAGGATTGTATTGTTGTGCCCCCCTCGCTCAAATATTAAAGTAAAAAAAAAACATAGGCATAGTTGTCCATCAATTCTGATCATTTGCATTCAGCTGCAAACATGAGGTGCGAGCAGTCGCGGTATGTATGTCACTTTTTTTTTTGTATTTAAATTTTGTTGAGTAACTGGGATGGTGCCCCCCCTGGGAGTTGGTGCCCTACGCAAACTGTGTAATCTGCGTATAGGGAGTGGCAGTACTGTGCTTTAGTATTGCATTCTTCACTTGACATTTACTCATTTTGGACTTTTCAGTGAGATTTCTCTTTTTTTGGCCCATGTTACATGTAAAATAAAAACAGTGTTAATAACTATGCACACCTGAATATGAGGCATTTTTCATTTACAGCACTTCTTAACAATTATATATAACTTATAAATGATTAACTACTTTTATAAAATGAAAAGTAGTTATTAAGATTGATGTGGTTTGGAATTGGTAAAAGTGTTTGGAAAAAAAATATACAATCAGAATATCAACTTGCATAATTATGCATGCACTGTACTTGTTGTCTTCAGATGTTTAACCCTCTGTTTTGCAGTTTTAGTTATGGTCTTGGCTTTACTACAGGGCAGGAAGTCTACCATTCGTGCAGATGGGTTGCGTGAGAAAAAGCAGGTGCTCTATAGTCTGTCTGCCCTTCATGCCAAAAACCTGCTGCAGCACATGAGCAACAGTCACCAACTGCATCTCATCACAAAGCCTTTAGTCATGAGGCTCAAGGAAAAAAACGGTCAGAACCCAAAATAACAGAAATTCTGTGGAAGGTGGTTATGTGCAAAGAGAATTTGTTGTGGTCTATCAACTTCACGTTTTCCACCCTCACATTTTTATTTTTTATTCAGACTTTGTTTGTTAAATGGATCCCCGGGTATTAAGACATGTATAGCTTAATATAACGTAAATGATGTCTCTTATTTAAATATGTAGTAGAAAACCCATGAAAATGCATGTTTTTTTTTTTTATCAAAATGGGGTCGCCATTATTTGATGTGCACAGTACATTCTGCATCGATGACGTCAAATGGTTGCACTCGGTGAATTACTGCCACTTATTTCTATAGTCTTTGGCTTTTTACCGCAACACAACTCACAACTTACGATACCACATTGTGTAGCTTTTGGTTGTAATTTTCAGTCGAAGGGCAACAAGAGAAGCTATGTAAGACTTCACTGCTTTCCTAGCGATAATAGGAGAAAAGAATGGGAAGATGCTTATGGATGAATAAAACTTCCTAAAGACCCGCTTCTTTTTTCTCTCCACTTTAGCCCTTTGAGTCTTTTAGTAGACCACAGCTACTAAAAGAGCTTACAAACGGCTGAGACAAGAAACGCAAGATGCCATCTGTTAAGATCTAAACATGCCGATGCTAATCATGGCACGTGGCCGCTAGAGGAGTTTCTCAGCGCAGATTTCCCTCGAGATCCGGGGCGTTTCGACTCCTTGTGGGGAAAAATCCATGGTACAGCATTTGGTTTAAGCCTATACTTATATCCATCGTCACCTGTAAGCTCTTTCAGTAGCTGTAGTCATTATATCAGTATTTTATTTTCCGAGTTGTATTGTGGTAAAAATAGCAACAGGTAGAGCTAGTAGCTCACTGAGTGCAACCATTTTACGTCATCAGAATAATGGCGGCCCCCCATAGTCCAAAATATGTATAAAACGATGTGATTTTTTTTAAATAACATTAATCTTTGATGGGTTTTCTACTACATATTTCAGTAAGAGACATAATTCACGTTATATTAAGCCATACAAGTCTTAATACCCAGGGATCCCTTTAACACTTTGCATTACAGTTCTAAATACACCATCGATCGAGTGTGGAATAATTAAGTTTTGTTTTGAAAGAGGGTCTCTTATGCTCCACAAGTTTGCCGTTGTTTGATGAAAAATACAGTAAAAACAGTAATATTCTTTAATGTAATTTATTTCTGTGGTGGTATCAAACATACAGCAAAAACAGTAATATTGTGAAATATTATTATAATTTAAATAACATTTTTTTTTAAATATACTAAAATATATGGCTTTACCATCACAGGTAAATAAAAATAAATTTTAGTTAAATTATAATAATATTTCACAATATTACTGTTTTCGCTGTATGTTTGATAAAGTAAAGCATGAGAGACTTTAAAAAAAGAAAACTTTTTTCTATTTTGAACTTTTTTTGAGTGGTATCCATTAGATATCACGAATCTTGAATGTTTTACATCATGTGTTAATCTTGGTTAATGTAAATGTTAAAATATAAGCTTTTTATTGCTCATTTTCAGCGCTTATTAGGTCTTATTACACATACAATTATTATTCCATGTCCACATATTATTTCAATGGGCAGCATGTAATAAATGGGATAATGTAAAACTAGCCTGCCATTATCAGAAATTATTACATGGTTCTGCGGAATACTTGATTCTGATTAGCCAGTGAACATATTTTGAGATATGTTCACTGATCTTCCCTGAATGTTGAAATTAACATTAAACAAGATTAATAAAAACAAGTAATGATAATTGTTAGTGTGTGTTAATGGCGAAAATGTACACAATCATACTGTAAGGTGATAACTATTATAATTTCTTTATTTAAATATTTTACATAACTAGACATTATCTGTGTAAATAAAGGGAGACACCGAGAGATGTACATCACAGATGGAGCTGATCTGGACATGGAGGACAGTGATGATGAGCTTCCACAAATGACGTTCCTCTTAGACAATGTCCAGAAGCAAACCACTGGCACCACTGAATGTAGAAACGCCACAGGTAAAGAATTCGACTGAAGTGTGTAACTTTAGCATGGAATTATAGGCTGCATCCGAAATCACATACTCATCTACAATATCAGGGCCGTCCAAATTTGGTCCTGGAGTTTAGCTCCAACTTGCCTCAACACACCTGCATGGAAGTTTCTAGTATGCCAAGTAAGAGCTTGATTAGCTGCTTCAGGTGTGTTTAATTAGGGTTGGAGTTCAACTCTGCAGGACACCGGCCCTCCAGGACCGAGTTTGGAAAGCCCTGTACTATATAGTAGACGAAAAACGTATGTGACACAAGAAGTATGTTCGGATTATTAATACTCATAAAAGAGAAGATAAAAAGTACCATGGATAGCCTACTACTACCACGGAGAGTGTGCATAGGAGTCTATGAGAGAGAGTTGCAACTGGTGCTGGCAGATCATGTGATGACGACAACATGACGAATGTAGTACATTCATACTATATAGAACATACTTTTTTAGCAATCGTGAAGTAATTATCCAACACACCTATTTAAGAGAGAATATGTGATTTTTGGTTGCAGCCATAATCTGAGGCCAGACAAAACAATTTAGGTGGGGCATTTTAATATCTACTGTTAGAAGCAAAATTGTAAAAGACAATAACACTTTTCAAATAATACATCCACAATATGCTTATTCTTTAAATGCTGCGTCCAAATACTTTTTTTTTTTTCAAAATAATTTATTGCAGATTTCAGAGCATCTTTTCTTTTACTGGATTCTCTATTACATTGACTTGAATTTACTGTTTTTTCTTTTTCTGTCCTTTATGTCTGCTCTTATTGGGTGTAAATACTGTCAAATGTGATCTTTCCTACATTATTTTTTTTTTGTTCACTACATTTTGTGATATTTATACTTAAAACAAAAAACAAACTTAAGAAATATGGTAAGAAAACCAAATTGTAATTCAGTTTATTCTCTTGAAATCACACCTGAGAGTGGTATAGCCATTTCACAAGCCATGGGAAGTATGTATTGCATCAGTTAAATGAGTTACATAGAAGTATAAAATATGATATGATACTAGATAATGTGATATGCCCTAACCTTGGTCAGCGGTAAATTCCCCAGTGTTAAATCAACACTGCTTGGTGTACATATGGGAACCAGTTTCCATATGTACACCGAGCAGTGTTGATTTAACACCAGGAAATGTACTGTGCTGTACACCTCTCTTGACACAAACCTTCCTCTCACAAGAAATTTGGCTGGAACTCCCCCTTGTCCTTTCCTAAAGAGCACATCCTCTTCCAACCACTTTTGTCAGTTTGTTACAGACCTGATTGCTATTTTTAGTCAGACACAGTTTTTTTTTAACCTTTTATTTAACCTCCTTAATTATTACCTAATGAGATTTAAATATAATTAAAGTTACTCTAGATTCTAATGCAATTTTACTTCTCAAATAAAATGATCTTGATGTTTTGTTTGTCTTGTTTAGATTTAGGCATTTATTCATGTCCCTATTTGTTCATTTCTTGCGGTTTAGAGATGAGTGTTGATGAGCCAGAAGAAATGTTGGTAGATGATCCTGAAGACGTCCTGCGTTTAGTTGAGCTGTTGGAGGGAGTTTCGGTGGATGGTCCTTTTATTTCTGCCAATTTCTCACTGGAAAGGTGAGAGCAGGATGTGGTGTTTAGTTTAGCTTCTTAAATAATAATAATAATAATAAAAATATAATTTTTTAAGAAATTAAATAATTCAGCAAGGATTCATTAAAATGCTAAAAGAAAAGTGACAGTAAAGACATCAATAATGTATTGTAATGTAAAAAAAAAAAAAGTATTATTACTGATATTACACCACTCAAGCACAATTTTTATATTTAGAAAAGTTGTGCTATGTAAGCACCAATTCAGCATATTAGAATATCTGAAGATTTATGTGACACTGAAGACTGGAGTATTACTTACTTTACTTACTTACTTTTGTCATTTAGCAGACGCTTTTGTCCAAAGCGACTTACAAATAAGAAAAAGTAACTAAAACTAAAAAGTTACAACTCTATAAATACTATCTACCCACATATTTAAGAAAATAAAGAAATTAAATAAAATTAACACATGCATATAACAACAACATTTCAATAATAAACATATCAATGAAAAAATTAAATAAAAAGCTACTACTATCCCTTGCCGGTGTCCCTGCCCGGTGGAGTCGCACGGTAGAGTCGATGGTCTTTACACTCTTTACTTTTTTACTTTTGTCATTTAGCAGACGCTTTTTGTGTTTGTAATGATGTTGTAAATTAAGCTTTGCCATCACACGGATAAATAACATTTTAAAATATATGAAAATAGGAAAGTTATTTTGAATTGTAAAAATATTTCACAACATTACTGTTTTACTGTATATTTAGTAAATGCAGCTTTAGTGAAGAAAAAAGACTTCTTTCAAAACATTTAAAAATCTTCCCGACCCAAACCTTTGGAACAGCAGTGTACATGAGTTGCTTTGTATTTTCTACTGTAGTTAAAAAATATATAAACATGTCTTACCACTCTATATTTCCCTCATGGTGAAATGAATCGAAACATGTCAGTTAACTTCCAACTACAGTCCACCCTTCTGAAAAAAACCTGCTTGAACCAGCTCATTCTGCCTCTAGCTGGATTAAGATGGTGTCCCTAGGAGAACCTGACACAATGGTCTCAGAGTAAATGTCAACCAGGAAGTGGCAAGCAGTCCTGGGCAAATGCTATGTTAAGTAATGCTTAGAATGAACTAGGAATATGTCACTTTTTAAAACTTACTTGCACATTGTGAAACTTAAAATGACACATACAGTACATTTCCGAATGGGTAACCTTTTGTTCTTTAGGTATTTACCAGTGACTCCAAATAGAGAAGTTGCATGGGAATGCTGATTAAACATTGCTAACTTTTAACATTCGAACAGAAGGATATAAACAGCTTTATATTCAGGCTAACTTGATTATTGTGCCTTGGTGTCACGATTTATATACTGAGTCATCAGGTACAAACAGAATTGTTATGATGCATGTCATAACATTGTATCTTAAAAATGTCATTACAAGAAAAAAAAAGGGCGGGCACACAGTTGAGGTTGGCAGGCTTCATATCTTTTGCACACCTTCATTCACACTCTAGACATCATGCATCCTCCAGTCTCTTGTGCACTGGTGAGTTTTTATCTTTATTTGCATGCTCTGTTCATCAGTTATTTGTCATTTTACAGACTTAATCTGTTGGAGTGGAAGTTCATGTTGAGATGAAAGCTTTGATTACATCTTCACACAACATATGGAAATGTCTATTTGCACGTGCGTTTTTTTACGATCGTAAATGGTTTCTATACTCTCAACTGAAATCTAAGTGTCGTCTGATCTTGAGTCAGAGATGTTACAGATAATGGATACTAGCGATTCGTGGTTTTGGCCAGTTTACACTCATTTTTTAAGGTTTTTTTTTTTTTTTTTTTTGGCTTAGAGAACACGTGTTGTCTGGTCAAATTTTGTAGCAGAATCAGTGAAGTATGCAGTCAAGGTTCTTCAAAAACATCTGTTTTGTTCCACGAAAAAAAAAAACATACAGGTTTTGGAACAAAAGAGTGAGTAATAAAATTGGTTGCAGCCATTATAACTCTTGAGCTATGCAAGTATTCTCTCAATGCTCATTGATACAGGAAAGAAGTCACTACTTCCTGTTACTTTTTCTGTTAAATAATTTTGTAGTGATCATTAAATCCAGTGAATGTAATCAATCATTCTTTCTTGAGCCATGCCAATCCTGTCGAAGTGATTTGGGTATGACTACATTACGTGATCGTCAGTCTGACTCTCAATTGACTCATTTAGAATTTACTGACTTTTTTGAATCTTCATCTGCTTACAGCTTCTGTACCCTAGTGATAATATATTTGATTGAAATATATTTGATTGATTCAGCATATAGATCTATAATGATAGACATCTTTCTCTTGTTACCAGTCGTGTGACATGCCCTGACATGTCCACTACTGCAGTGTGCAGCTTATAATGCTCAACACAATAGCAATATCCTGTTAACAATCAAATAACGAATGCTTTAAAGTGAAAAATAAATAAAGGAAGAGTGGAATACTTGGTAATATGGAGAGGTGATAACCAGAAGGGCCAAAACAAACATTTACCATAGTTTGATCTGATTTTGTGTAATGATTTAAAATCTTTTATAATAAAAATGTGTACTCAATTAAATTTTAAAGTCACTTGCACCAATGTTTTATTCAATATGGTGTATAAAAACATGGGAATATCTGCTGACAATATGAACAAAGCATTATGAGTTTAAAAGACATAACAATCCATTGTGATTTAAATAAAATATCACATAAAAAGCCTTGCATCAAATTAGTTAATTGAATGTGATTAATTTGATTGAAATGGTAATCTCAGCCACTCAACAGTTTAGGTCGATTGAAAAGTACAAATGCCTTCCCTAGTGAAAAATAAATATACAAAAATATTTGAAATAATTATTTCATGTATACTACAAATACATTTACATATTATTTACATATCACTAAACCGGTTTAAATTCTTAAAGTCTGCTTAATTTTAACAACTAATTGTGTAGTTAATGCACTTTAATTGTAAGAAAGTAGTGATGAAGTCTAACCAAAGATATACTGAAGTATATTTGATTGTGCTAAAAGTGGAACTATTGTATTTGCACAATGCACATTTCTCAATATTAAGCTTAAAATGTGTTTTGATGTCACATTGATGAGTACTGTATGATCTTTGAATAATATCGGCCTTTAAAATGCAAGATATTTCAAATGTACCTGAAGTATACTTGCAAAAGTTCCACTTAACCACAATCAGATATACTTCAGTATTTCTTAAGTTGGACTTCAGCACTACTTCCACACAATTAAAGTGCATTAAGCACAAAACTTTGTTCTAATTCAGCAGACTTCACGTTTACCAGTTTACTATACTAAAAGTACAATTGCAAGGTATTTTTATTAAGCACATAAATATGTAAATGTATTTGTAGTATACTTGGCATGAAATAAATGTATTTCAAATACATTTTAGTATATTTATTTTCCACTATGGACATCAGAATGTAAGTTATTGGTTACTACCCACTAGCTAGCTACACCTCACTGACTGAATTCTGGATATTTCATTTTCTCCCTCATCTTCCAGCTTTTTGTCCCAAAGTAAGACTATAATAACACATCTTCAGCAGTAAAAAACTGTTTTCTTCTTCTCATGGTTGACCTACCTGGCTTGCATGTAGTCGTCAGCCATTTTGACTCAAGTGCTATCCACAAGCTTTACCCACAAAGCATTTCTCCGTGCCAAAGGGGCATAAGTCCAGTTACGCCCTTTTGGCACTAACTTGCTTAGTATGTTTAGTGTTAAGTCTTTTGCTTTCTAATGGATAAATCCAAAATTATTAAGAATTAAATTTTTTCATTTGTTTAGTAGAATGAGCTCATCAAGAGTTTCAGGTTCAACCAAAATTTCAGTTACACCTTTGAGAGTTCTCAACTCTCGATTAGACTGGCACATTTCTTCAGGCCACGCTCAGTACAGTCATTTAGTCACGTGTTGCACAATATGGTCAACAAGAACATTTCTATGATGATGTCATAAAATGCCATCATTTTAAGATATTAGTAGGCTAATCGCACTTTTATATTAATAAACCAAATCAATCATAATCACATAATTGCCATAATTAATTGCCTATCATAATAATTAATTGATGTTTTCTGTCTTTTCGGCTGCAGTGACAAAGTCGACAACACTAACACATCATCTCCACAGTGGATTTGCACGTTTCATATGGATTACGTATCTGAAAACATTTGTTTTTCTATTTGAATTTGTTCATTTAAAAATAGACATTTCGCTCTCTATAGATATATTTTTCATGTATGTGAGTTTCGGCTCATTTAAAAAAAAAAAAGTTAACTTCACAAAGAGACTTAGAAGGCAGAAAGCACATCCTGTTTGCTTTCATTATTCCTACAACGCACAACATGTAATTGTAACAACATTGTAACAACAAATTCTTGAAAAGATGTAATTATTCATTATCATTGTGTAATGTACAAGAATTCAGATGTGCAAGAAAAAAATCTCTGCTTTTATTATTTCCATACAGTGTATGCCAATGTAAATGTTCATGTTAAATATGTTAAAGATACTTAAAAATGTTCAAACATACATATTTACCTTCCTCTGTATTATTGCACTGTAAAAATTGTGGTTTAAACAATGGAAGTTTGTACAGTGCATTGTGTTGCATACAGCAGGCTTTCAAGAAAAAAGTAATGGGGGCCTGTGCCCCAGTAGAGCTTTAGGTCTAGCAACGCCCCTGCCCTGGACTAAGCTATGCCTCTTCTCGTCGACTTACAGGTACATTTTGATGGTGAATTTGGTGCAAAACAACTGAGCGTCTGTGACAGCAGAATTTGTAGTTGTAGAGAATAGTCACACATGTGTATCAGTAAATTTGAAGCAACAGACAAAAGTCGCAAACTTGTAGATTTTGTTTTCTCTCCCACAAACACAACACAATAATTAAACCTTCTCGAATCCTTCATTGCAGAGACACAAATCCTATTCTACGAATCACAAATCACGAAACTCCTACTCTCACATGTTTTGCTACTATTGCTGCAGTGAATATGGTGCAAAACACATTCACACACCTGCATCACAAATGTGAAGTCACGGACGAATTTTGTACATCCACAGATCAGTATGTGAATTCTTGCAATTAGATTTGCACACTTTTACAATGTTTTCTTATATATATATTTTTTTCCTCAGATGCTTTTTCGAGCACAAACACAAGTACATAACTGTTACAGGGCTGACGAGACGTGAGACGTGCGGATCCATGTGCAAAGCTTTATTATGAAACATGGTCAAGACAGGCAGGGTCGAATAACCAGCAAACAGGTATGTTGAGGGCAAGACAGAAGAGTGGTCAGTAAACAGGTGTGGTCGACGATCGGCGTACAATATCCAAACAGGGCAAGGCAGAGAGAATAATCCAGGAACACGGGCAGGAATCAAAACACAGGAAAACAATGAGGAAAACTATGAACAGAGAACGCTTTGTAGTGCAGACAGGCTAACAATACTCGGCGGTGAGCAAGAGCAAGTCCCAGGCTTAAGTAGTGAGTGGTGGTGATTGTGAAATGGTGATCAGGTGTGGGTGTGATAATTGAGAACAGCTGTGCGTGATTAGGGAGTGCAATGGATGGTGGGAAATGGAGTCCAATGTGCTTGTGAGTGAAAATAGTCACTGTGGTGAACGGGTGACCTCTAGTGGTGGTTGACCGGGAGAGCATGGATCAGATTCGTGACAATAACGACAGTGGCTTGAATTTGCTGCTACGAGTCATAATGCTGTTTTTCACCTGCAAAGTTTCTCCCTTCTGCACCACATATCTGTGACAAATGGAGCAAAAGTGATTTGTGCTAGGGGGTGGACGTATCGATTCTTGTATCGATACCAACGTTGGTATTGGTATCGGATCGATACTAGCCTGATAAGATCGATACTTAGGTAAATGTTTTTCTCCTATACACTTAATAACATTGCTTAATACATACAACAAAGCGTAGACATGTCTGTTAGTGTATAGTCTTTGGTTTGGTTGTCATGCCATCATGTGACTCTGCGGCTCTGAGCACGAGTGGATACAGTGACGGATGGAGATGGAACGTAACTCCGAGCCACAAAAGAAATGAAAACGTAAGGAAGGAAATCCTTCACATAGTGCATATTATACCTGTATACCGAATTTGTCCTTTTTATACAGTATCACTGTAAAGTGTGTACTGAGTTTAGCTTTTTAAAATGATTTCTTAAATGTATTAAGACACTTTATTTTTCATTATAACGGTTTTCAATGGGAGTAAAATGCTTAACGTTTAGCATGTTTGCATATATATTCTGGACTCAGCTGCTTGCAACATATTATATTTGCTGTATACCGAATTTAGTCTTTATTTATTTGGTCTTTATCACTGTCTTCCTCCATTCATAAATTGCACCATATTAAATGTTTTTATATTGCAATTAGAGAAAATGAAATTCAGCGTGTTGCATTCATGTTCTGGGTTCATCTTCTTACCTGTACATACCGAATTTGGCCTTTTCATATCACAGTTTTTTAGTTTTTTTTTATTGCGATAATAACAAACAAATATTACAGTATGTATAAAACAACCAGAAAATACAGTACGTACATAACATACTAAAATCCTTTCAATAATAAACAAGTTATGGTTTAATAGTTCTTTTTCATATCAATGTCTTCATTCAATAAGCCCTTAAACTTTTTTTTAATAATGGTTTTCTATGGGAGGAAAATGCATAATGTGAAAACTTTGAGCGTTGCTTTCATATTCTGGGCACATCTGCTTACTTGTATATCTAGTTTGAAACATTAATAAGGTGTATACTGAGTTTTGTATACTTAATTTATTAAGCCACGTTAATTATATTTATAACTCTTCTATGGGAGGAAAATGCTTAATATGAAACTGTTCATTGCTTTCATGTTCTGGGCTCCTCTGCCTGCAAAGTCCTTTTAGAAAGGTAAATAATATCCACGTAGCTTTAAGGTGAATATAATATTATTCATATCAACATTAGTATTGTTAGTTTTTTTTTAATTGTTGTTGGTCATTTAAATTTATGTTTTTTTTAAATGACAAGTATCGGAATCGGTAACGAATCGATACCAAAATTTGCAGTATCGCACACCCCTAATTTGTGTATCTGTAGAGGCAACGGCGAGCACTCTTCAGAGAGGAGAGGATTTCGGCCAATCAGAAGAGCTAGTTTGGGCGCCTATCAGCAGTGAGGAAAAAAAAAAACTTCTGGAGCGGAGAGCGGAAAAACTTTTTTTTTTTCTTTCTTTTTCTGAAACCACTCACCGTTATACTGTACAGTATATTTGTTTACAGTTTAAATATCAAATGAGTTTAGCTCCAACCCTGATAAAACTCACCTACCTGTAGCCTTCTAGTAGTCCTAATTACTGTTAGGAACTAACTAGTTACTAGCAACTTAGTTACTGTAATATTACTTTTTGCAGTAACTAGTAGTGTAACTAATTACTAATAAGATTTCAGTGATATTACAGTTACTATCCATAAAACAGCTTAGTTACTTTTGATGCCTCAACCCCGCTGATTTAAAATCTAACAATCAAATAATTCCTAGATTTATTTTCATAATTTTCACGACTCGATGTGATGTCCCCAGTGCAGCAGGCAAGCTTGGAATATGGAAAAAGTTTACATTCAGCCGATGGAAATGTTGCATTATATTGATTTTGTCAGGAAAAAAGATGATCTGAACACTGCTGTGTAAGTTGTGGCTGTACTTTACTCTGGCATTCAATCCCACCCACATCCCTCTGATCAACATGTGCTACATTATATTACTATAATTAAAAATCTTTTTGAAAAATCAAACACTTTCTTACAAACTTATGTGATTTGATAAAATACATAATGAAATGTATATGTAATGGAGAACTTACAATTAGCTTAAAGCTGCACATGACAATTAATGAGATTGATAGTGACATTCAATTAGAAGTGTTGTGTTAATCACTATTGAGTATTTGTAATAACTTCTGACTGCGATCCAATGGGGATTTTGGTCAAATGATGAGGCAGAAATATGTTATTAGTAACATTCTAGAAGAATTACTTTTGAAAGGAGTAACTAATAATGAGTAATATATTCCATTCTTTGAGTAACGAGCCCAACACTGGTCCTAATTAAGTTCACTGGTAGAGGTGTGTTTGATTAGGGTTAAAGCTAAACTGCACAACAGTGCCCTCCAGTACAAAGTTTGCCCACCCCTGCTTCAACTCACAAAGAGACTTCATAAAAGATAAACCTGTTAATTACATAGATAATTATGAGAGTGTCATTTACAAGATGATTAAATATATTTGTTAATATATTTTAAAAAATTATAAACAAATGTACAGTACAACAGTGAGTGATTTCAGGAAAAGAAAGAAAATGTACCTTTATTGGTATTTGCTGCTGTCCGCTCCAGAAGATGCTCGCAGCTTTTATTATTATTTTATTATTACCCCCTGATCGTTCGGGTGCCAACGGATAGGCATCTAAACTACACTCTAAAGAGATTTGCTGTATTTTTACAGTAACTGGATATATTATTACTGTATTCTCATTTCAAATATTATTCCTGTATTGTCAATATTAGTACTGTTCAGTTTTTCATTTTTTACCTGTATACAACAATCTAATTGCAGAACAACACTATATACCGTATTATTTTACAACCCCATAAAGAGCACAATAACTCATTAGCATTTGTCTTTATAATATTCTTTTTAATTGTTGAACATGTTCTTTTTAAAAAAAAAAAAAAAAAAAAAGACAAATCTTCATCTCTAGCATGTGCTAGCTGAAAAAGAGCATCACCACAGTCCCCTGGGGACTGTATCTGCAGCATGGCAAAACAGACTTCACAGAAATAAAATACAGTAAAAATTTGTTTGTGTTGTTAAATTTCAGTAATTTCAGTAATATATATATGCTTAAAGTTTGTTATATATCTGCTTACAGATGCTGATTTTTTGCCTGCATCTTTGCTGTAATGCATTACAAAATGGTAATTTCATTTTACTGTCATAAATAAAAATAAACAAGACAAGATTTGTTTCACTGCAGCTTACCAGAACCAGCTAGAGTGCGCTAAAGCCTTATACTGTAGCTTACATTTTCTGATTCTTTAATGAAGTATCTGTATGTTTTTCCACTTGAAAGCCATCTCTGCATTACATTGTTTAATTTTATATCTGATGTCTAATGTCTGATCTGAACAGAGTGCATTGTAATAATAAGCTATACATAAAATTGAGGGTTTTATGATGGTGTGACTCTCGTACAAGTTACATTTTGAAAACATTTTGCTGTTAAATTGCATTAGCAACTCTCAAATTCTGTTTTATTTTTGTAGGAACGTGCAAGTTCAGAGTGCAATTTATAGAGACTGGAGAAAACGTGTCTTGCTTTAAGACAATGGATGGACATGTCCCAATTTGTAGGTCTCACAATTCAACCCAGTTATGTCAGATTGACACTAGAGATGGCAAGACGTGCATAAAGTGGCCAGTAGAAACCGACCTCAAATGTGTGAAATTTTCTGATGAGCTTCCTAAAGATCTAATAAATGGTAATGTGTCAAAACAAATTCAGCACTGGCAATAAATACTTTCAATTTTTGATGTATATATCAGAATATCTGTTTCTCCTACAGATGAAATCAGCTGTGCCAATGACCAAGAATGTGAGCGAAAAGCTGTCATTTTAAATTTAGTTGTAATTAGTGCTGTCAAACGATTATTCGCGATTAATCACATACAAAATAAGAGTTTTTGTTTGCATAATATGTGTGTTTTCTGTGTATAATTATGTATATATAAATACACACACATACAGTATATATATTTTGAAAATATTTACATGTATTTACAGGTCTATATTTATATTCATATAATTTATATTATAAATAAATATATTTAATATATAAACAACATATTTTTCTGAAATGTATGCATGCATGTGTGTGAATTTATATATAGATAATAAATATACACAGCACACATACATATATTATGTAAACAAAATATATTTTATTTTGGATGCAATTAATCACGATTAATCGTTTGACAGCACTAGTTATAATGTACTTCATCATGAAGTAGCCTAGGTTATTTATTGAATATTTATTAAATCACTTTTTTCATTTCTTTTTTTTAAGCTATCAGTTGCGATGGAGAATACAAATCTGGTAAATTTATTTAATCAAAGTGTTTTGTTTGTTTGTTTGTTTGTGTTTTGTTATATGAAAACAAATTAATGACTGCTCCCTAAAGTCAAATGATTGTTTTTTTTATCCCAGACTCAGAGCCCAGAGATTCTGCATCAACCCTATCATTGAGTAAGAATGCAAAACTAGACAATTAGCTGCTACATGTTTGAATCCATCATAAAATAATTCTACATGTTCATATATCTAAATTATTGATCCTTTTGTTTTTTGCAGGCATTCTTCTAATTGCTGCTATTACCGTTGTTCACTGGGTGTCACTATGGCACTACTAATAGTTTATGATAGTGCTGTATATGGTCAGGGGTGCACATACGTTTTTCAGCCTGGTTCTCATAAGAGCACCTGGAGATTTGGTTTGGTCCCCACACTGCACATAGTGTAACCAATTAAATATAACTATTAAAAAATAATTAATTATAGCGATAATAATATTATTGCCCTTTATTTGTTAAAGCTGCAGTCAGTAACTTTTTTTGGTTGAAAATTATCCGAAATCAATATTTGAGAAATTACATTACCAACCAGTGTTCAAATGTTTTCTAATTTGAGGGGTAGGGGTAGGTTTCCGCGGGAAATTCGAGCATGACACTGCGTCAGTACTCGCGTCTGTAAACATGAAGTTTTCCCGGCTTGTAGGCTATCGCACGTGAGGATCCTGCAGGTGGCGGCTCATTTATAGCCTTATCTCACAACATCTTGAATAATTAAATTTATCATTTTGATGGCGGATTGTAATCCAGAAAGGATTGTGTTTATGAAACACATGTGAATGAAATGAAATTATATTCCAGTTTTAAATGTGCTTCTGATTACAGCCAACGTGGGATTACACAAGTTTTTGTATTTTAAATAGAACCAGTTTGAAGGAAGATTAATTTGCTTTTTGGATTAAAAGAATTTCTTAATATGAAATTTGAATGGTATGACAATTAGATATTAGACTGTACAAAAAATGAAATCTACACGTTAATAGGCTACTATACTCCTAGTCAGCAATGCTGATGTTGTTAACATTAATAATTTGAGAACAAAGTATAACATTGATAATACACAGTTAGATGTGATATGAGCTAACTGATCTTTAGATTTAATCACCATTGGTAGCGTGATTTATTGTAATGCTGTTTTTCTCAGTTGGGCAGAATAAACTTGGCAGACTTGTTACTTGTTCAGATGGCAATGTAGGCTACGGTGAAAATTCTGATTTGGTGTCATATATTCCAAGACAGAGGCTAGAATATGTGATTGCGAAGTACAGTAAATATCCACACCGGTGAAGTGACCGCTACACATTCACCTCAAAACATTAGATTCATCTGCGCTGGAGCCGTGCCGGAACACCGGATCACAACTCTGCTCACGAAAGATAATTCCGCGAGAAACTGCAATTCCAGGTTTTCAAACATAGATGGCGACAAAGAGGAAAAAGTTACGGACTGCAGCTTTAAATAAAATAATAAAGTGTGATAATACTATTAATGTTTTAAAATAAAAAGTGAGTATTATATAAAAAATAAAATTTATTTTATACTAAACATCAAATAAAATGTGAATATTTACTTTTTTAAATATGAATTTTCACCATTTTCAATCTTAACTTAAACGACTTGGCGCTGCGCTGCCGGTCGAAGCGCGTCAGTGAATGAAATGTCACAGTTTTGCATTGTGCTTTGAAAATGACAGCAGATACCCAAAAATAGATTATGATTTCAGTTCGAATAGAATTTCTGTTTTAACTTTTCTGGATTCCGTTTTAATGGTTAAATTAAATTTTATTAATCAAAAAGAATGTCTAATTGATTAAAATTATGAAACTTAAACAATTTAACATCAATTTATTAAATGTTTAACACAAATTACATGTTTAGGGTACTATGAAATGTTTTATTTTTTCCAACCTTATGTTTTATTGTTACCAAAATCTGTTTTAGCATATGTAATTATTTGAAAGCCTAAAAACAGGTTTCATTTATTCTTACAATAGCCTAAGAAATTCTGTGTTGTGTATTTGCATTTTTAAGGCATAAAACAGGTTTTCTACAGATATGAACAAGTGAAATTTAAGACTTAAGACCTTTTTAATACCACCTTGTGAAATTAAATATGAAATTTAAGACGTAAACCTGTAATGGAAATACACATTATATTACATATATGTAATATTTTGTGTTTAATGTAAAAAGAAAAATAAATTAATCACTGTCATAAATGATATTTATTACTATGATATACAGTGAACTTTTCATATCAGCAGACAATATTCCACACAAATATCCCCACAAAACTACCACATCACCGAGATTTTTGGTGGTGTAAACAATTATTTTGAAGCAATATTTTAATCAGTGTTCTTTCAGCTTTTACATAGGGCCTACTTAAATCTGAATATTTTTATTTACCTTCATAAAGGCCTATTTATTAAAACTTTTTTTTTTAATTAAAAAGAATAAATATACACAGAACACACACATATTATGCAAACAAAATTTTTTATTTTGTATACGATAAACGTTTTTGTTTGCATATATAGTGCTGTCAAACGATTAATCGTATACAAAATAAAAGTTTTTGTTTGCATAATATGTGTGTGTGTTCTGTCTATATTTATTATGTGCAGAGTTAACAGTTACTGTAATCTAATTACTGTTCCTGGTAACGCAGTATAGTAATGTTACATACATTTTACATTTATGTAATTTGATTACAGTTACTTATGTCAATAAAATTACGTTACTTAAGTTACAAATGCAGTGTTAAAAAAAAATTTAAAATCATGTTTTGATTGTCAGTATGCCCTTTAATAAATCACCGGAGAGTGCGAGCTAAAATGAGAGTCCTACAACATTTAGATGCCTATCATATTTCAAAATGTTGCACTCGACATATTTTAGTCTGGCATTATAATTTGGGAAAATTTCAACAAGTGAATGTGTACAAGTTTATGTCATAGTACCGCTAATGAAGTAAAAAATAAATGACTCATCAGGATGAGATCAACCGCTGGATTAAACCGCGTTGACATCACAATTCAAGGCTTATTCCTCACAGCGCGTCTTCTTCCAAAAACGAAAAGTAGGCGAGATGAACTTGAACTATAGAGGTGACATATGAGCTTTTACATGTTCGCATGTCTCAACTGAGTTTCTCTTTGTAGTGTATTTTTTAGTTTTGATACCTTGAAAAGTAAAGTAAACTTGAAAGTAACTTGAAAGTAATTAGTAATCTGATTACTTTTTAAATGTAGTAATCATTAATGTAATCAAATTACAATTTTAAAGAAGTAATTAGTAATTTGTATGTATGTGTGTGTGTGTGTATATATATATATATATATATATATATATATATATATATATATATATATATATATATATATATACACACATATATACACACATATATATATATATATATATACACACATATAATAAATATACACAGCATACATGTTTTTGTTTACATAATATATGTATGCATGTATGTATGCTGTGTATATTTATTATTATGTATTAAGCCAAATGGCTAGTCTGGCAAAAGTAATAGGAGTGAGTACTAGTGACAAATACTTGGGCAGTTGAGTAAACATCCTTCTTGTTTGGTCGATGCGATAGGTGTTACATTTCCATCGGTGGTGCTATTGAGAATGAAGATAAATTCAATAACAAAGCAACAACTGCCCCACTCACATGCAGGTTGTAATGAGTGTGACTGACAGCAGCTTCTGGGGTTTATAGTAGAGGTGACTGGGGGAGAGGGCCTCAGGGGGCCAGTTCCACAACCCTCATTTCAAACCTTTGGTCCCCCGTGGTCTTTTTTCCCAGAATGCTCTGTAGAATCTCTAACCTCTCGGGCTCCAAGTGTGTTTGCTTTGAGTTAATGAATGAGCTAGTGTTGGAGTGAAAGTGGGTGAATAAATGCTAATCACATCTCTTTCCCCCAAAATAAAGCCTTTATTTCACCCCTTTCCTGTTTGCTTTTATTCCACTTTAGTTAAATTACCAGTAATCATGATTTTAAAAGCTAGTCAGAGACAAACCACAGGTCAGGAATGAAATGCTCAACTAGCACTGTCAGAAAAACACGAGAGGGGGAGGTTTATTGTGCAAGGAGTGTAAAGTCAAAGTTGAGGTGTCATATGTGATGTCAAACTCTCACTTCTCCAACAATGCCAATTGAGTAAACACACACAAATGGTACGAGGAGAGGGAGTGAGAGAGAGAGAAAGAAGGGGCCGTCCTTACTTGCTCTTCTAAGCGGGAATGAGAGGAGGTCCAGAGGGAGGAGGCAAACAGGGAGAGCAGGATCGAGAAAGAGAGTGAGGGAAAAGAAGTGGGGCTCTGTTTGCAGAGCAGTCTGGGACCATGCTGTCAGGCAGCTCTTTGATCTGGATTGGTGCGCTGCTTCTGGGGCTCGAGGCTTCGTTGACCAAGGCGTCTGACTTCCAGCACCATGGTTATGAGGAGATGGTGAGGGCACTTTTTGCTGTCCAAAGCGAATGCCCCTACATCACTCGCATCTACAGCATCGGTCGGAGCGTAGAGGGACGGCACCTATATGTCCTGGAGTTCAGTGATAATCCTGGCATCCATGAAGCATGTGAGTCTTTTCTTTACTCTTGTACCAAGGCAGTAAATTCCTCACCCATATAGCTCAAGCAAACTCTAGTATGTTCCTATTGAAGCTGTAGGGCTGCCAGAGCTGATTGGTGAAGTAATAATTTGGGTTTGATTGCATAATTTGGGCTGTTTTCTGAGAAGAGTACTTAACAGAATTGTTGATGTTTAGCCAGTTATTCACTGGGTTTTCTGGCCAGCCAATGTTGACCGTCAACTTGATTTATCTTGTTGCTCCTCAAACACTCATACAACATACGATAAATTGCATCCAGGAATGGACAGTAATGGGTTTAAAGGGGGAATACGTGCCTGGAGATGTGGTAAAAGTTATATGTAACTGTTGCAGGCAGGAGCAAACATCAGTCTTATCATTGATCTAAAACGAGAACATTCCCACAGGATAGACTCTTTGACTCTTTAATAGCTCAAATGTTTCTTCTAGAAATGGAGAAGAAATGGACACTTCTGCTTCTCAGATGATTCTATGGAGAACAAGACCTCATTAATCTTGCATATGTCTCTTCTAGAGTTCCAGATGAGAACAATCTCTCAAATTGTTCTCAGATTGACCAAAGATTGGAATCAAAAGTCTTTACATAACATTTAGACATTTCTCTTCAAACACTATTTTTTGAGAGCTTTTTCACAAAATTTTCGTCTGATATTTCAATAAACGTTATCTCAGAACTCCAATATATCTTACGAGATATGAAAAAGCAACTGCTGCAGTAAAATTTTGTTCTTGTCTATAGACCTTGTTCCTTTGTTCACTCAAATTCAAAACACATTCCGCTCTCAGCTACTGGAAGCAGTTAAGATCCATCAACAAAAGGAATTAATAAATCAGCTTACGAAAGCAAATGAATCTTTGCCATCAGATGTAAAGATCTGCTTCTCTTGGCAATATGAGTACAAAGGTAAAACCTCTGAGAGAATTGCAGGATGTATACATGTTCCTCATGGAGTACAAAAACAGGAACCAGTACAGCAGAGTGGACAAAGTCGTTCTGATCTGACCCTTTAGATCCCAAACAATGTTTACGCTTAATGTCGAGGTCACTCATTTAGTGACTCTTTGAGCAGAGGCACTGCACTGTTAATTTAATTATTTGATGATTAATGGGAAGTCCGTGATGAGTCTGCCTGCATACAGTGGTTAATTAGATTTGCGATCTCGCCGTCACTCACTTCCGCATCAAAAAAGAACAAACGGAAATCTGCTGGTACTTGTTAGAAGAGATAATTGTGAATAATGAGCTGACAACTGGCTGTGAGACAGGAATTTCGATGAGAGTGGCCTGCTGTGCTGTTAAACACTCGGAAAGCTTTTGTAGAGGGCAAAATAATGCATTTGAATTAATTCATATTTGATACTAGCATTTATGGTGTCATCTTACTCAAACACATGCACATTGTAGAATGATCTCATTTGTTTTCAAGGGGTAGATCACCTAAAAATGTAAATTCTGTCATAATTTACTCACTCTATAATCATTTTCTGTGAATAAATAAGGTATGTTCCTCATATAAAAGTCATATGTCTTAAAAAGACAAAAGAATGTAATGTTTAAGTTGTATTAACTACTTCTATGGTGCTCTCTGGAGACCATATCTCCATTTGCTTTCATTGTATTAAAAAAAGTACATTTCTCGTGTTGCGTTCCACAAAAGGAAGGCATACAGGTTTGGAACATAACTGAAAAATTATAATAAAATCTCTTTAAATATTTAGTAAGCATCCCTTTAGAGCTTCATATTGCATATTCGCTCTCAATTTATGCGGTTGTTGATTCTGAACTGCTTCATATGCATGCATAGAACTTGTTTGCTTGCATGCTATTCACGGATGTGACCCTATGACCGCATGACTTCCTGACTGGTGGTCACCTGACCTGTGTTTTTCAGTGGAGCCCGAGTTCAAGTATGTAGGGAACATGCATGGGAACGAGGTGCTCGGCAGGGAGCTGCTCATCTACTTAGCCCAGTTCCTGTGCGAGGAATATCGGGCAGGAAACGAGCGAATCACGCACCTCATCCATGACACACGGATCCACATCCTTCCTTCGATGAACCCGGATGGATATGAGGTTGCAGCCAGGCAGGTATACAGCCCTTAGTAGCTAATCTACATTGTAAAACAAGTTTACTAAAACGGCACATTTCTAAATGCATGACCCAACAGCTCATGGTGTGAAAGCGACCATGCATATGTATACACTTATTTATTCAGTATGGCAGCTGTGGCGTGGGAGTGTTGTAAGTCTCTGGAGGCCCCCAGTTTGTTATGAAGGAATCAGCCATATCCCAGAGTGCATTGCTGACTTTCTTCTGAGACTAATTACACCAGAAGATCTCACAAAAATAACATCCAAATATAAAACAATGCACACAAAAATACACACCACGTTTTTTTCTTGAAAAAAGCATCCATACACCTACTGTACAACATTCACACATCTAGAATGCAAAATTACAGTAATACAGACTCCTTCTTGATCTAAGATCTAGAGACTAATTATATGTCCAGCAGTAAATGGTGGTTGAATGTGGCCACACACACCCAGTTATCAAGCGTCTCACTGGACCAGACATGAACTAGCAGAGAAAAACCACCTCCGCATCAGACAGAAGTTTTTTTTAATATTGTCTAGCTCGCTTACGCAATACACTAAAGCACAATAAACCAATTGAGGTATTAGTTTCACACCTGACATAGTGAGAATGTTAAAAGGTGATATAGCTCCCCAAAGGTTACTTAAAGGATAGGAAATGATTTGCTCTTTTCTCTGATTTACAGGGTCCAGAGTTCAACGGCTACTTAGTGGGACGTGGAAACGCAAAGGAGGTGGACCTGAACCGCAACTTCCCAGACCTGAATGCTCTTATGTATTACTACGAGAAGCACAATGGCCAAAACCACCACCTGCCACTGCCTGACAACTGGGAACTACAGGTGGGCATCAATCAGTGTCACATACACTGCTACTGCTGTCTGTTCAGAATGAGATGAGTCAAGCAATTAGTTATGGAGCTTGTGTAGCGATTTGAAAGTGCGGAAAGATGTTTAGATAATTTAAGATACACTTTGCAAGGTTTAAAGGTCATATGCTAACCATTTATGTACACTACTGGCCAAAAGTTTGGGGTCAGTGCGATTTTATTTTTTTTTATTTTATTTTTTTTTTTTTTTAAATACTAAATAATACTTTTTAAAAAAAAATAAATATAGAAATTAATACTTTTATTCAGCAAGGATGTGTCTATTTCAAAGAAATGCTGTTCTTTTGAATGCTGTTCTATTGATCAAAGAATCCTGAAAAAATAGTTTTTTTTTTTTTACAAAAATAGCAGCACAACTGTTTTCAGCGTAATACTAAAACCAAATTATTCTTTTTAGTGAGTAAAGAAACATACAGCACAACCAGTGTAGTCTGATTCCTCAGTCGCATGACTTTTATAAGCCAGTTTTTTTTTTTTGTTTTTTTTTAGGGAATCAAAAATACAAAGCACGAACAGTTTAGTCTGATTCCAGAATCAATAAAGGTTCTTTTGAAACAATTGCATTTTTTATAAATATTAATGCTTTCTGAATTATGTCTATATCTGTACTGTTTATTGAAAATATAGGCAAAAAAAGAAAAAAAAAGAATCATTATTGGAGCTAAAAATCTTTAAGAGGAAGCGGAATTTATATTGTTTAATTATTTCCTTGGGAAATCAAGCATATTATCAGAAAAAATCTGTGGAATGACACTAAGAAAAAATTATAAAACTCTCAAAATAACCAAAACATTTAATAATTAAATAAACATGTAATGAGTAATGTGTAGAACTTTGTGAAAGACTGGGAATGAATCCCAGATTCAGTTATCTGTGGGTCGTTCTGCTCATGACATTGGTGTTGCTAACATCACGTTCTACCAGTGGAGCTACAAGAACTTTCTGTATATGTTTTCATGGGGTGACTTTTTTTATTGCCATAACAATATACAGTACATACACTCAGATAAATCACTGTTCCAATCTGAAGTAAAATACAGCATAAAGCCAGTATCCTGCATTGACAAGAAAAACGTTTTTGTTTTTACAGTTGGACAGCTAAAATGAAGCTCTCCATTAGTCTGTCAGTAACCCACCCAGCTCTCGTTCTGCTATCTATCAACCGCCAACAATCCCACCTTTCACAAAATAGAGAGCCTTGGCCTGTCTAAAAGGCTTTTTGTTTAGCCTGTACTGCTGTTAGTCTTCATGAGCTCTGGATATTTTGGTTAGCCTTTCACATCTTGCTGAGTAATATAAAGTCAATCTCATCTGCGACGATCCATGCTATCCATCACGACTTAAGAATGTTACAAAGAAAATAAAATCTTGTGGTTCAGTGGAAGCAGAAACATTTGACCTTTAGTACAGATTAGTTCACAAATATGCTTATTTGAAATATAGTACAGGATTTGATTTTATGTAATAAAATGAAAGAATTGCCAGACTTTTGGATCCCATCAGAATAATACAAACCATTTAAACAGCTCTTTCCAGGAACAACTCTTTATTTTCCTCAGTCTAAAATGAGAACTCCAGCTTTGGAGAAGTAAGTATGTTCACTGGCAGCCACACATCCCTCAGGACAACAACAGAAGAAGTGCAGTTGGAGGAGTATGACACGTTCCAGTCATTTCTCTACGAGTCAAGAGCTGTCACTCTCATATCAAACCCCGCTCGTGACCCTCTGACCCCAGCGTGGGCTTCGCACTTTACCGAGCTAAGCAGGGAGAAAAACATCTGTGTGAGTTCACAGTACGAAACCCGACTCTTCAATGACAGCTGAGGCCAAAGGGACCCTTGGATGTTTATATATACAGATCCATGCATAATAAATACACCGTCTCCTCAAAACAGAGCAAGAACAGGATCCATACCCAGTAGCCATCTCCAAGGAGCCAGCCAGAGTGATCTTACTTAATACAACACGGCCAGGTGGAGGTTTATTACCCTTCACCTCTTGTGGGATACATTACCACATGTCAGATTTCTCAGATAACAGACCTGAAGAAATATTCTAGAACACTGTCTGAGTGTCATGGCACAAAAACGTAAAAGAAAGCCTGAAATAATGCACACAGCATGCAAGTTTTCTAATCGGAAAGTTTTTTTTCTCTATTCCTGGTTCTTGCAGGTTGAGCCGGAGACTTTAGCTGTGATAAAATGGATGCAGAATTACAATTTTATTCTGTCGGCTAACCTCCACGGTGGTGCTGTAGTCGCTAACTACCCCTTTGATAAGTCTCGCGAACCCCGGATAAGAGGCAAAACATCATACTCGGTAACCCCTGATGATAAAATATTCAGAAAGGTATGTTGGTTTTTTATTTAAATGTCGTGTATAATTTTCTACTTTCTAAAAAGTTTAATGTCCATAAACAATTAGCAAAAGCAGGCTATTCATAAGTTTATTTTCTTGAAAAAGTGTATTCACTGTACTTCTGTGGCACTATCAAACCATTACAGAGGCAACACAGACTCAAGCAATGGTGTGTTTATGGGGGCGGGGCTATCTGTTAGCTTGACCAATGGCAGACAGGGGGAGTGTTTGTTAAATGTTTTATCAGCTGAAAAGTGGCCAAAATCCCAGTAATATCAGCCAAATTAGACCAATTTAGACAAGCAGCCCAGTTTAGACTGATTCAAAATGGGTTTTTTTTGGGGGGGGGTGTGTAGCAGATTAACTGAACAGAAATCATACATTTTAACTAATAAAGACTTGAGTAAGACTGTTGTTTTTCCCAAATTCTCTGCTGAATATTTACAGATTTTTGTGTTTATGCACTATGTGTGTTTAGTTGGCAAAGACGTACTCCTATGCCCACAGCTGGATGCATAAGGGCTGGAACTGCGGCGATTACTTTGATGAAGGAATCACAAATGGAGCCAGCTGGTACTCTCTGTCTAAGGGTGGGTTATATTTTACATACCACAGTTCTCATTCAATTACTTCAACAAGGCATGTGGTTTTGTCTCATCTAGAAGCCTTGTAATTTAGCTTAAATTTGGCAATTACAAGCACTTTTATCTTAAAAGAAACTAAAGTGTTTTCTAGTTTAGAGCTATTTCACTAGTAAGTGTGCCAGTCAGAAAGTAATTTCTTCTTGGGACAAAACATTTTTTGACTCCAACACTAGTTCATTTCTGACCCTGGCCAACACTGAAGTATGTAATATATATTTAATGTATAATTTAAGAAGAATTATCGCTCAATGTCTCTGAAGGGATGCAGGACTTCAACTACCTCCACACAAACTGCTTTGAGATTACTCTGGAACTCAGCTGTGATAAGTTTCCTCCAGCGATGGCTCTCACCAGTGAGTGGCTGGCCAACAGAGAGGCTCTGGTGTCCTACATGGAGCAGGTGAGGAACTTCTCGTCTCACATTTGACTGTTTCACTGCTTTAGTCTCAGCTCTGTAATGAAACAAGTAGAAGTTCAAACTCCATTTCTGCATTCAAAACATGTAGCAAATTGAGAGAGAGCTTTGTATTCAAAAGCAAACAAGAAAAAGGAGGCCAGTATTCTAGCAAATACAGGTAAGAAGGACAAATTGGTTCTCCATGGCACTAACAGGTAATGAACCTGTCCCTAGATACTTATAATGTGAAATTGATATGGTGCTTCAGGGGTCTTGTTGTGAGTTCAAGTAACACTACACTGCTCGGCAGCACATTTAAAGTAAGGCAGCGGCTATTTGCACTAAGTGCAAATAGCATATTTTCTTAGCAATGGATTCTATTTACACCAAGTGAAAATAGCAGTATTTTTTAACGATATGCTATTTACACCAAGTGCAAATAGCTATAGATTCTATTTACAATGTTAAAATAGCAATATTTTCTGCTATTTATACTACTTATTGCAAATAGTGGCAATTATCTGCACCTGAGTATTGTAGTACATTATAAAACAGTGCACAATAATATCATATTGAGTGTAAATTATCATTTTACTTCAAATTATTAAATGGATACCATTTTATTGGGACAATAAAGCCCTCCCTGCACCTACCCTTACCCTGCCCGATATTTTTATTTTCAACTTTTTCCTCCATTTTTATTGTAAATAAATGCCTTTCCGATGCGATATGAGATTTGAAAAGGAAGAAAAAAAGTTCTGCAAAAGGCGGGCTCGAACTCGGTTCAATCGCATCAAAAAGCACGCGTCTTACCATCTCCTCCGCTGAAACTGATTCAAAATGAGTGTCTTTTTTAGTGACGACTAACCCAATCATGCGATGGTGGGTGGAGTTAGTGTAAATAGCATTTGCTAACAAGGTGGGCTATTTGCACTTAGTGTAAATAGACACTCCGTTAAAGTAATGGATGGAATCGGTTTACCACTTTGAGTGCAGTGCCTGACCGCAACCGAAAGCTTAATTGACATATATCTGGACTGTCTCCTGTCCTCCAGGTGCACCATGGGATTAAAGGCATGGTCTATGATGAGAACAACAATCCGGTTAGCAATGCCGTGGTCTCTGTGGCAGGCATAAGCCATGATATCACCAGCGGTGAGAGTTGTTCTACATTTAAAAGCTGATTTTGTAGAAAGCTTTAATACTTAATTTAATGTATCTGATGCTGTTTCAGGAATGAATGGAGACTATTTCCGTCTGCTCTTGCCGGGTACCTACACAGTGACGGCTTCTGCACTAGGTTACCAATCTTATACCAAAACAGTAACAGTGGGACCGGCTGAAGCTGTACAGGTAATAAACAAAATACACTATTCATTACTGACTTTTTTCAAGAATAGACTAACATTTTTTGTTCTTTCCAGTTGGATTTCTATTTGAAAGTTCAACCAAAAGGGACAAACTTGAACATTAAAACTTATCCCAACAAGAAAGGTTCATCAACGGCTAAAATTCCTCCTACCAACCTTGGCCCAAGATAAAGAGCAAGAACTACACAGACAAAACAAGTCGTTGCTTTTTAAACTGAAGAACAACAAAGGGAAACATGGACTCTCACTGTGACGAACCTCACTTTACTAAGTCATGTAGATTCTCTGTTGTTTGTATAAAAGTGTGTTTTCATTGTGAAATCCATATATTGCTCTCATGTTCTTGTGGAGCTTAAATATATATGTATGTCTTATAATGGCTTGGATTATAAAGGAACCGAGAAAAAGTAGGTAATATACTGTAAACAAAAGATATTTCTCTTTCTATGAGAAATTAATCAAAGATTAATGGAGACATTTAGACTGTTACTGGAAATTATGTCTGAATATGGTAAGAGGTCGATCAGTATAAAATTTATTATCTCATGTGGATAATAATAATAAAATAAACATAAGGTTGGTCTTTTATCTACTTTCAACAATTTGTATTTAGGAATATGAACATGTTAATGTAATGAGCATGTGTGGATATTTATAAAAATGTATTTAAATTTTCATTAAGCTACTGAATATGCACTTACTGTGATTTAAAAAAAATCACATGCATATACATTTTCTTCATATGATCTTTAAATGTGAATATGTGATGTTTCATTAAACGAGGCATATTTTAGTTCACCATTTGCATGCAAAGTACAGATTTATTGAAATAATCCATGTACTTCCTAAACTCTAATTTGAAGTGAATACTATTAAGCAGTTCAGGTGAAGTTCTTTTCTTAAATTAGAACAGCAGTATATAAGGTTGTACAGATAGTCATCTGCTAACTTGAGTACATCCCTGTGTAAAAATCACATAAAAGACACTATGCTTTTTCTACAACCACGCAAAGTACTGATTGGCAGACTCATTCATAGGCTAGGCAACTATCCTATGAATAATATGTAAGCATATACTTAGATAGATAGATGCAGACACTTGCATAGTACATAGACAGACACCGTATTCAAAGACCCCATAAAAGAATGAAGGTCCTCATTTTTGCTTCTAGTTGCCCAGATATGTTGGAATTCCTTATTTTATATTATTTTAATATTGCCCCCCTAGTGCAATATTTTGCTATCTGGAAATCATTTTCTCAATGCACTGAAATTTTGGTGTGATTATTCAAAAAACATCAAGCTGCAAGTCTACATTCCTCTCGATTATGCAAGCTCTTTTTTTTTTCGATTATGCAAGCTTGCAAAGTGTTTTTAAATCAGCTATTATTTGTGTTTTCCAATTAATATACTGTATTCAATGCATATTTAAGAAATAATCTCATTCTTAATAAATCCTCAACTGTAAGCATACTCATGTTTACTGAAGCTACAGGAACACTAGGTGTCAGTGCTGTAGCGGTACGGTCAAGCCAATGCTATTACTCCACTTAAAAGTGTTTAATATACCAGAAAACATAGTAACAAAAGATGTGGAGCTAAAATTCCCTTTAATATTTCCTACTCTAATTTCCAGGTTCAACAGGAAAAACATTAAAACAAAGAAACTGCGCTCGCCAAACAATTTCTTTTAAAACCTGCAGCTTAAAAAACTATAATACTGGACCAGTTTCACAGACAGGGCTTAGACTAAACCAGGATTAGACCGTAGTTCAATTAGGCCATTTTAAGTCATTTTTATAAATTTCAGTGAGAAAAAACATCACTGGTGTGCTTTTTGAGACAAAACAAAGGCACTGATATATTTTAAGTCAGTGCAAATTTCTTTCAGTTGAAACAGCTCAGACTTACATTTTAGTCTGGGACTAGGTTTAAGCTTTGTCTGTGAAACCGGGGGTTAGTATTTTAATACCAGAAAATGTACTTTTTAGGATTCAGTATGATCTTCTTGAATAGTGCAAGAACATTCAGTTCAAGAACATCAAGACAGACAGACTGAATATGTACAATACACTTAAAAATAAAGGTGCTTCAAAAGGTTCAAGCGATGCCATGGAAGAACCATTTTTGGCCATCTCTTCCTTACTTTTTTGTAATATGAAGAACCTTCTTTCACCACAAAGAAACTTTGCCCCCTCTGAATAACAGGAAAAAGGAAAATGTACTCCAGGAATGTTGCACACAAGGATTAGAAGTCTCTGCACCTGGAAAATGTGAGCAATACTTAATCTCTCATAACCAAGAATAGTGATGTTTGGAGAGCTGCGGCGTCAATGAGACTGAAAATGAAGGACATTTTGTGTAAAAAGTGTGCCAAGAAAAAAATTATGATTCATACCATCTATTAGTGATCTGCTTCCAATCAGATGATCAAAAATCTGTCATTTACAGTCCATGAACAAACTCTCCAAACAGTTGCAAAATGAAGTGACAGGATTGCATTGTAAATGAGAATGCTTCAGTGACACAAAGTTCATGAATACATCAACAAGAATGAATGGCAACAAAAAGTTCAAGCTCACATGGTCTTTCTCAATGAAAATGTCAGAGGAGGACAACAGAAGCTTTTCATGCTTCCAGGATATGACAGATCTGGCATTTTCTCATAGATGCCGTGGGCATGTTGTGTCAGAGCAGCTTACAACACAAAGCTGAATGCGACAATGAAACCCACACAGCATCTGTTATTATTTGCCCTCACTCTAGTCTAGAGGATACCCACTTGGCTTGAGTTTTGTAACTGAATTTAAAAGGGAATCTAAGTCAAGTGACAGTTATTGGTCATGACTGGATTGTGCACAGAATGATCAGATTAAAATCTGACGTAACCATTCTGCACTACCTTACAATCAAGGGCCTCAAGGCAGCTTCCTTGTTTCTATATATAAGGAAGTCATGGTTAATGCAGACACAGCAAAAATAAGCTTACTTCTGGCCGTGTCTTAAAACATTATGTTCCCTTGTTGCAATAATATTGACAATGATGAGTCTACACAATAAATCTGTCATTTCCACCAAATTTCCTCAAATGCAGAAAATCTCAGAGAGCCTTGAAACCATAATCAGACGGCATTAGCCTCTGTATCTGAACATTAGACAATATAATGGTGTTTCTTCAACTCTGGGTACTTTTACGTTCCAAGGACTGATTTTGTTAAAACTGGTCAAATATTTTTCTTTTTGTTATATCAGGGTCATATGAAACGTTTTATCTCTACTTCTTACATGCCTTTTGTCCCCAGAGATTTAATAGATTAAATCACAAAAATATGAATGTGTGAAATTACATAGAATAGAATATACATATTTATTTTGAGAAAATAATTTTGACAAAAGTCATTTACAATGCAACAAGCAATTTTGGCCTATTAAAGCTTTTCAAGTTTCATGCTTATTTTTTTTTTTATCAAATAACTTCCTTAAAAATGACAAAAATTCTCACGTGGTGCATGCATGCTAACCAATTCACAATTCATAGACAAATAGTTAGTTTTGTTAGTATAAAAAGTGTGTTTTTTTAGTTTTTCTTTTTTCAAAAAGTCTACATGCCATGAGTGCCCAGAGATGAACAAACACTTATAATCTTTTGTTCTTTTGTTTAAACGTTTTTGCAACCTACGTCATTTTTTTAAATCTATAAAAATCATATAGGCCTACGGGAACATAATATAACGGACACGTAATACTTTGTGTTATTAGGAATTTCCTTCAGGCATGATGAAGGCAACCCTGCGCTCGGGGTTGGTGTCACCAGAGGGTGGTGTGTTGATGTCAGAATGGAGGAGTCGAGGATCAGCCTGCTGGGATTTTCATTGGGATGACAGCTGATCCCTCCGTGGCGTAGATGACCAACTGCAACGTGTGAGCCAAGTAATGACAGGCGGGAGAAACGCCTGTTGCCTTCATCTGATGTTTGACTTCTAAGCAACATTGAATGATACAAAGTTAATGGCAGAAGGGAAACGAGCACGAGCGTCCACTGGATAGTAAACGTTCCCTTGCTGTCGTTTTTTTAGTTGAGCCTTTTCAGCAACGCAGTCTAATCGCATTTGTGTTCACACAGGTAAGTGAAATCTTGTATTTAATCCTGTATGAATCTCGTAGTCTTGTAGGGGTTTTAATGGTAGCCTCGATTACATCCTGAACTGGAGATAAACCGCGAGTGGTGTAGTTATAACATCGTGTCTACTGTTTGAAACGCTTATACTGCTGTATTTTGCATATGTAGCGGTGCTGAGGGAATTTCGTGGCATATATTTGTCCAGCATCGACTAACATGTACATCTGTTTACCTTTTTCCTTTATAAAACACGATTATCCGCTAGTGCTGTGGATTTCGATTCTTTTTAGTGATTCGAATCTTCTGAATCGATTCGTTCTGTTGTTCTTTCAACAGGTCACACTGTTACAGTCAATGAGGCTCCTTTGTGAGTCACTGATTGAATCTTCGCTAAATTAATTCGTTAAATGTCATTATTGATTAAAAAGCTGAGGGTGATACGCAAAACTTTGAGTAGTTCAGTGAAGGGGGCGTGTTAATTCAGTGAAATGCTTCAGTGAGGTAAATAATATATGAAGGTAAACTGGTTTTATGAGTCTTAGTTGGTTGACAACAACCCAGTTTCCTGACCAGCTGAAATAGCTTAAATCAGGCAAATTGGATCAGGCTTGGAGGCCAGCAAACCAGCTTAAACAAGGATGTGTTTTTAAGCAAGGTTAGGTGTGCTTACATTTGCAGGACAGCATGAATCATTCATTCAAATATGGTGACTCTGTGGCAACTATGGTAAACCATAAATATCCATATCAATCAAATTGAACAGTCAAAGTATAGGTTTTAAAGGACCACAAGCGAACTGAAACAGCATGTAGGTTTGATGATCTTGTCACCTGTCAAATAGCAACTGGTCAGTCACTTGTCTCTCTTGCTGTGAGAGCAGTAGTGTGTCAGGCTTTGGGACACCATTCACTCACCTAAATCAAACTATGTGTGCTATTCATCAGCCCAGAATACACTTGTATAGGTGTTGGCCAGCGTAACGGTGCTTTATTTACCCAATGATTAACGGAACGCTCTTATTTGTCTGTTTTGAAATCTGATTTACTCAAACATTGTTGTGTTGTTTGTCATTCAGACCTCACTCATACAGTTAGTACCTGTGAAACCAGTTTAGACCTTTTTCTTTAGAGGTTTCAGTAGACAATGATGTTAAAAATATGCACAAACAAGACAAGCAGGATACAAAACTGATGTAATTTATTTTAAATTGTTCTAAATGTTCTGCCTCAAATTTTTTTTTTTTTCAAATTTCTCACCAATGACTCGCTATGGGCCAACATCATCAGATACAAAAATAATGTTTCAATTATTTACTATTGTATTGAAAAATAAGTATTGGTAAACAATGAATAAATTAAGACTACAGGGTGGTTTCAAACTGATATTAAGCTAAATTTATTGAATTATTATCATTACAATACATAAACATAAAATAAAACGTAAAGGCCCGGTTTCACAGACATGGCTTAGACTAAGCCAGGATTAGGCCATTGTTCAATTTGGACATCCAAGTAATTTTTATAAAAGTGCCTTAGAAAAAAAAAACATTACTGGTGTGCATCTAAAGACAAAACAACGGCACTGATATGTTTTAAGATCAGTCAGTGCAAGTTTATTTCAGTTGAAACAGCTCAGACTTACATTTTAGTATAGGACTAGGCTTAAGCCTTGTTTGTGAAACCGGGGGAAAGTCTTATATTGCTGACAAAATAACCATATTTTTTATATCACACAGAAATTAAATGCTGTACCCATTTTTCTGGCATTGTAAGCTATTAATTGGACCTAGAATGAAATGCAAAAAATATATGATTATAATGAATATTATATCTACAAGTTTATATACATAAAATTAAAATGATAAAGAAAAATAAAATAAAATTATAAATGGAGAAAGAGAGATCAGTGTATAAATAAGCTGTTTTGTTGTCGTTTCTGTTAGTGCTCCTTCTGAATATATTTGAATATAGTATATTTAAAATGCTCCGTAAGTGTGTAGGTGTTGTTGTAGAAAACTACATGTAGAGACTATGTTCCTTGTTGCACGTGGAGGGTTTGAATTATTAATATTGACAGCAGTAGTATTCCCTGTCTATGCTTGTTATTTGAGCCTGGTTATGTTGATATTATAAGAAGTAGCTTGTACATGACAGCAGCTAATGCATTGATGCACTACAGCTGTCCTGCAAAACATCACCTGCCTCTCAAAATTGTATTTGTGATTTTACAGAGGCCTCTGATGACCTGCCTCCATTACCAGATGTCATTTTGATTAGATTCGCTGTAGAGTACAGGTTATATTCATAACATGTACAGACTTCACTCCACTCCACTGTAGCCCAGAGAAAAGAAAGTTGGGAACATTCCTGGCATTCCTTTCCAGCCACAACTGACGTTGCAAAAATGACATCGTAAATCATCAAGGAATTGAGATTTGGCATTGAGAGAGCATTATTGTCCCTTTAGACTCATTGACTCAACAGTAAGCTTACATTGCATCTCTCAGCTGGCATACTGTAATTGGTATCAGTTTGTTTTTATGTCATGTGCACCATTCAGATTCAGTGGATACTACTATTCACCCAACAACTGATGTCTGCCATTTGTCTAGAGCACCAGCTGTGTTCTTGGGACCTTGTGTTGCTCGTATTGCACATTAACTCCTGTCTTTGACTCCAAGAAGAATTAAACTTGTCAGATTAGGGTATAGGATAGAGGTCAAGTGGAGCCAAGTCATGTGACTCTGCTAGTTACGGTACATGCTACTTGCAACTCCACACCAGAGGTGATACAAGGCAAGCACAGTTAAAGGAACACTCCACTTTTTTGAAAATAGGCTCATTTTACAACTCCCCTAGAGTTAAACAGTTGAGTTTTACCGTTTTTGAATCCATTCAGCCGATCTCCGGGTCTGGCGGTACTAGCACTTTTAGCTTAGCTTAACATAGATCATTGAATCGGATCTGACCATTAGCATCTCACTCAAAAATGACCAAAGAGTTTCGATAATTTTCCTATTTAAAGCTTGACTCTTCTGTAGTTACATCACGTACTAAGATCGACGGAAAATGAAAAGTTGCGATTTTCTAGGCCAATATGGCTAGGAACTATACTCTCATTCCGGCGTAATAATCAAGGAATTTTGCTGTCGTACCATGGGTGCAGCAGGCGCAATGATATTACGCAGCGCCTGAAAGTAGTCCCTAGCTAGGTAACTACAGAGGAGTCAAATTAGGAAAATTATAAAAACTCTTTGGTCATTTTTGAGAGAGATGCTAATGGTCTGATCCGATTCAATGATCTATGCTAATCTAAGATGAAAGTGCTACCGCCAGACCTGGAGATCGGCTGAATGGATTAAAAAACGGTAAAACTCAACTGTTTCACTCTAGGGGAGTTGTAAAATGAGCCTATTTTCAAAAAAAGTGGAGTGTTCCTTTAAAATGAATCTGAGATGGATGTGGCATTTGGACGGCCTATGTCTATTGTGTTTTAGTCCTTGCTTTTTGGTTTTTGAGAAGTTGTGGCCCTTGGTGGATGATTTTCTTTTGTGTTTGTAAGAGCCAGATAGTAGTTTATATCATTGTTCTATAGCCAGCTTCACATGGATCTAAAGACACCTCTCTCAATGAGTCAGTTCTAACATATATGACTTTATAAGTAATAAGTCAGAATAGTATTATATGTGGTACATTGTAGTTCTGTATTTTGGTCTCTATGGAGTTGTTTCAGTTTGCTAAATTAAATTTCATAAGTTTCCAGTTACAAATTCTGTTGATTCATATGCATCATGCTGGAAACAGTTTTTGGAATTGTAAATCATTTGGTTTAAGCATTAATGGGTTTAAAATGCCATCATGATTAGATAATGTTTCATTCGTTATTTAAAAACATAACATAAATTATTTATTATCATTAAAGTAGTTACAGTATATTCGCAAATGAATGGAAACAGTGCAGCATGTTTGTGTCCTCACAGTTCTCAAAAATACTAGGCTATTATGGTATATGGAATACTTTTTATATGTATAAAGAGTTAAATCAAATAATTCTGAATTTGCTAAATCATTCTTGAATCCAATCGAAAACCTACAGTATGACTCATTAATAAAAAGGAATCAAAATAAATTCCATTGTTGAATCAAATTTATTTTGAATCAAAAACCGGTAAATTTGAATTTGAATTAAATCCAATCTAATTGAGAAATAGAAATAATAATGAATAAATCATCTCAAGATGGCATGGCAGCCATTGTGCTTGGCTCTCCAGTTGTTTTAATGTTTTTGTTAGTTTTTCCTGTTTTTTGTTTGTCAAACACGATCAGTTTCACCAAGGAAGAACTGCTGAAAATTCGGCAGAACACACCACAAAATCTCCAACCGGTTTTCGATTATTCGGATGTTTTGCTGAACATAGTAGTTGGCGGAGCTGCAGCGCTGTTTAGATGCTTCAGGACATGCAGACGGGGGAAGCGAGCCGGTGCGCTCGTGAAGCTCAGACAGCACGGATTTCGATTGCCGTTGCCAAGCATCCATCTGGCTAATCTCTGCCTTTGTAACTGTTAACCTTTCTACTCGCCGCAGGAGTTCTGCTCGTTCATTCTCGTGAGTGTCTACATTCCACTGCAAGCGCACGTGAGCTTTACAGAAACTTGCTGATCAGATCACAGACACAGAACAACAACACCCGGACTCTGTTTTAATCATTCTAGGGGACTTTAATAAAGCAAATCTCTCCTGTGAACAGCAATAAACATGAAACAGGTGGGGGGAGTGAATCCAGCGCTCTCTCCACCCTCAATACCACGACTGAGGTGCCCTTGAGCAAGGCACCGAACCCCCAACTGCTCCCCGGGCGCCGCAGCATAAATGGCTGCCCACTGCTCCGTCAAATTATGGCCCTAGTCACCATGTAAAGTAATACCAACTTGTTTCAGATCCTTATTTCACTAATACAAATTGCTCTGATCTTCATAAACGATAACGGGAACCATCACTATCCAAAAAGGGGCTTCCTTGTGGTATTTTAAGTGTTTCACGTTCTCGTAGATAATTGTTTGATAGTTTTTCTTGAATGTTCTGTGGAAAAACATTGTTCTTTGCAAATCATTTGAGCTTCTTTAAGCCTCAGCGCGGTGGGCTGTAGTCCAGTAGCCTCATTAGATGCTCTGTAGGAGCTTGTTTTCTACATGGCCTGTAAATAAAGAACAGCCTCTCAAGGATGCGTTTGTGGGGGGAGGTGTGTCTGGGAGAATGTGACATTTCAGAAAGTCCTCTCACACAGGCTTGCAAACCTTTTGGTCTCCACAGTAACCGTGGCCATCTGGGTTGTGCTTCTCAAGACAGTGTTTGTACAGGGAAAGTTCCCCATGCATGGTCTCTTGTGAATCTTGGATTTCCCCATAAAACTCCACTTGGACCTGCCAAAGATACACCTCCCATCCTCGTTTTTGAGAAGTCTGCCTAGAAACATTGCACCCAGAGAAAGCAATGGAATGAGGAAGTTTGCAAGCTTTGAGAAGGGAAGTAAGAGCTGTGCGAGAGTGTTTAGAGAAAGAGATAACTTTAGCTCTGTTGTCTTAAATTACTTAGATGCAAAGCAGAAGCATTGAGAAACACAGAAGTTAGAAAATGTGTAAATGACATATGAAAACTGCTTTAAAGGGGCAGTAGTTACAAAAATGAATCTTCTGACATTATTTCTTCACCTTCATGTAATTTTCAACGTGTATGACTTGCGTTCTTCAGTAGAACACAAAAGAAGAAATTCTAAAGACCATGCTAGTTGCTCTTTACCATGCAGTTACATTGAATATAACTGAAGCATTCAGATTTCAAAAATTGACTATAAATGTATCAAAAAAATTGACCATGTTTGTGTGATAAACAGACAGAGATTTAAGTTGTTTTTCAGTTATAATCTTCTCCTTTGTGAGCTATTAACCACTGTGAAAAAATAGATTAGCCAGTGTGTTCAACTCAAGGGGAACCATATCAGATTGAAAACAAAATCATTCTGACTGATTTTGTAAACCATATCACCCGTTTCATTGAAAAAAATCTGACAAAAAATGTTTTGTTCAATAATAGGACAGTGCTACTTCGATTGTCAAGTTTTCATAAAGCGTTTGTATGACGTCAGAAGAATGTACAGTACAGTTGTCTTATGGATACATTTTATGATATTTTCATAGTGCTTTGTGTCCTTTTTGATGCTTGAAAGCTTCATTCTCGTTCATTGTAATTGTATGGAAAAGAGCAGTCCTAATTAATGTCATTTTTGGACTATTACTTTAATTTAGAGAATAGAATCATTGTAGAATTGAGGATTTGAAAATGTCTTTACCTCGAAACAGTTTGTTTTCTTACATTGTGTCTCATAATTATGTGAGGATGAGTTTGTGTCAAGCTGAACAAATTGATTTAATTTTGTGTAGGTTCTACTGAAAAAAACATTGTTTGATTGATTAAATATATGCATGGTTGTCTTTAATGCTCACTTGAATTGGTTCTTGATCATTAGATGTGATGTTATAGTGTTTCAAAAGCGACTTTTAGTAGGCACCGTTATACAAAACCTCTTTCTGTTAAGTAAGTGACTGACAGGAAGTTTCGGACACAGACCAAACATCCTGTAATATATATCCTCTTTCATTGGATTTGTATTAGCCTTATTGCTTCTTGCTGTTATTGCATGACATTATTACTTCCCACAACCCTGATCCTTTCAAAATCTACTGCATTTTCTCCCATGCTGAGACAGTTTGAGCTCATCTAGAATGATCCTCATTTAGGGCTGTTTTGAAATGAATGCATTTAAATGGATGCGACACTCACGTGCCTGACTGCGGGCACACACAATGCCAGTGCCGTAAACACCCAACACTAATATAAAAAGCAGCAGACCTGTGCCACAATATGGAAGCTTCCAGCCCTGAATGTGTGTTGCAATAGCAGAGAGAGGCAGAGAGCAACCCACCTCCCTGCATATCTCCCCCCTATTGTTGGCATGAAATCGGACCTGTTCAATAAATAAAAGCAGGCAGTCAGCAGATCGGGTTCCAGAGAGGGAACACTGCAGGAGAATCAGAAAAAGAGGAAGGGGATGTTTAGAGTTTTTTAGGGATCCATCTTCTTGGATCAGGAGAGGGATGAGGAAGACGGTTGACGTGTAGCCAGGGAAGGATGTTTTTTTTTTAAGACTCCCTCTCTGGGGGAAGTCGTAGCCTAATGGTTAGAGAGTCGGACTCGTAATCCAAAGGTTGCGGGTTCGGGTCTCGGGCCGGCAGGGATTGTAGGTTGGGGGAGTGAGTGTCCAGCGCTCCCTCAATACCACGACTGAGGTGCCCTTCAGCAAGGCACCGAACCCCCAACTGCTCCCCGGGTGCCGCAGCATAAATGGCTGCCCACTGCTCCGGGTGTGTGTTCACGGTGTGTGTGTGTGTGTTCACTGCTGTGTGTGTGCACGTTGGATGGGTTAAATGCAGAACACGAATTCCGAGTATGGGTCACCATACTTGGCAGTATGTCACTTCACTTCAACCGGAGTTGGATCACAGCTCATGAGTCATGACAGTGAATCATACAGAAAGAGAAAGGACAGAGACGTGCATGCTTTATCAGAGTTTGGAAAGGGATGATGGATATGTACACTTAAAATGTTTGTTCCTGTACGCCAGGACAGAGACAGATGCATGGGTGGGCTTTAGCTGGAGTTTTAAACTGTGCCCTGACTTGACGTCACGAAACAGGTTTCCAGCATGTAATTTGTCCACAAAGAAATTGAAAATGCTGTGACAAATCAGTCAGTCAAATCAGTCACCTACAATCCCTGCCGGCCCGAGACCCGAACCCGCAACCTTTGGATTACGAGTCCGACTCTCTAACCATTAGGCTAAGACTTCCCCCACTAAAACCAAGATGGCGCCGCTGTGTTCGGACGCCGTTAGGTTCGCTCCACTGAGAATTTGCTTCTACTTTCTTTTTTACTTGGTTTTACTTTCTCTTTTTACACATCTCACGTCGGCACTGATCACCTACAACATAAAAACACTTTTGGACATTGGAAACCGCTACACCAACCTGTTTCAGGACACTTTATCCACGAATCCTGCGTGGCCTCTGGAGATTCTTCGGAACGCGGAGATAAACAACACCCCCCCGAGGCGACGGATCAAGAAACACCGCGGGAAGCGCGCTGGAATTCGAGTCAGACTCAGGAAAAGGGCTCACAGTCCTCCTGTCCCAAGCATTCTCCTCGCTAATGTCCAATCCTTGGAGAATAAGATGGACGATCTTAGAGCCAGGATTAGTTTCCAACGGGACATTAGGGACTGTAACATCCTTTGTTTGTCAGAAACGTGGCTTTCGTCCTCGGTCCCGGACACTGCTGTAATGCCGAGTGATAACTTCTCTGTCTTTCGGACGGACAGAACAGCAGAAGCCGGTAAATCCAGGGGTGGAGGAGTATGTTTCATGATCAACAAGAAATGGTGTGACCCCAGGAATATCTCCATTCTGTCGCGTTCCTGCTCGCCTCATCTGGAACATCTTTCCATTATCTGCCGCCCATTTTATCTGCCCCGGGAGTTTTCATCGGTCATTGTTACTGCTGTGTACATTCCACCACAGGCGGACACTGGCTTGGCTTTGTCTAAGCTTCACGATGTGCTCAGCGGCTACATTAACAAACATCCTGACGCTGCCTTTATCATCGCGGGGGACTTTAACAAAGCCAACCTCAAGCAGGTCATGCCGAACTTTTATCAACATGTATCCTGTCCAACTAGAGGACCAAACACACTGGATCATTGCTACACTCAGTTCAAGGATGCCTACAAAGCCCGCTCACTACCGGCTTTTGGCAAATCGGACCATGCCGCCATCTTTCTAACACCGAGATACAAACAAAGGCTCGTTCAGGAACCTCCGGTGCAGAGAGTAGTGACGCGCTGGTCCTCCCACTCAGAGACTATGCTGCAGGCGGCGCTTGATGACGTCGACTGGGACATGTTCCGGGCGAGTTCTTCTGACGTCAGCGAGTTCACGGATGTAGCATTAAGCTTCGTAAACACGCTAACCGAGCAAGCTACAGAAACAATAACGATAAGGACATTCTCCAATCAGAAACCGTGGGTGGACAGAACAATCCGTGCCGCGGTTAACACACGCACCGCCGCTTACAATGAGGCTCTTCTGTCTGGGAATACGAGCGAGTACAAAGCATCGTGCTATGCTCTCCGACGCGCAGTAAGAGCCGCCAAACACAGATACAGAGAGAGAATTGAGTCTCATTTCCAGCTCAATGACTCTCGACGGATGTGGCAGGGACTGAGGACCATCTGTGACTTCGGAAACAAATCCTCCGCGGAGGTGAGAGCAGATCCGTTGCTGGCCGACGAGTTAAACATCTTCTACAGCCGCTTCGATGGCAACGGCGGCGGCGCGTTTCTGCCGACCAGCGCGTCTGGAAGCAACAGGCAGAGCAGCGATGATCCTGTAATCACCGTGTCGGAGGATGAGGTTCGGAGGGCGCTAAAGAAAGTGAACGTCAGGAAAGCAGCCGGACCTGATGGGATAACCGGCCGTGTTCTGAGGTCCTGCGCCGATCAGCTCGCTGGTTTGCTCACTTCTATCTTTAATGAGTCCCTTGCTACCTCCGTGGTTCCCACCTCATTCAAAAAATCCATCATTATCCCTGTGCCAAAGAACAATAAACCCTCTTGCCTGAATGACTATCGCCCAGTTGCCCTCACATCTATAGTCATGAAGGTTTTTGAGAGACTTGTAAAGAGCCACATCTGCTCCTCCATACCTGATAGTCTGGACCCTCTTCAGTTTGCCTATCGCCCAAACAGATCCACGGACGATGCCATTTCTCACGTTCTCCACTCTTCCCTCACACACTTGGATAGCAACAATGGAAATTATGTAAGGCTGCTATTCATTGACTATAGCTCAGCTTTCAACACTATAGTCCCCATCAAGCTGGCATCTAAACTCACAGACCTCGGCCTAAACTCCTCACTCTGTGACTGGATTCAAGACTTCCTCACCGGCAGACCTCAAGTGGTGAAAGTTGGCCAGTTCACCTCAAACTCCATCACTCTGAACATAGCAGCCCCACAGGGCTGTGTCCTGAGTCCCCTGCTCTACTCTCTCTTCGCTGATGATACTGTGGTTCTGGGCCTCATCTCCAACAACGATGAGACCGCATACTTGGACGAGGTAGAGAGACTCACATCATGGTGCCAGGACAACTGTCTCTCTCTGAATGTGAGCAAAACTAAAGAGCTGATCATGGACTTTAGGAAGAGACAGCAGCAGCCCTACACTCCTCTTACGATCAGTGGGACCCCTGTGGAGAGGGTGAGCAGCTTCAAGTACCTCGGTGTAAACATCTCCGAGAACCTGACTTGGACTACACACATCCAAACACAGGTAAAGAAAGCCAGGCAAAGACTGTACCATCTGCGACAGCTGAGGAAATTCAGGGTCTCACCAGCAATCCTGAAAACTTTCTATTCAGGGACCATAGAAAGTGTATTGACTCAGTGCATCTCAGTGTGGTATGGAAACAGCTCCAATCAGGACTGCAAAGCACTACAGAGAGTTGTGCGCTTAGCTGAGCGCATCTCAGGGTCTGCTCTCCCCTCTCTGCAGGACATCTACCTCAAACGCTGCAAAAATAGAGCTGTCAAAATAATCAAGGACTCAAATCACCCTGGTAACCAGCTATTCACTTTGCTTCCATCTGGTAAGCGCTTCCGTAGCCTGATGGCAAAAACTGAGAGACTTAGGAGGAGCTTCTTCCCCCAGGCCATCAGGCTCCTAAACTCTAACTCTGTGTCATAACATCACTTGACTCCATGTAAATATCACCATATCAATAAGCTATTCATAATTTTTCTCTACCTCATATTGTTATTATATACCCTGTACAACTTTTTTGCACATTATTTTGCACATTCCTCTTAGTACTATTTAAGTCAACAACATACTGACCTGCACATTTATATTTATATTTTTTATCTATCTTTTTATTTTATTCTTTTATTTTATTTTATTTTTTTTCTACTTTTCTTCTCTTAATATTTGTATACTTTATAATTGCATTGTCCTTGGAGCGGACCTGACCTACATTTCACTGCTGGTTATACTCTGTATAATTGTGTATGTGACAAATAAAACTATCTTGAATCTCAGAATATATTGGAAGTTTAACATGAAAGGAAAATTGACACTGTTTTCATGTGACAATTCATCATTCCATGTTATCATGTGGTAGGGTTTCCCAAACTGGAGTTTGGGATTTTGGAACAGTGAGACTTAACTCTGATGTCTTGTCTTGTTGGGGTCACAGCTGGTTGGGAGAAAAACCTTATCATGGAAAAAGAGGTTTTCTGCCAACAGTTGATACTGAAGTCAGTTTATTCAGAGATGAGCAACAAAGAGAAATGCATTGTATTAGTAGTTGTGATCTAGTGTGAGGGCGGCATGTGACCTGCACAAACACAGATAAACAACAGCAATGTTACGTCACATTAATTCTCAATACTGAATCTTTCGTCTGATGCACAGTTGTGTCTTTGTCTTAATGGCAGCTGTTTGCGTGTGTGTGAAAGAGAGTGTGTGACCCCTTTGAAAGACTGCAGAGTGAGTGTTTACAAAGCTGTCTGTCGTTATACCACCACTGTCACTCCAGTGCCAAGTGTCTCATTCACACACAAATAAAGAGACCCTCTCTTTCTTTCACTAGTTTGCTTTGTTCATTCATCTTTATTTATCAGCCTGACATTTGCTCATCATTTCTGTTTCATGTTTTCGATGACCTTCAAATTCAAATGAACTTTTCCTAGCATTGTGTCATTAAAACAATTTCAGCATTGATTCAACAGGGCATGGTTTCTTAATATTCATGGTTTTAGAATTAGAATGAGCTTTTATTGGCAGATGGACTGAATGGATTGCTGTAGGAAAGTAGAGATTTTGTTTCTTTGTTTATCATATCAGTCAGTATTGTTTATTTAATTTTAAATTTTTACATTTAGATTAACTTTGCAAAAATAAAAATTTAATAACAATGTTAAACATAATCTTGAACAAATCTCAGAATGAGCATCCAATTTTATACAGTTGTGTTCCCTAAATTCACTTGTAGCATTTAAAACAATTTAAATGTTTAATGTTTTAATTAATTTGACAAAATAATATATAATTTATTTGTGATAAATCAGGCCTGATCGATCTAATCTGGCCAAGGCAGAAAAAGGGTGAGTCTCATAAGAGAATATTTGTGTCTTGACTCAAATATTATAGTTGTGTTTTAAAACAGAATGCATTTAAGTGTTCAGCTTGTAGCCAAGATAAGCATGCAATGATTAAGCATTATTGGATTCAGCTGAATTCTGTTGAACAGATTTTCTTTGGAATTGTTGGATAACAAATGAATTTATGAGAAAATATTTAACTTTATTGAACCATTAAAATTTTTGTGAACAGACTTGTTCTCTTGTAAGCCAGTGCAAGCTTTTGTTTTGTTGTTTACACCTGTGTTTGAGGTGTGTGCCAGCAGAAACCTTCCTTCCTTCCTTCTCCTGTCTGGTCAACGAGTGATCTTTACTGGAGTACTAATCTGGTTTAGTGACCTCCTCACCATATGTCTGCTTGTTTCCGTATTACTGAATGCTCTGTGCGACAGTGGCACCTGAAGGAGAGTGTCCTTCAGAGTCTTAACTTCTGATCACGGGAAAATGGAGTCCATGTGTTGTTTAACAAAACCACAGATACATCTGAAATAAAAAGCTTGTTTTCCTGAGATCAAGAAACTGTGAGTAAAAATATTTCATATTTAACCAAACCTGAAATTATAAATGTTAATGCAAGATAGAGATGTTCTCATCTTCATTAAATGATCTGTAAGCATAATGGCAATTTCTTTGTATGCATTATTCGCAATTTGAGCTTCAGATACACTTGATCATGTCCTGTTTCTGCACTAATTCCTAAATATGGGTGGGGTGATTTAAGTATGAAGTTCTGCTTCAACCTGCCTGGATTATCACTAGTTAGCACCACCTCCTAGAATGTAGAAGTTAGTTTAAAAAAATAAATTTGGGAGCATTCTGGATTACCTGTTAGTTGAAAGTGTTGAGCAAGGAATAACTTGTGACATTTGCTAAATGTGGTGAGTAAAAGGCACCCACTGCTTCTATCACCACATCACCCATCTGTCTCGGAGGAACTGATCCAGACTAACTGGGAGAAATCAAGAAGCAACACATTGCTTCTGGATTCAGAAAGCCTTTCCAGCAATTTTTTTTTTCATAATATACTGTAACTAATGCATAAATATAAATACACAAATATTTGTATAAATGCACACTTTTATTATAATTCTAAAATTAATTTAAAATGTAAATTTGAAAATGTAATTGACATATATTTTAGTACTTAATTTTAATACATATTTACTATTAATATTATTAAAAATATACAGTAAAAATAGTTTACTAGTAAATGTTTTGAATAAACTGGAAATTCAAGGCATGATTATTTTTGCATATTGTATATGTGAAACAGCTGTGTCATAAAATCTCACAATAATCTTTGAGGATTGTTAAATGTCTAGCTGCAGGACACGTAGACTGCAAGGACATGCCAGTTCTCTGTCTGATGTTCAGACTCGCATTAACTGATTCATCAGCAGGAAATATCCAGCACTCATTGGAATCTTGCTCTGGGATCTCTTTTTTTCCCCCCTCAAAAAATAAAGGAAAGACATACTGTTACTCATTCACTCTTACACACACATCCACAGTTTCTGTGGCTTTGCCCTCATGTCTAAACATGTTCATGTTGGTTCTTCCTTCATTGACAGCAACTCTGCTTATTGAAGTGGTGTGCAGAGAGTGTGCTGATGACTGGAATCCATTTCTGAGTCGAGAAGTCTCTAATTTTCCATTATTTCAGAGGGTGTTGATCAGAACAGCTGATCAGGACATAGGGAAGAATGCAAAACGCCTGAAATCATTTTATCCAGTTAGTGTTCTGGTTTCACTTATTTCCCCTTGTCAAAGCAAGAAATATTCTGAATCTTTTAGAGAAACAATGTATGCATGTGTGTTTGACCCAACAGTTTTTAGCTGATTATAATGGTTATTTAAACACCCTCAGTAATGTTAAGGGTATATTTAAAGTTCACCCTCTCTCGTGAGGCTTAAAGCTTTGATACTCCCTCATATTCTTAAGTTACGTCAGTGCATTCTTTCTGTAACTGACACACATTGGCTGTTTTCAAAATCAAAAGCAGCTGCCTGTCTTCCTAGTCTGTCAGTCACTTTATAGGCAGTACCACGATCAATACCACGACTGAGGTGCCCTTGAGCAAGGCACCAAACCCCCAACTGCTCCCCGGGCGCCGCAGCATAAATGGCCACTGCTCACTGCTCCGGGTGTGTGTTCACGGTGTGTGTGTGTTCACTGCTGTGTGTTTTTTTTATTTTATGTAATGTTGTTTTATTTATATTTAAATGTGTCCTGTATTTTAAACCTTTAACAACATCTAACGCCCAAGTTAATAAGCCAAGTAATAATTTAATGATTAAATTCAATGTAGTTTTTAGCAAGTCTTAAAATGATTATCCATTTTTCATACTGTGCATTAGAATTTCATAATTCATATTCAGTTACAGCAATTGAATTAACACTGCTGTTTAAAAGTTTGGAGTCAAAAAGATTTTTGTTTTGAAAGAAATTAGCAAGCTTGATTTAAATTTATCAGTTTAAGTGACCGGAAGATATTTATAATGTTACACTAAATATCTATTATAAATAAAAAAAAAAATTTTTATAATTTTTTTCATGCATTAAATAATAATTTCTGAAGGATCATGTGACACTGAAGACTAGAGGAATCACAGAAATGAATTACATTTTAAAATATATTAAATGGGAAAACATTCATTTAAAATTGTAATATTATTTCAAAATATTACTGTTTTACGCCTTGGTGAGGATAATGTTTCACAAACATTTAAAAGACTTACCGACCCCAAACCTTTGAACAACAGTGTACATTTACAGAGATCAAATTCATTTTTAATTTTTTTACTTAATACAGGTGCATCTAAAAAAAAAAATATTGTGAAAAACTTAATTTTTTTAAACTTATTTCAAAAAGTGAAACTTTCAGATATTTTACATTCATAACATGTAAAGTAAGACATTTCAAAAGATTTTTTTGTTTTAATTTTGATGATTTTTTTGTTTTAATTTAGATGATTAGATTAGAACATGAATTTATATTTGAGTTTCATTAAACGACTCTTTAATGTATCTCTACAGGATAAATTCAGGGTATCTCTTGTTCTTTGAAACCACAATAATGGAGAAGATTGCTGACTTGGCAATGGTCCAGAAGACAATCATTGACACCCTCCACAAAGAGAGTAAGTCACAGAGGGTCATTACTGAAAGGAGTGGCTGTTCACAGAGTGCTGTATCAAAGCATATTAAATGCAAAGTTGACTGGAAGGAAGAAATTGGGTAGGAAAAGGTGCACAAGCAACAGGGATGACAGCAAGCTTGAGAATACTGTCAAGCAAAGCTGATTCAAACACTTGGGAGAGTTTCACAAGGAGTAGATTGAAGCTGGAGTCAGTGCATCAAGAGTCACCACGCTCAGACATCTTCAGGAAAAGGGCTACCAAGCCACTTCTGAAACAGAAACAACGTCGGAAGCATCTTACCTGGGCTATGGAGAAAAAGAACTGGACTGTTGCTCAGTGGTCCAAAAGTCCTCTTTTCAAATAAATTGAAATTTAGCATTTCATTTGGAAATCAAGGTCTGGAGTCTGGAGGAAGAGTGGAGAGGCACAGAACCCAAGCTGCTTGAAGTCCAGTTTGAAGTTTCCACAGTCAGTGATGATTTGGAGTGCCGTGTCAATGCAGTCAATGCAGCCGTCTACCAGGAGATTTTGGAGCACTTTATGCTTCCATCTGCTGACAAGCTTTATGAAGATGCTGATTTGCTTTTCCAGCAGGACTTTAGCACCTGCCCACAGTAAGTGCCAAAACCACTTCTAAGTGGTTTGCTGACCAAGATATTACTGTGCTTAATAGTGCCTCAGCAGAGCCACAGCTTCCATGCCATTCCTCACTGATGCTGGAGTTTGTGCTAAAGGAGCCCTGACAAAGTATTGAGTGCATAAATGAACATACTTTAAAGAACTTGAACTTTTCTGCTTTGCAAATCCTTTTTTTGATTGATCTTAGGAAATATTCTAATATTTTGAGATACTGGATTTTGACTTTAATGAGCTGTAAGCTCTAATCATCAAAATGAAAACAAACTTTAGAAATGTCTTACTTGTAATGAATCTAAAATATATATGAAAGTTTTACTTTTTGAAATGTTACAAAAAAATGCAGTTGTCACAATATTCAAGGTTTTTGAGATGCACCTGTAATAAAAACTATAGAAAGCTATAGCTATTGACACATTACTGTGGACCTGACAGAGTGCAGGAGAAAAAGGTGCCTGTGTTGCTGCCTGACTAAAAAGTTTTGGATTTTTTTCACCCCCAAATTCTTTGCAGATGTACATGAGTGGATTTCACTTCTTTGACTCAAAACATCATGAATACTCTGTGCCACAGGGGAAGAGCAGTGGTGTGGGTTAACACTAGGCTTTTGTATCCAGTTTTTCCTGCATCATAACAGAAAGATGCTTTACATTTCTGGTCTCTGGTGTTTCTAGTCAAATTAATGCACCGCTTAACAGTTTGCACTTTTTATATTTAGTTATATTTAATTAACTGAGTCAGTGTTTTTTTTATTGAATCAAAGTTAGAATCTATCATGGCGGTGCTTAACGGTTTCTCAGGAAAAAAATGGATTGGATTTTGAGTTTCTTTTAAGGCTGCAGTATTTTGTATTTTACCTTCTACTTTTATCATGCACTGACTCAAACTCAGTCATCTGTGTGCAACATAAAGACAAAATGTCACTTTTAGACACAGTCGTTCACCTGGCAACAACACAAGTCCTGCTGTAACCCCTGTCACCTTTCAGTCGGGTCACCTGTTACCCCGACACTTGAGAGGTCCCGAGAGAGAGTCTCTCTCTCTCTCTCTTTCTTTCTGTCTCTCTGTGTCTCTCTCTCTCTCTCTCTCTCTCTCTCTCTCTCTCTCTCTCTCTCTCTCTCTTCTCTCTCTCCTCTCTCTCTCTCTCTCTCTCTCTCTCTCTCTCTCTCTCTCTCTCTCTCTCTCTCTCTCTCTCTCTCTCACAGCAGACAGAGAGTTCTTTGAGCTTCTGAAACGTGCATTTCAGCTCTCATTTCCTCTCTTTATATTTCTTTGACTCTCGTATTCACTCTCACAGTGGTACTTAATTCTCCATTCAGTTGGGATTGGCTTCATTAGTGTGCTAGATCAATCTCCATTTGTTTATCATGGAGGAGGACTGAGACAAATTCTGGCAGAAACATGCTTGCTTATAAATATTTTCATATGAATTCACATTGTTTCAGGCTCACAAACTTGTATACTTCATGCACGCAGAACTTTATGACTCATCATTGTCTATTAACTTTGGACCGCACAGTCTCCCGCTCAAGGCCTCCACCCCAGTATTGCTCTCATGTGAATGACTTAATGTGTTTTAGAGGGAGTATATAAACACATTTGAGCTTGTTGAAGAAATGTTGTCCAAAAGAGAGGTGAAATCGGTCGCCCTGTTTCTAAGTTATACACATTTATTTAGCCAGTCTCATTAACAATGAGAATCACTATGTACCAGAGCCATGTAACCGAACTATAATTTGTGTTGTATTTATGCTGTCAGTTCTGTTCGCATACACATGGAGATGCTTTTGAATGATTTGTCTCTTATGCTCATCAAAGCTTAATGTTTTGTAGGATCAAAATAAAAAAACAGTAATATTGTGAAATATGCAATTAATCCAGTCTTCAGTGTCAGATGATCCTTCAGATCTTCCAAACAGCTGCATAATACTGTGATTTTAATTTTATTTTTTTCAGGATTCTTTGATGTTATAAATGTTTATACAAATTCAGTTTTTATGTAACATTATAAATATTTTTACTGTTACTTTTGAACACATTGTTGCTAAATAATATATAATATTTATATATATAAATATATATATATATATATATATATATATTTAAATTGACCACAAACTTTTGAACAGTAATCTATGAATGTTCCTTTAAAAACAAAAAACAATAAATGTGTATAATTGAATGTTGACATACAAACAACTAACTTGTTGTTCAGTACTCAAGTAAAAAGTTAATTCAGTTTAGGATTTCATGCCGTTATTTTTCTGTACCGTGTCTGTTTCTCATTCAATTCAAACTTTAAATGCACATTGAGAATGCGATTTCTTTCACCTTGTTGCTGAAGATTCAGCAGCAGTTGTGATGAAAACATGGGGACAACCCTTTAAAGCCAACATGAAATGCCTGCCAACATGATATCTGTTAAGAGAAAAATGCATTTGTAACTCATATGTATCTTAAAACTAATCTTAACGTTTAATAAAAATATATATACTTTGCTTCTGATCCTTTTTCTAAAAAATATATATTGCTAAAATAGTAAATAAATTACTCTTCACAGCCATTTGACTGGGTCAGCAAAAAAACTAAAAAAAAAAAAAAATAGATTGCATGGTATTCCCTGGATACTAATAAATGCGATTTCTTGTTTTCCAAACAGCTGTTCTGACGTCATCAGCTTTCGAGCTCATCACTTCAGAATGTGTAATGAGAAAACATGAAATACAGATCTTTAACAGGAAAGGGCATCCCACAGACAAATACTCTGGGGAACTATAATGACAATATGTTTGTTGTATAGGCCTAGGTGTCATGTTTAATCCATCTCTTTTTTTGCTTGTAATGGTCAGGTGATGAGTGAACATGGAGGCTGGATCGGTGGTGCGTGCCGTGTTTGAGTTCCTTCCCAGTGTCTCTGAAGAACTCCCACTGTTCACTGGAGATGTCATTGAAGTGCTCAGTGTAGTTGATGAATTTTGGCTGCTCGGAATTAAAGATGGAGTCACAGGTAAAGTCCTGCAAGCATTCACATTACATTGTCTGTCTGTGATATTAGTGTTGATATCTTTTCTTTCTTTCTGCCTACAGGCCAGTTTCCCAGCACTTTTGTGGAACCTGTTACAATCCCAAGCACCAAGACAGGAGAGAATCTGTATGTGTGCGTCAATGACTTTAACTCTGTGGATGCTGGAAACTTACCACTAAAGAGAGGTACATAAATTATGCTCTTAGTTATTAAACATGCATGACTTTTATCCAGGTTCATTAAGGCTAATAATACTGCAACAAAGGGAAAAAAATTTAAATTATGAATTATGCTGATGCATAATACACTTTTCATATTATTCCAAACCTGTATGACTTTCTTTATTCATGTAACAATTCAAAGACATAATGGAATAATGATAATGAGACTTTGGGCATTCAGCATTTTTGGAGATTGTGAAGTAAAAAGCAGTATAAAAACAAAGCAGAAAAGTCTTTGCATCTCAAAAAGCTATGGTTTCCAGAAGACATTTGTGTTTCACATAAGATCATGCAGGTTTGGAATATGAGGGTGATTTTTGTTTCATAAATTATGACAGAATTTTTATTTTTGAACCAGATGTTGCTTTAACATGAAGATGTTTCATCTATACATAATGTTAAAATTTTAGATAGGTGATGAGTTAAATCTCTTTGTACTGTCATTTTCTCTTTCCATCAGCATAAATTCTGCTTGCTCAGAGTGACGTAATGTCATATATGAGAGGTATATTTCATTTTATATAGTAGATAGTAGAGCCCTAGATCGTAGATCACCTTTACTGTAGCCACAGAAACAGAGAAAACACTTTAAAAGAGGATTCAGAGGTAGTTTTTGTAGATCAAAATGTTAATCAAAAATGAAAGCTCTGGGTCATCAATCATATTTATTCCTGATGTATCCAGTTTATTGTCTATTTTTGGTCCACATTAGTCTATATCCGGGTTCCTCAAATCTTTCCCTGGAGGTCCAATCTGCTGCAGAGTTTAGCTCCAACCCTGATCAAACTCACCTACCTGCTATTTTCTAATGATCCTGAAGACTCTGATTAAACTGCAGGAATGGTCCAGATTTGAGGATCCCTGGTCTAAATCATCAGAGCTTTCAGAAGCGCTGATCCCAAGTCACCACTAGAGGTCACTAGTTGTGTTTATATTGTGTAGAATAAATGATAGTCATAATCCCAAAAGGTAATACAAAAAATTATATTTTTGTATTACTTATCTGTTATTTCCTATCTGTTCTGTAATGTTTTTTCTTCTTTTCGTTGCTTACTTGGAACATGTTTCTTTGTGTTGATGTTTTGTATGTTACATGTCTGTTTATGTTTTATATTGCTTTAGATGTTTGTAGTAGCCAGTACTGATCTAATGCGGAAACTGTTATTTGTCCAGCACACACTTCCTTTATTTTTATGTGAAAAACACAACTGGATGAATTTAGTTTCCCCTATCATGTCAGTGGGGATCATATACGCTGTTCAAGTTTATGAGTTGAACACAATGGGAGGCGGAGCACGTCTGTGTGGAATGTGGCCCTTGTGACCCTAATGGACATTCTGGCTCCTGTTGATGTGTATATGTGTGTGTGTGTGTGTGTTTGCTAAGTGAAACTGACCACACCAGTGACTTTACTGCAATGCAAACTGACTTGAGGTCAGAGCAGAGGTGAACGTCACACGGGTCTAACGCTATTTACAAGGACAGCATAAAGAAATACATTTTGTCTTTTGCCCTGGCTGTGAATGTTACTCTCCTGCTAGTTAAAAAATTCATTTACAATTAATGCATTTAGCAAATGCTTTAGCTTGGATGCAATTTGGAACAAATATGCTAGTTATGCAAATAAAGTATTATCTCATACAAATAAAACTAATACAGTTAATACAAAACATAATCCACCTAAATCCTTTTTATAAAGTCAACAGATTTTCTCAATGATCATTTTAAGCTTGACAGAAGTCCTTATGTCCTCATATGGAGAGGAAGTTGTTTACACTGTTTGGGTGTGAGGAAAGTAAAATGCGTAATTCAGCTGGAGACACTATTAGTTGAGGGTGACGAAGGCCACTGTGGTTGTCAGTCAAAGGAGACAGCTCAACTGTTGGTCTGTGAACACATGCAGATGGTCTTCTTTTGCAACTTGCTCTTTTTTTAGAGTCTAGTGTCAATAACATTTAAATATATGAATAGAGTATTCAGACTTATTTTCCGAGAATGTGGCTTTTAAAGAAATAGTTCACCCAAAAATTATTGTGTCATTCCAAACCTGTATGAGTTTCTTTTTTTCCTTATGTTGAACACAAAAGATATTTTGAAGAATACTGGTAATCAAACAGTTGATGGTCTCCATTGACTTCCATAGTATTTTTATACCTACTATGGATGTCAATGGGGACCAGCAACTGTTTGGTTCTTCAAAATTCTTCAAAATATCTTCTTTTGTGTTCAACATAAGAAAGAAACATGCAGCATTTTGAATGACATGAGGGTGAGTAAATGATGACAAAATGTAAATTTTTGGGTGAAATACTCCTTTAATTACTGTACTGGAGGTGCTATAAGAAAAAATACACTTATTTTAATACTTATTATATTGATACTAATTACCTTGATTATCTAGTCATTATCTCTTTTTAAATGCTTATTAATTTACTTATTTTGATTTAGTCAACTGAACTGACATGAAATGGCCTAGATGCTGCCTTTGCATAAAACAACAATAAAACATAAATTAATTTAAGAAACACTCTATATAGACTAAGTAAATGTATCTTGTTTTTAGGATTTTTATATATTTTTTTATAATAGAAAAAAACTATCAAACTCAGTAAGAAGGCAGCAAGAAGTTTTGCAGTGTTTCTCTAGATATTAGCAGGGATAAGCTGCAGAGGTTTCATTAACATATGCTGGAAGTCAGCCAGAACAGTTTTGCAGTAGTTTCAGCAATTTATTTTTATTACCAGTATTTTTGTTGAAGATATTTCAGTCTTTGTTATCCTGATGCTTATTTTCTACTCTTCTCTCCTGCTGTAGGTGATGTAGTTGCTGCTGAAAGCAGTGTGGATGCTGTGGGGATGAGAGGGCATAATGCATGGGGCTCACGTGGGGTCTTCCCCATCTCTTGCGTTAAAGTGCTGGAGCTTTCCGGGCGATCCAGGCAGCTGTCAGAGCGCAGCGCGGCTGCCCAGGCCTCCGAGCTTCCCCCACATGCACTGGGCCAGGCCCGTGCCCTCATGAGCCTTCATGCCCAGCTGGACGAGGAGCTGGACTTTCGCGAGGGGGATGTCATCACCATCATAGGCCTGCCAGAACCTGGATGGTTCCAGGGAGAGCTGGACGGCAGGACGGGAGTTTTTCCTGAGGGCTTTGTGGAGCTGCTTTGTCCTCTGCGCTCACCTCTGGAGGAACCTGAACCTCAGACCCTACAACAGTATCTGGTTTACAGTATGGAGGAAGAAGAGAGGAGGGAGAAGGAAGAGAGGGATGAGGAAAATCCAGAAATGGAGATTCAACCACAGCAAGAGGAAGAAGAGGAGGAGGAGGAGGAAGAGGGAGCTATATATGGTATTGCGCTTTATGAATTCCGGGCACTTGAACCTGGTGAGCTGGACTTTGATGTTGGTGATAGGATCCGTATCCTCACCACGTTGGAGGACGGATGGTTGGAGGGGCAAATACATGACAGAAGAGGAGTTTTCCCTCATCGATTTGTCAAGATGGAAGGGCAGCTACAGGTTGTCCCACAAAGCGAGACTTTAATTTGTGAACCTGAGAGAGAAGAAGAGCGTTACACTCCTGATTATACCTCAACTCAGCAAGATTGCACAGTGCCAGAATATGGGCAGGAGTGGGCTACTCAGGAAGACCACACAGTTTGGGACCTAGATTACTTTGAGCGTCGGGAGGAGGAAAGAAAAGATGAGCATGTGCACTACATGCAATCCGATCAAAGTTCTCAAGGGAGAGGAACGACTCAAAATCAATCACAGGTTCATCTGCAAGAAGTAAGGCGAGAAAGACCCCCACCCCCTCACACGCAACCCCACAGGGCGGGTAGCTCAGTCCAAAGTACCAGAACGGGCAGCCCCAATCTGGGTAGACCCGAGCTGCCCCCTAGGCCGAGTCTACATGCCCTCAGCAACCGAAAATACAGCACCAGTTCTCACACCAGTTTACGAGAACCTCCCCCAGCACCCATCTCAAGAAAACAAAGTCTAAATCCACCCACCAGAACCTCACCTAATTCCACCTGGACAAGAAACAGTGGTAACTATGCATCTCATGACAGCAGAAACCCCTTCAACAGTAAAATTTCTGCTGAGACGAGCAGGCAGAGAAAGTTAACTCGACACGCAAGCGTCAATGATGCGGACCTAATGTCCGGTGGCCTCAGCAACCACTGGCCATGGCCTCAGGAACAGGGTTCAAATGGGTTACCGACGTCTCGGACACTGGAGACTTTGGCTGTGTCAGCTGGGGATCTTGAAGCCAAGCTTTCTCAGCAGCTGATAGAGTTTGAATGCAGCTTGCCAGGTCGTGGCAATGGAGCCACAGAACAGAGCCGATGGGAGGAGGTTAGTGGTGGAAGGGGCAGTAAAGTTTCTCGTTACTTCTCCATTTTGGACCACAACAATGAGAACGACATAATCCGTGGCTTCTCCCATTCCCCGATGGAACGTTTGTTGCCCACCTCTTCCTCTCCCTCTGGCTCCGCCTCCTCCTCTCTGGAAAGGCGGAAAACGCTACGCCCACCTCCTCCTAGACCGCGGGTCCTTAGGCCACCAGCACCTACAAACTCACATTGTCCTCAAACCAATGGACGCATTGCTCCTCAGCCTTACAAACCCGCACGTCCAGCGCCGCGCCCCCCTCCTCCATGCCCACGTACCAACGCTGTGATGCCAGGCCCCCCTCCACCCACCTCCAACCCATTCTATAACTCACCGGAAGAGAAAGAGATTGTTGAAGAGGTGGAAGATGCAGAGGATGCTCTAGAGATGGAGAAAGAAATGGAGAGAGAAAGAGAGAGGGAACAGGAGCAATACAGGTTACTCTTGAGGTTGGAGGAGGTGGAAAGAGACATTGATATGTATTCTCACACAGCCCAGGAGCTGCAGGCCATGCTGGAAGAAGAGCAGGATGAGACTTCGAGACAACAGGCTCTTGAGAATCTGGAATTCTGCACCTACACCATGGAGACGCTGACCCTGGAACAGCAGCAGCTACAAGGTAGTCACAAATTTCTCCTTTTATTCTCTGTATATGTGTTGTGTTTTTACCACTGTTACAGATACAGATTACATTCAGTATCTGATATCTAATATTTATTATTTATTTGTTCGTTTGTTCATTCTAAATTAGGAAACATGCAGCGTTTAACATTATTATTATTATTATTATTATTATTATTATTATTATAAGTGATGCATGTTTCCCACTTGTTTCTCTCTAGGTAATAATTGGTTTATGTCTGTTTCTTGACAATAATAATAAGGCAGCGGCTATTTGCACTGTGTAAATAGCGATAGATGCTATTTACACTAAGTGAAAATAGCAGTATTTTTTTAACGATATGCTATTTACACTAAGTGGAAATAACTATAGATTCTATTTACACTATGTTAAAATAACAAGCTTTTCTGCTATTTATACTACTTATTGCAAATATATTGCAATCATCTACACCTCAGTATTGTAGTACATTATAAAACAGTATGCAATAATAATGTATTGAGTATAAATTATAGGTTTAATTCAAATTATTAAATGGATGCCACCTTATTGGGACAATAAAGCCCTCCCTGCACCTACCCTAACTCAACCCGATACTTTTATTTTAAACTTTTTGATTATTTCCTTAATTTCTATTGAAAATAAATGCCTTTCTGATGCAATATGAGATTTGAAAAGGGAGAAAAAAAAAGTTTGGCAGAAGGCGGACTCAAACTTGGGTCGATTGCGTCACAAAGTATGCGCCTAACCATCTACGCCACTGAAACTGATGCTGAATTAGCATCTTTTTTTTTTGTGTTGTTTAACCCAATCACGCGTTAGTGGGCGGAGTTAGCGTAAATAGCTTTTGCCAACAAGGCGGGCTATTTGCACTTAGTGTAAATAGACACTCCGTAATTATAATGCCAAGAAGAAGAAATTATTAGATAGTGACGACACAAGTGACAAAAATGCGTAATAATAATATAAATAATAGTTATAATAATAAAAAATATGACAAATATTTTATTATTAATAAACATAATAATAATTATTATTATTAATAATAATAATAATAACAGTAACAATGATAATAAAATATTGTTGTTGTTGTAGTTAATAATAATAAGGAAATGGGCAGCAAGTAGAGTCAGTGGATTCTTTAACCTTCCTGAGAATTAGTATTTCCACATAAGCCACTTCTATTTGTTTTATGCTGGTCACACTCTCTGACAAAACAGAACAGGAGCTCATATCAATTCTAGAAAACAACTTGTCAGCTGCTGGTTGTGTTTTGATTTGAACAACTGGATATGTAGATTTGCATATCAGCATTCTTGCTTGTGCAATATCCACAAAAATCAGCCACTATCCACTTTTGAGGTCAAATTATATCTTGAACGTTAGAGGTGTTCCCGATGAGTGCTTTCGATATGCCACTGAAACGTCACCCGAGACAAAGTTCACTGTACTGGGCGTGTCGATACTTTTATATATGTTGAAATTCTCCATACTGTGTCTGTCAACATAACTTATTTACTAGGAAGTCTGTCATCTATATCAATATGAATTGGCTGTTTTGCTCACATCTTCTCAAAGATGTTGTCAATTATATTACGGTACAATCGAAATTAGGAATTATAACCCTCCATTCTTCTAATGCTTTCTTAGCAATGTTATGTAATATTCAGCAGTTTCTCATAAATGGTCTCTGCTTGACCTTCACACCCTAACCAGGGAATAGAACACACCCAGGCATAGGCCTGAACACATGATAGGCGGACCTTTTTCATAAAGGGTAGAAACCACTTTGATTCTCAAAGTGGAAAGAATCAGTAGACAGTGGCACTGGGAGTATCATGTCTTTGCACAACATTTGTCTGACGTGAGTTATTGTGGCCATGATTCACTGTACAGTAGAACATCATGTATTCCCTCTGTGCCAGATCTCAGCACTAAAATTTCCACCCTAAGATTGAGAGGCTGTGTTTGCACAAACTTTATCCACAAGTAACAGTTTCGCCCCTAATAGATTGTCTGATTTATATGTAGTTATAATTTAAAAGGTATTACTTTATAAATGTTTTAGCATGGGTATATTACCTATGTGTGGAATGCTGGTCTTGTTGGCAACACTTTTCCCATGTACATATGAAATACATGGCCTCTTTGCACCCGTGTTCTTGCTCTCTTTCTCTTGCTATCTATCCCTACATTCTCTCTGCATGTCCCTTACTCACAGAATCACTGTCTCGGTTCTCCTCCTGTTTTTTGGTATAATAGTGGACATTACCATAGTAATCAAGCCTTTTTTGGAATTCATGGACCGCAGTAGTTTTAGAGCCAGACTCTGGAGCTCTCTGGTTCAGCCTGTGGTGCGTCTCACAGCCCTTTTTGGCCATGTTCTTAGAACCAGAACCACACATGCACCAGGTAAGACTTAAGCTGAGATGGAGATGGGTTGTGTGTGTATTTCTTAGTATGTGGTATTACAGAGTTTTAAAATAACTTTTTTTCCCTTTTCATATCAGATTGCTTTTGTAGTTAGACACTATTTCATAGCCAATACAGTGAATTATGTTTTTTATTAAATTTTTGGCTTTGTGTTTTTGTGGTCCCAGCACGTGACACTATTATGTATCACATACACTGTTTGCACACAGCTGTGTACACATCTTGCTTGATAAGTGTAACCTGCTTGCTAGTCACAGCCATCTGTTTTCAAGTATAAGGGACAAGGAATTTGGTTTGAAACTTGGATCGGTTTTAGATTTGATAACAAGTCAATTTTAAAGCAAGGAGCTGCATCAGTGGCTCGCCAGGAGTGATTATCAGGCATAGTGATGCATGCCTTTGGTTTGGAGCACTGCCCAAGTCCAACTGAGCATAAGTTTTCTGACGCCTGTATGTCTTGGACTAACTGAAGTGGATTGGCGCAACACTGTTTGTGTATGTAGTTGAATCAACTTTAATTCAAAATTCTTTATTCCTATTAATGATTCTTGCTTCTTTGTTTTTGCTTTTTACACTTACTCTACACAACTACATTTTCAAATCAAAATAATTTTTATGGATTTTAATCATTTATTTACACTGCGCAGTAAATTTTTTTAGGTTTTCAATTAGGGCTGGACGATATGATCTGAATACAAAATTTCAATTAATTGAACATTTTACCTCAATTAATGAATGTTTATTTATTTATTTTTGTCCTCATAGTTCACTAAAGGTGGGAGATATTTTTTTCTAATCAAAAGTGCATTTCTTTGTGATAAAAATAATTTTTAAAATAATTGAAGGAAACAAACTATTTATGGTTATTAATTGAATATTTCAAACAATTGGAATCAAAGCACACATTTCTTGAAATGAAAAAAGTCACATTTCAGGTTTAATGTAAAAACGATAATTTCACATTAAAAATATGTAAAAAGCATATTTTTATACTGCTTCTGTTGCTCAGATGACTGTGTTTGAGCTCTCCTCTATGCTGCTTACATGCCACTAGCTGGACAGAAATCACGTCATGTGACCACATGCAGTAGCATGTTTTTAAGGGGAAAGTCAAGGTTGCGAATTCAGGTTGCTGCTGTGGGTTGTTGTTTTTTTTGTCGGTTTTTTAAACAAAGTGATCAAATTGAAATAAATTTAATTTAATTTCTGTTACTTACTTAATTGTCCAGTCTTATTTTCAGTGCTTGTTAGAATAGCAATGTGTGTCATATTGAGTCATTGGGTGTCATTAGCATCATTTCCTTGAGTGTTTCTCTTTATTCATTTACCAGAGTGTGTGTGTGTGTGTTGTTTCCACATTTATCATAACAGGGTGTGTTTCTCAACAGGGAGGGTAGAAACAATGGTTATTTATTGTTACAGTGCAGGGAGTCAGTCAAGAGCCTATCAGCTATGGAGTTGTACTCGCTGAACAGCGGTTTTCTGTTGGAGGGAGGAGACGAGCTCCTTATTTCATCATCTCTTCTAGAATGGAACAAAAAACAAAACTGAATTTTGGAGTAAGATAGGATTAGAAGTTATTTGAAACTGTATTGGATAAGAAAGAGAGAAAGAAAGGGAGAGAGAAAAAAGAGAGAAAGAGAGAGAGAGAAAAAAGAAAGCAGTTTTGGGGCTTATCAGACCCACAGGCTCTTATATTTTTCATGTATCATTTTCTTTCTGGGAGCTGTTCTTTCCATACTCCTGTTGTTGGAGGAAAGACACAGTTGTGATTTTAGTTTTGACAGGCTCATTTATGAGTGTATTTATGATTGAGTGTCCCGTTCTAGCCTTCTGTTGCCCCTTCCACAGCCCTTGTTCTAATTGGGATCTGTTTGGGTGCTCGTAAAAAGCATCAAGAGCTCATTTGTGTCCTGGATCTAATCTCCTGCTCCCTGCTTTTCTGTGCCTGTCTCATGCACGAAAGCCTATTCAGGTTAACAGAAGGCTCTTTTAAAGAGCTGTATGATCCCATCGCCTGCTGGAAAGGCTGTGAGTGATTGGATGGAATGCTATTCTAAAAACAAAGATGAGAAGAGTGGCATGCGAGACCTGTGTCCTCACCTCTGTCACGAGCATGCATCTGAATGCTTTGTTGCGGTAATTACTTTTTGAGTCCTGTTGTATTCTCTGATAGATTCCAAGTAATCAAAATGTATGAAACAGACACTCATTGAGGGACAGTGGCTGTCTTGAATGCTTTTGATCCACAGGTTTGTCTGTGTCCAAAATGAGATTCATAAGTTTGTCTCCCCAATGCCAGGACATTAAGAGCCATTAACTACAGACCAATGTTTAAAACTCCTTAAGGACCTTCTTCATAAGGATCTTCTACATACCTCTCTGTGAACCTAAAAGCAGATTTTAGAAATAAATGTATGAAACGTGTTTTTGACGCAAGGCACCAGGTGCATCTTTGAATGTGAGTTCAGTGCCATTTCAAAGGGTTGTACTTCTGTAAACAAAGTAAAACTCCATTACACAAGAGGAATGTTGCTCCTGATGTCTGTGAAGTGAAAAACAACATGCACAGAGTTTCGGTCTGCCCCATGTGAAGAAATGTGAGATCTTAAACACTGATTATCAAAATAGCAAAGTTTATAAAGAATAGACAACAAGCCATCAGACCCACAAAATCTCTTATTCTCACTTTCTTTTCAGCCTTAACTGGAGCAATATTTTGTATTTTAATATCTTAAGAAGCTGTAGCAAAAAAACTTTCTTGTTCTCTTTTACTACATTTTCAATTTACTAGTATTTGTTTTCATTGACACATTCTCATAGTATCAGAATCATAGTACTGTGTACTGTTTTGTCTTTTTGTAGAGGGGAGTGATCTACTATACTGAAGCACATGAATAGCATTTTTTTTCTTTGCATGAAAAGATGCCCTGGCCTGTGAAACCAGGGGCGGCCCTTAACAATGGTTCATTGTGCAGTTTGCAGGCACTCGACAGTGCACGGCCCTCTTTGGAATAATCGGCCTGTGTCCAACTTTCCCAGGTCAGCTTGTTGAAACATGAAAGTAGAAGATTGTGGCATTCATGGGAACATTGCTACTCTGAAACGTATGATAGCAAGTTAGAACAGATACAGCATTGATTCTGCTTTTGACAGAACATTCAGTGTGTAAGCATATACACCTGCTAAAAACACAAGCAGAAACTGTGAAATAGTACAGCTTCAAGATCCCTGTTCTAGTTACACAACAGCCTAAAAAGAGCCTTCAAGGAGCATATACAGCTTTGCTCATGAGTAAGTTTAAAAACACCACAGAGAAGTCTGTGGAATGAAAGAGGATAATGCCCCTCCTCTTTTGTGATATCCAGCCTGTGTTTTCATGCAAACAGAGACTTCAGCCAATCACAGCCTCCCTGTAATCCATTCATGTGACTACGTTCAATGATTAACCCTAAATGCCCCCCCTTTGCCTCCTCTCCGTTGTTGCTTCTTCCCTCCCCCACCTCCTTCCCTCTTTTCCTCCTATTGGCTGGGTAGGCGGAGAGAGAGAGAGAGAGAGATTGAGTTTCTCAGGTCTGAACCAGACAGTCCTGTTCAGTCAGCCGTCGTTGAAAGAGAGTTATAGTGAGACCGAGAGTTTGAGCATGCCTGACAGGAGGAGTCATCTACATCTAGACCTGGAATGTGAAATCTGGGAAGCTAACACAGCTTGCCCTGTTTGTGGACTCTCACGGCCATTATGAAGGGACAGGTGGTCTTAGGACACCCTATGCCATTTGCCCCAGTGCTCTGGGACTTCAACAGGCCTCCTCCCAAGAGAGGTAAGAGTGTCGAGGAATTGGTGAGTGAGGGCTGGGAGAAGGAGAGATGCATACAAATGCTGCATTTTCAACAACAGCAAGGACTTCAGCAGCAGTCAGTCATGTGCCCTCAGGACTTCAGACCCGCGCCGGGACACTGGGAGCACCAGGCCTACCTCGGAGAAGCCAATGGGTACCGTCAACAATGCTGGGAATATGAGGACTGGGACAAGGTTCCATACCGAGAGGTCCCTCCACAACAGTTCTTCTATCAATCCCCAGAAGCAGTGTACCAGGAGCCGAGGAAGCCACAGGAGTGGACAGGCAATCACGGTTTCTATCAGCATCCGGAAGAACTGGATTACTCTGACCACAGAGATTTTGCACAGAGCCCAAGGGGTAAGGAACGTCCTGACTATGTGACCCAGTACAATTCTTGGGAATCCGATGAGTACTGTGAGAGACGAGAACCTTACAGTCGCAGAGATCGGTATGCGTATAGTTTTGACCGCGATAACCAGGACTACAGTGATAAAGAGCTTGATAATTACAGAGATGGGGACCGCAGGGGCCGGGATTACTATGACCATAAAGAGCTGGATAAGTATGACCGTTATGGCCGCAGAGACAAGCGCTATGACAGTAAACATCAAGAACATTACGACTCCAGGAAAAAGGACCGGTACAGATATAGAGAAACAGACCACTATGACTCCAGAGAAAATTACCAGTATGAGCGCTTTGATCGTAGAGAGAAAGACCAGAGTGATGACAGAACTAGGGACCGCTATGACCGTAGTTACTGTGAGGAGGGCCGCAGGAGGGGTGACCGCTACCAGTATAGAGACAGGGATTCAATCAACCGAAGAGACTACGACCGGTATGCAGAAAGGAAGGGAGATTACTATGACTACAAAGAAAAGGTGAAGATCCACAGTGACTTTAGGAAAGATGACTACTTTGACTGTAGAGAAAGAACAGGAGAAAGGGACTTCTCTAAACTAGATGAACAGGAATGGTACGAACGTAAGAAAGGTAACCACTATGACCTCAAACCAAGAGACCGGTATGATTACAGAGAAAATGGCCAGTCTGAACAGAGGGACCGTTTTGAACCTAAAGAAAAAGACCCTTATCAGTACAGAGAGGGTGATCAACGTGATTACAGAGAAAAAGATGATCGAAACTCCTGGAAAGATGAACGTTATGATAGCGGTGTTAAAGACTGCTATGAAGACAAGGGTTGTGAGAGTGATGACCAGAAAAGCAGGGAGCGTTGCAGAGATGTAAGGTCAAATTCCTTAGAACAGAGACAAGAGTCTGACCACAACAGTGGAAGACACTACAAGGAATGGGAAAAGGATGTTTATCAAAAGCAGACACTGAAGGAGAGACGGTTGTGTGAGCATCCTGTTAAACTCAGTTATGACCACAAGGACCAATTCAGTGATCGGCCAGGTTCAGGAAAAATGGATTTGGAAGGTCAAGGCCGGATAAGGAAGCCTGTTTACGTGGGTTCACTTGACAGGAACAGCTTCTATAGGAAGACAGCACCTAGCTCTCTCAGGAAGTCAGAGTTTGCCACCAACAGGAAAAAGAAACAAGGTAAAGCACATTAGTACCAGCAGAACATCCAGTACTATGGCAATAAATCTGAGGGTCAAAACACACCTTGAGGTGGCTGTGGGTGTGTTTTAACATAACAGAACAAGTCAGCTAACAATAGATAGTAATAATGTCCATATGGATATCACTTGAGGTTAAAGCTCTCTTTTGACCTTGTCCTAGAGCTCTGCTTTAGGACATCTCCCAATCAATTCAGGAAATACCAAAGGTGCTGATTGTGCTGTCACCATCTTAATGCATAGGTATGCATGTCTGTGAGACTGCCTATTGAAGCTGTCAGTGTGGAGCAGTGTGGTGTTTCACTTTTTTTTTTTTTTATTCTTAGAGGTGAACTTGGAAACTTAAAGGGAGGGGGGAACTGGTCCAACAGGTTTTGTTGTCAGGTTTTGTTGTCCCCCTCGTTTTCTGTCTTCCCTCCCTCCACTTTTCAAACATTTTTCTTTTGTTTGACAACCACTGAATATTCTATGATGCCACAACTTCAGACAAAGAACAAAAACAACAATACAAAAAATAATGCACCAAAACGTTCAAAGCCTAGAAGTACTATTTTGCATCAGGATTTCAAAATCCCTTTTGCCATGAGCTTTAAATTGGCCTCATTTAGACATTTAAGCTACATTTGTTTGAAAGTGCAATACATAACAATTTTTAATATAATATTTATTTTATATTTTTCATGTTTTCAAGGAAAACATTTGCAAAAATATTTTTTGTATTTAGATGTTTTCGTCATATTATATTTTCATATAGTTTAGCATGTCAATAGTTAAATGAACTGTTTACTCTGCCTCCATACCTGTATCTAACATAATGTTGATACTAACACTTCTACTAAATTAATAAATGTTTAAAGAAAAGTTAGTTGACAACAAAGTTAATAGTTGAAAAAAGTTACCACTTGGTTTGTGTTTTTGTTTTTTAATGCAATGACACTACATACATCTTAAGTATGCCAATTACTGTCCAGATTTTTTGGGGTCACTCTATAGACTTCATGCCTCAGAGAAACAAGTGCGTGGTCATTTTTAGAATTTTGTCTTAGAACTTCTGTATATTCCTATAGCATTGCTATTAGCTGGTGAAGTGGATTTACTTATTGTTTAGTTAACGAAAGTTATAATGTGCATTGTAATCGTCGAAGCGGACGTCAGTAGACTGATGATTTTAAAATGAGTGGTTCATTTTATAAATTGTTACGGCCTTACATACTGGTTCTAGGTCTATATTTGTACCATCTACTCTACTACTTCAGGTTTCACTGACAGTCAAGAATGAATGGCCTTCAGTTATAGCAGCTTCACCAGTGCTTTTACGCATGAGGTGGCACTGTTATTGTTGTCAGTGATTGGTGATGGGTTCTTGCCATAGGTGTCTCAGTGGGACATACGTCTGGCTTGTGTCATGTCTGACACAGAGCAGGTGGTCAGTTCAGCCCAGGGTAATCCTCTATAGCCTAGTGCTCCAGTCAGCACCTCGGTGTGGAGGAGGAGGAAGAGAGACTCCAGGGGAAATCTCTGGGACTAGGATGTGCCTGGTACCAGAACCCCCCCCCCAATCCATATAGCCTTCATAGACCTCTTTCTATTGAGATTAGGGCCCCATGAAGAGGAGGCCCAGCCTCACTCATAGTCTGAGGTTATCTGTTTCAAACTTCACAGAACTGTACCTCTGTTTTGGCTCGCATTCACTTTTTTTCTTATTTTGTAAATGTTGCTGTCCAATAGCAATTTCTGGAGCGCTACATTCTTATTAATAGAGTTTAAGAAGATATATATTGTTCGTTTTAATATGAATAATTATAATTAGTAATGAAAAAACCATATACATGGAGCTTTGACTCTAGTGGGTCTCTAATCAGCAATCAAGTTTACTAGGAATTTTAGAGGTGATTTGATACGAAAATCACAAGCCTAATGATCTTACACTGTTGATTAATATACAAATAAGTGTGTGTATGTGTTGGTGTGCCTTTTATTTATTTAGTCGCCTGTTGCTGGTTTTTGTAATCCCTGTGCAGCTGCCCATGCCAGTCGGCTGGAAGGGGATTAGGTGGAAACCTTCAACCAACCCTCACACAACATTTGTATAACATTAAGTCAATGGCCAGCTTGGCAGACAAAAGCCTCAAGTCACAGGCTGTGGAGGGAATTATCTAGTTAATATAGGTCGGGAGCTCTTACACATACCCTGAAAAACAAATGCTACATTAATCAGTTAATCAGTGCCACACACCATTGGTTTTGCCCTTCCTTGACTTATTGCATTTTGAACTTGAGACTGAATTTTTACCCACATGTTGAGAGTAATTTTTCTTCCAAGTACTCAAAGTGCTAGTTTATCAGCACTCAGACACAGACCCTTCATGACTGGAACATCTCAGTGGGCATGAGTAGCTATGGTAGTAGTAAAGCTGCTCTTTGTGTAAATGTAGAGGGAGGACTCTCGGTGGAGCCATATATTACGTCTTCCTATTTGTGCTTTTTGTTTTGTCCCAGTGGGGCCCCCTGATGAAAGACAATGAGTGTTGGGATGCTTTAAATTACGACATATCTCTGTTATGCTAATCTCAGCCTGTTAAGGGGATTATATACGACTAAATGACTTGGACTACACCCGTATGCACATTGAGTCATGAGCGTGATTTTATCAGATTCTGTGAATCAAGAGTTCTGTGGGAAAGAAGTGGTTTTGTGAACCTGATATTCAAGCATAACACCAAGATTAGCCAGAATAATGGTGAGATTTTGATGATGTTATATGTGACGAGTCTAGACTGGTTGTACAAAGTACATGCAGGTGTTCTTGATTGTGTTGTGAAAGAGAAAACAACTGAAATGTCACAGTAGCTGAATAAACTGTATTTTGTTCTTTTGAGAGTAAAAGTTCTATTTTTTAAGGATCTACACACCCAGAGTTAGAAGAAGAGTGCAGTGATTTCACTTTTTTGTTCACAGTACTGGTAAAACATGTACTATAATATAGTTAATTATATTATTTTATTTTCACAGAATATGTTGCTACTTTAAATGTTTTCAATGGAAAAGGGTTGTTTTATCAGATTTGAGTATAAATTTCATTTTAGTAATGAATTGCCTGAGAAAAAGTCAAAATCTCTTCAATAGAGTTCCACTTGAAATGATGTGGTCTCACAAGGCTACAAAATTTAATTTGTTCTCAGTCTTAGTTGCAAACAATGTCCTTTATTAAAATTTTCAAGTAAGGTTAGGATGTTTTGAAACAAGCATGCGTCTGAGAGGATGTGTAGTGGTTAATGGAATGGTTGCATTTATTACGGGTGTGTCACATCCCACACAAATCCAACATTTGACTACAACAGAGCACTGGAATGTGAACCTGCAGCCTTTTGAACAACAAAACAAAAAACGCAGATTTCCATGACGCAGGTTTCTGCACCAGAATGAGACTGAAATGTCTGAAATGTGTGGTGTAACTTATAATTTGTAAAGACGTTTTAGCCCTGTTTCTGTTCTTGTATTTGAAATTACTTTTTCATTAATTCTATGTATATGCGGGACTTCAGCAGTACTTGTATGCCTTGTAAGATTTGAATGCGACAAACTGTCATTTTCCAAGTCGTGTTTACTTCGTTCTTAATTCTGACTAGTGTTGTAAATCCTTCTGAAGGACTGGATTTTTGTGGCTTGCAATAACTTGCAGCTTTCACTCGCTCCCACACTTACTGTCATGACAGTTGTGAAGGGTATCCATGGTAAATGGGCGGTCTTATGTGAACTCGGTCTTGAACACACATGCCTGATAATTCATGTGACCTTAGACTAGAAAGGGACAAAAACAGCTCAGCACAGTCAGACCATAAAACAGTTTCACATGAATAATGTTATCGTTTCATTTTCAGTCAGAAAATGGTTGGCTTTCTCTGTAGCACATTTGTTCTTTCAAAATGACTTAATTGTTTGACCTTTTGTAGTTTATTGAAAGGCTAACATATTGGGCAGGTCATTTTATATCCCTGTTTGGTTATTTGGCTTGATCACTAAACATCTATGTTTATTGTTTTTGCTCTCCCTTTTGGAAGTTTCTAAATCTGCAGCAGAAATTGTGAATATAATGTAATATGAATATAAAATGCATAAATCTTCTACATATAGATGTATGGCAAATGCTTCTATAGTATAATTATCTATATAATATTGTTCATTATAGAAAATAATAATGCATAATATTCTAAAATATTATTTATATTAAAATTATAAATATATTTGTAATGCTATGAAATAATAATAGTAAATATAATAACAATATATATTTATTAAACAATTAGTTATTAATTATATAAATAATTCTATCAAATTATTTTGTGTGTGTGTGTGTAGAAATTGTATGTCATTTTAGTTTAAAATATTCATAGTTATTTGCTTGTGATTTCATTTTAATAATTCAGTTTATAAAAATTAGTATTATTTATTAGCATCATGTATGTATTACATTGTATATGGACCATCTTAGATAAGTCAATAAATAAATTAAGTATCACTAATGATGTTGGAAATTCACTGGAGCTTGATGCACATCAAATAAAATGGGCGCCCACCTGCTCCCCTGGTACACCTGAACAAAGACTCCCACTTTAAACAGAAACAGATTAAGACTGCTGAAAGGCAAAGAAGCCTTGGCATTGAGAGATCCTCAAGATCTTGATGGAATTCAGGCTCAATGAGGTGGGGCTAAGCCCCAAGTCACTCCAAAAACATGGAGTAGTGCTCCCAAAATGAGAGTGTCAGTGCAGTGTGTAACAGCATCAAAACTCCAGCTCCAGGCTTTAGTGCATGAGTAACTGTCTCTGTGCTTGCTCAGTTGTCTGTAATGGTGCAGGTTCCCATGCATTCAGGTGGTAATGCAGGGACAGAATGGAGTTTGTGTCTTCTAGAGAGAGCCTTCCCTGTTGATACAGTGGGACAGAGCGATTCTACTCTGCCTAAGAGGAATGCACTGCCTGTGACCTTTGGTGTGTGTGGTAGTGAAGATGAGGAGTTTGGGGGGTAACAGGTGAGTGACGTCTTAGAGGCCCTGTTCTTCTTTTAGCGCTGCTGAGTCGCCGACACAAACAAGCCTGAAGAGTCTTTTCTGCATAGATGAATTGAAATGTTCTGTATGAAATGCAAATCAGTGTCAGGTTCATGGATTAGGGTGTTTTTGAGAGGAAGTGTTGTTTGGCTGTGTACACTTGTGTGTGAGCATCATCTTGTTTAATTGTCCATGGTTGTACTAAGGTCTTTTCAGATTCAAGAGTAGTAGTTTATGGAGCAAGAACATTGGTAGATTTATGATTATTTTTTATTTGTTCCTGAGCCTTATTTTAACCATAAAATAATTTATTGAAGCTTCATATACAGTAATATATACAGTGGTGACCAAATTTATTAGAACACTAGTATTTTCACCAGCTAAAAAAATGGTTTAAATGCAAAGGATGGACACACCAAATGCTGATTTAATTTAGTTAATAGAAGTTAATTGAAAAAGAAAAACTAGTTATGGCATTATTTTTGACAGCATCCTCATTTTACAGCAAGTGCCTAAAACTTTTAACAGTACTGCAGTTTTGCAGGTATGTTTCTTGAAGCATCTTGGAGATGTTGCCTGAGTTTTTCTGGATTTAGTCTGTCTCAGTTTGTTCTGTTTCTTCATGTCATTCCAGACAGACTGGATGATGATCAGATCTCTGGCTGTTTTCAGACTCTTTGTGCAAACAAAAATCTTACTGGATTATTACAATTAATGGTTAAATGAATGTTTGGACATGTAAACAGATATTTCCTACTGACACACTACAGCAAAAGATAGAAATAACTGACTTAAAACCATTTTTTAGCTGCTGAAAATACTAGTGTTCTAATAATTTTGGCAACCACTGTATTATTTGCTGTATCATATAAAATTAGGTAATATTGTGAATGTCAAAATAATTTTAACAGTTTAAAGCTATGACAGCTGATAGTTGCTGCTTTCAAATGGAAAATGGAAAAAATATTGACACAAACATCAAATGTCATAAAACATTTGGAAAAGTATTTTTTAACTATATTGCTATTGAATTAAAAGTCTTGTACAAGCACTATACAATAATCTTTATTGATCAATTTAATGCATTCTTGCTGAATATAATGATTAATTTCTTTAAAAAATTAGTGACTCAACTTTTTAACAAGATTTTTATATATTTAAAATTCAAGCTTTAAATTAAAATTAAAAGTTTTGATTTGCTTCTATTGTCCTCATTTGTAAGTCGCTTTGGATAAAAGCGTCTGCTAAATGACTAAATGTAAATGTATTGTCACCATTTTGTGCACTATTTTTTATGTGTTTAAAAAGTAATTTAATTTGGAATTTATGTTGGGAAGCTAGTTCAAAATTGTTTAGGGTACAGTGTTTTCATGACTTAAAAAAAAAAAAAAATTTTGGCCATCCTTGGGTTTGCTATTGTGGGAACTATGTGAGCAACACACAGAACACATTGGCTGGAGCACGACCCTGGACGCAGACATAATGTCACAATCAATTCAATTATGTCCACAGAGACAGAAAGAGAAGCCATTGTGTATGCGTGTGTGCCTAGTCGAGATTACCCTCTCTGCCATTCATCAGACCATGGCACATGTACAGATGAGCGCAGGAACACAGAGTTTAAACAGTTGAAATTAAACAGTTCTAGCGCAGCACAGCTTCAGATCTGTGCAACACTCAATCTTTTTTCAGCTCTCTGTTTCGGTTTCTCTCCAACTCCCTGTTTCACACATTGACACATATTTTCACCTCCGCACTTTTAATCTTTCCTTGTAAATCACCAAACACCCACAGACCTGATTCATCTTGAGTTTTGGTTTCATTTATATGAAACCATGAACTACAAACATTAAAGGTGTCTGAGTAAATTAAAGAGTTTAAATCCATAGAGGTCATTTTTCAGTATGACAAAGAATCAAATCAGAAACTTCCCCGGATCAAATTTTGGAATAAAGAATATTTATGACACTCAAACAGGTATATCCTTTACAATTGTTTTGATAGAGGGAAACAAGGTATTTTCTATTTTAAGCATTATTTCTGCTTCAGATATTGTTCCTTAAATGAAATAAGTATTGGCTGTGGGGTCATTACCACCATTTTTCTATGCCTGATTCTTAGATTCAGTTTTGAAAATAAAGTCTTTTATTGAAACGCTTTCGTTTTAGACTGAGCTCACTGTTAAGTTTCATGGATGAGCTGAAACTCTTGAGACCATGTGAATGAATGAATGTATTGTGAGAGAACTGCTCTTTGAAGATTATTTTGTTCAGGACAATGAATACGCTGGGCCTGTTATTAGATGTGGGTCACAACAGATTGTGTTATAATGGTAATGTGTGTCTATGTACCATGTACTGTATGTGAAGTAGAACAATTAGTACATGGATGAATGATGCTGCAGAGATCAAACTTTTTCCTCTCTCATCAGTATGGACCACACATGTTAGTTTGAGGGTAGCTATAAATGACCTCCGGTTTTGCTTATTTACTTGTTGCCAACAGGTTTGACCATACAGAAGCCTAGAGCTATAGAGTGGATGCCAAAAGTAACATTATTAGTAGTTATTAATTATTTTTAGGTAGTTAATTAATAATAATGGTTTAAAGTTTGTATTGTGCATTATCCATTGCATGATTGCTTTCAGTATTATCATTGTTGCTTATTAAGTATTAATACACAGTTGCCCTGTCTCAGAACAGAGGCTCTGAAGATCTCATTTATGAACAGCTTCTGTTTTGCTGTAACATTTCAGAGGTCAAATGTGCAATGGAATTACAAGGCTTTATGAATTATCAGTCTTTACCGAATCAGCAACATTAAAGATTTATTATAGTGTGATGTCAGTGTGTGAGTCACCACATCAGATGGCTAAGACGTCTTAAGCCAGAAACAAGCTAAATTAATCTCTTGGTCCCATTTTGACTATAAACCAAAACTGAAACTCTGAAACCCCCCACACACAGAGACATGCATCACGATTATAAACCCTTACATATGCACCAATATCTTTGCGTCTTTCCCTTATTTTGAAACTTGTTGGCGTTTTCTATTATAGCCATCACGGATTTAGCCAAATCCCAGCCCCACCTCAGATGCTCCCCCCTGCCTCCTGAGAGGGTCCATGTCTCACTGCATGCTTTGACAGTCTTTTGTACGTTCATGAAGCACCATTTCAGGCAGCATTGTGGAGAGGCATCCATGCGTGAGAGCAGATCTCCCTCCCTCCCACACTCTCCTCCTCGAGTGCCAGTTCTGACCGAAGAGATCAAAGAGTAGTCAAACTAAACTCCAAACCATGACATCCTCTGGACAGCCAATGGCAACACGCAGGGAAAACTCCCTTCTCTTTCCCATCCTACTGGCAGCTTAATTCATGTTTCCCATGTTGTTCCTCATGTTTTATAAATGAGCGTAATCCGTTTAGACTGGTGTGAAATCTTTTATTATGTCTGTACTGGCAGGATCAAAGTCAAATGGTGGGATGGATCTATCTATCTATCGTTCTATCTATCATTCCATCTATCTATCGTTCGTTCTATCATTTTTCACTTCTTCACTGAATGTCACTTCACATTTGTTCTATCTATCCATCTATCGTTCTATTGTTCTGTTGTTCTTTCTTTTGTTCTATCGATCGCTCGTTCTATCATTCTATCTGTCTGTATTTGTATTTTGTTCGTTCGTTGGTTCTATTGTTCATTAGTTTGTTCATTTTATCTGTCATTTGTTCATTCATTCTGTCTTTCGTTTATTTGGTTGTTTTGTCATATGTTCTGTCAGTTTGTCTGTTTATGTATCGATCTATCTATTTGCCTGTCTGTCTTATGTTTGTTTGTTTGTTCTTTCCATCCATCCATCCATCGTTTTTTAGTTCTTTCATTCATTCTTTTAGTCTGTCATTTTCTCTTGCTCTGTATATTGTTCTTTCTGTCTATATATTTAATTCTTTGTCTATCTCTGTATCATTCTATCTGTCTGTATATATCTTGCACTTGCATATCTATCATTCTGTCCATCATTCTACCTAACTATGTATATTCTATATATCTATCATTATATCTAATTTTGTTGTTTTATCTAGAGGTAAAGGAATGATCTGAAAAGTGTGATGGACACATTTTAAAACTGCCAGGCTTATGAATAACTATTTGCCAGTTTTTGCCCAGTAATAACTGATTTGCTGAATTTTGAAGACTGCAGCAGCCACAAAGTTGTTTTATATAGCAATAAACAACTTTTTGTATATGCTAATGTTTTTTCTCACCGTGTTTTAGCAAAAACAATAGTGATAGTGTCGGAGAAAGTTGTAAGTTGTTTTGTGGTTGACAAGCACACTTTTTCATTCTTTCTCATTAGAGATGACCCTGCTTGCGTCCCAGCCTAAGTCTCTAGAATCATCCCCGGCGTCAGCGACCACCACTGAAGACCCTGAACAAAGGATGCTGGAGAAAAGGTCAAAGGTCATCGAGGAGCTTCTGCAGACAGAACATGACTACATCAAGGATCTTCAGATGTGTGTGCAGGAGGTCATTCAACCTCTGCAGATGAAACAGGCAAGAAACCTTCAACAAGCCTGAATTATGTATTTATGTTATGAGATCCATTCAAACCCTCATCTTAAATATCCACATGTTCTGTAGGTCCAGAGTATTGATTTTGATGGTCTCTTTGGAAACATCAGCTCTGTAATTGACCTTTCCCGTCGACTCTACAAGACCCTTCAGGATACTGACTCAATAGGTTGGAGCAAAAATATCCCTGAACTCACATTATAGATTCAGATAAGTATCCATATTGCTGTTTTACCATTTTCATTTTGATTCGTCCAGGGCAAGTGTTCCTGGACTACAAAGGTGAATTGGAGGAGGTTTACAAGATCTATTGCCAAAATCATGACGACGCCATCTCTTTACTGGAGACCTATGAAAAGGATGAGAACATCCAGAAGCACGTATTGGAATGTCTTGAGAAGCTCAGGTAATTTTCACTGCTGTTTTTCATGAATCAGACACCTTCAGCTCATTGCATGGTGTGGTTACCACTACCAACGCATGTCCAGATCCAGTTAAGCATGCCAGTCATGATATGTAACCATGTGTAACTGTATGAGAAGAAGTTGAGTAAGACACTAATTGTGTGTTATTTAACGTTACACATGATCTTCTACTTTGACTCATCTGATTGGACATACTGTAGAATGACTAAAGACATGTGTGGCATTCCAAAACAGGAAACATCTTTGCCCTTCTCATTGTCTGGTTCTGAAGGTTTACTTATGATATTATACTATAGCCTGATTAATATGCCAGATGCCACAAAGAGCACTTGGTGTAAGAGAAATGGGATGTTCCCTGTTTTATATAAAAGTACACTATTGTTCAAAATTTAGGGTCTGTGATCTTTTTTTTTTTTTTTTTGCTTTTACAAAAAAAGAAAGAACTGTTTCAAAGAAATGCTATTCTTTTGAACGTTCTGCTGATTAAAGGATCCTGAAAAAAAATGATTATGGTGTCCACAAATATACTAACCAGCTTTTTTCAACATTAATAGTATTAATAAATATTATTGAGCACTAAATCAGCATATGAGAATTATTTCTGAAGGTTCATGTGACACTGAAGACTGGAATAATAGCTACTGAAAATTCAGCTTTGCCATCACAGGAATCAGTTTTTAAAATATAATTAAAACAATTGTTTTCAATTGTAATATTTCACAATATTACTGTTTTTACGGTATTTATAATCAAATAAATACAGCCTTGCTGAGCATAACAGACTTCTTTTAAAAACATTGAAAAATTTGACCGACCCCAAACTTTTCAATGGTAGTCTATTTACATAACAATGAAGCTTTGTCTTTCAGTTTTCAGATCATTGTTATTGTGGATTAGTAATACATGGCGGGATATGAATGCGCCTCACCTAGTTTCACCACTTTGTTGGTTTCACTGTTTCATCAATCATTTCCGTGTTATATCTTAGGCTTTATTTGAACTTAAACACAGTTTGCCTGTGGCAACCACATTTCTTGACTAGTTTCTTATTGCAAACATTTATACTGCCATCTATGTCTTTTAAGCTAAGTCACTTCCTGTTAGTACAGACTTTAGTTTGTTCTTGATATTTGCTTTAGTACTTTACCAGATCAAGCAAAGAATACAAGGAAATATTTAGCAAATTTTCCCAGAAGTTCCAGAAATGTTTTTAGTAGGGAGTGGGAACATGGAGCTGTTTGTCCCGAGTATCGAGACATTTGCGAAATGAAAGTGCACTTTGCCAAGTCTACGGCTTAGCTTTATACCAAATGACTCTGACTGGCATTTCATTTTGGGTCTCAGTGGGAGATCAGAGAGGGGCCAGTGGAGGCCTCACAGAGGCTTACTACTCGCCTAAAGCGGGTCACCCATGGCATGAGTTGCCCCAGCAATGGTCAGCTTAATAAACAAGTGCACAAATAGTTTTGCGTTTGTCATCTTGCCCTTTTACCTGCTGCATTCATGTTCATTGCAGCATAATGGCAAGACATGACTTTTATTTTTAAAAATAAGCTATGTGAAACAAGGACATTATATGTGATAAGCTCATTAGCTTCTTTCTAATAAGAGACAGAGGTGGTTTAACCTGACACTGTGTATTTTGTTCCCTTTCTTTCCTCTCTCTTCTTCTTCCTCTCCCCTGACAGAGGGATATACCGTGAGTGGTAAGTTTAACGCAACTCTACAGCAACTGCATGTGAAGTGCCTGACAGCATGCTGAACGTTTTATTAACCTGCGCAAGCCTTTTCTCCTTCTGTTCATGTGTGACCAGGGGGCCTTGTTTGCTCTGTGTGTGTGCTGTGTGTTTTGTGATCATTTTTTGTCAATTCTGAGTCATATTCTGACTTAAATTTGCACAAATCAGTAGGGATAGGTATTGAACGAGATTTCCTATGATTTATTTGCGTATTAAAGGGCGGTCGTGGCCTAATGGATAGAGAGTTGGACTTGTAACCCGAAGGTTGTGGGTTCGAGTCTCTGGTCTGGCAGGGATTGTAGGTGGGGGAGTGAATAACCAACACTCTCTCCACCCTCAATACCACGACTGAGGTGAGACCCTTGAGCAAGGCACCGAACCCCAAACTGCTCGCCGGGCGCCGCTGCATTGGCTGCCCACTGCTCCGGGTGTATGTTCACTACTGATTGTTGTTTTGAATTATTTATTAAAAGAACCAGTTCACAAGTAATTTGATGTCTGAAACTTTGTATTTTAAGAATTCGTTTATTTGCCTCTTTATGATGAATCCTTTGTTTTATTATTGCTTTTTAAGTCACTTTGGATAAAAGCATCTGCTAAATTAATAAATGTAAATTAAAAAAAAATAAAAAATCTGTAAATTTGACCACATTGGTAGTAGTGTATGTTTTTGATTCACTTAAAAGAACCAGTTCATGAGAGTCATTTGTTTGTGAATCAGACTATGCTAGTCGGTTGTATGTATAAATAAAACAAATCGTTCAAATGAAGGTCGCGATTAAGATATTTTATAATTTAAATTTTTTTACCCAGCCCTACAGATTGCAAGTTGTGCAAAACAATTTTTAATCAGAATATGATCCCAGTGGGAAAATTGGCTCATATTTTAAACTGTTGTGTTTTTTTTGTTTTTCTGGCAGCTGATTTAATGCTTTGTGGTGGCATGTGAAACCGTTATTAACACAATCTCTGAGCTCATGATGTGGTACTTAAAGCAACATAACAGCAGTGTTATTTGTCCAAGGGCAAAAAAAAAAAGAAAAAAGTCATTTAAGCATACTCTAATTGCTACATGATGTTTAATCCAGATTCATTAGTTTTGAAATATCCTATTCTGCAACATCCAAATCATGCTTTTGCTCTGGATTTGAATGTCATCTGTTTTCATCCCATCAGTCAGAAAGTGTGCACTCTCTGTTAGAATGTCTTAGTAGCCTACTGTGTCTAATGTAAACCTTTTTAAAGTGGTTGACAGAGACCAGTGGATAACTGATGGATGAAAGCAATGTGTGTTCAGTGACCCCAGTCTGCTGTCAGAGGAGGGTGAAGAATGTTACCTTGATGAGCGTCTAAATCTCTTTTTCACTTTCTCCCTCTCACCCTTTTGTTCTGTCACAGGGGAAAGACAAACTACATTAATCTGGGTTCCTTCTTGATAAAGCCGGTGCAGAGAGTGATGCGTTACCCCTTGCTCCTGATGGAGCTGCTTAACACTACTCCTGAGTCACACCACGACAGGAAGAAGCTTGCCGAGGCAGTGAAAGCCATTAAAGAGATCAACGTCAATATCAACGAATATAAACGGAGAAAGGATCTTGGTATGTGACAGTGTTTATCATCTATCTGTCTATTTTTCTATCTGTCTGTGGGATGCTGTCTGGCTGTGAGTGTGATCCATAACTCAACAGCACCATCTTTTGTCTACAGTGGTGAAGTACCGCAAAGGCGATGAAGACAGACTCATCGACAAGATCTCAAAGCTGAGTATGCACTCCATCATCAAGAAGTCTAACAGAGTGAGCAGCCAGTTAAAGCACCTGACTGGGATCTCACTTCAGGTACATTGGCACTGCTGTTAATGACACCATAATTTCTTGACTGAGAAATTCAGTTGAATTGGTGTTAACCAAACTGCTCTTCATTCCTCCTTAGATCAAAGATGGAGCTTTTGATGAAGCAGAGAAAAGATTCAGACTCCAAGAGCGACTAATCAAATCCTTCATCAGGGACATCTCCCTTTATCTGCAGCATATAAGGGTACTGAAATGATTTCAGCCTAAGTTCTTTACAAATCTTTCCATATGCTTCCATTCATGTTGTTAGTTTTTTTTACAATGGCCCAGTAGTGCACAACACAAAAAAATCTCCACAATACAATGGAAACAAGCTGCAACACAACAAAATCTTCTCAACACAACAGAAACAAGCCACAGCACAACGGAAACAAGCCGCAACACAACAAAATTAGCACAACACAAAAGAAATAAGTCACAAAACAACTAAATTAGCACAATATATATAACGGAAACAAGCCGCAGCAACAAAATTAGTCCTATGTGTTGTGTTGTGGAGATTTAATTGTATTGTGTACTACTGATGATCAAATTAACTTTTTGATTCAGTACATGAAGTAATTTTGCCTGACCTATTTTGTATCCGATAGGAGTCAGCCTCAGTAAAGGTGCTGGCCGCCATCAGTTTCTGTGACATATACACAGAACGGCAACAGCATATGGACCCTGAACGTTTTCAAAGAGCGCATCGATGCATCAGTGACAAACAGTTCACAGAGTTTGTGAGTACCAAAATTACCTCACATTACCGTTCAGAGTGAAAAACTTATTAAAAGGACCCAAAAATGGAAATTGTGTCATTAATTACTCACCCTCAAGCCGTTCCAAACCTGTAAGATCTTCGTTCATCTTCAGAACGCAAATTAAGATATTTTCAATGAAATCTGAGAGTTTTCTGACACTGCATAGACAGCAATGGACCTACCACTTTCAAGGCCCAGAAACGTAGTAAAAACATCATTAAAATAGTCCATGTGACATCTGTGGTTCAACCATACATACATTTTGATTGGTTTTTCTAGTAGTTATTTCACTTATTGTATTTTTTAACCATTCAGTATTAATTTGAATTAAGCACATGATATTGACATGAACTATGACTCAAATTTTTCTAAATGCATGTCTTCATGTCTTTCTTCGAGCAGAAGGAGAGGACAGAAGCCCTAGTCATCACTCCTCTCACCCAGATGCTCAATATGTTTGCCGGTCCCCACAAACTGATCCAGAAACGTAGAGACAAGCTGCTGGACTATGACAACTGTAAGGAGCGTGCAGAGAGGCTGAAGGACAAACGCGTGCAGGAGGAGCTGCAGACGGCGAGAAATAACTACGAAGCTCTGAACGCCCAGCTGCTGGATGAGCTGCCCAAGTTCCACCAGGTAGCCGAAGATCTGTTCACCAGCTGCGTGAGGGGCTTCACCCAGGCCCAGAGAGATTTCATTGCACTCACGCTTGTAGAGCTCACTCCACTGCTGCAGGTGAAGACATAGCTTTATCGTGCTCTGTAATATTCCTGTGAGGTCTTCGGCCTTCTTAATTCTTTTAATCTTAATGTTATGTACATCTCTATAATCTTATTTACATCTCTCTAGCTGTCTGGTTTGGGTGGTACAGAAGGAAATCTGGTGTCCTTGTTCCAAGAGGAGCACACTCGTGTGTTGGATTTACTTCAGAGCTTCAGTTTCTTTCCTGATAATCTTCCTACAACAACTGTACGCAAGCCTTTTGACAAGAAGACTCTGGAGAAACAGAACTCAAAGAAACAACAAGGCCCTGTGAGTTTTCCTAATGCAGCCTGATCCAAAACAAACAGATCTTCTTAACAGTCTTATCTAAAACTGTAAAAAATCGTTTTCATTAATTGAAGTAAAGCTAAAAAAATAAAATTGAAGTATTAGATGAAAACTAGAACGAAGATTAGAAATATTGCCTTGGCAACTAACTGGAATAAAATAAGTTTAAGCTGAAGTACTAAAATGACTAAAACTGAAATAAAAAATAAATTATAAAAACAAAGCTAAATAAAATATTTAAAAAATGACAACTAATTTAAATAATGCTAAAATAAAATATAAATATTAGATGAAAAACCTAAGCTTATAAAAACTTAAACATAAAATAGAAATATCGCCTTGGCAACTAATTGAAATAAAATAAGTTTACGCTTAAGTACTAAAATGACAATACATGTTAGATGAAAAACACAAGCTTAAAAAATGTAAATGAAAATTAGAAATATTTCCTTGGCAGCTAATTGAAATAATATAAGTTTAGCTTAAAGTACTAAATTACTAAAATGGAAATAAAAATAAATTAATATAATATATAAATATAAAACAAAACACACTAAAAACTATAAAAGCACATAAAATTGTTAAAACGAAAACAAGTTAAAATGAAAACTGAAAATATAAAAATAAAAGGTAATTCAAAATATTTCTTTGCAATAACGTTAATTAGTTTTAAATCTCCTTAATCTTAAACAGTCAAGATTAAAAACCGCTTAAACCAAGGTGGATAGCTGATCAGGCCAGTTTTTAAGCTGTTTTGGACTCTTTGCAACTAGTCAGTCAGAAACCCAGACTATCAAGTCACTGTAGGCTGATTTAAACTGATGTTTTTCAGCAGCACAGTCAACTATGGTGATTAAAGACAGATTTCTGTCCATTATTCATTTCCCTCTTTTTCTGTTTCTCCTTTCTGTCTGATTTTGCAGCTAAACTGTGTGCTACAGACGGATGAGCACCGAGCGGGGCTTCTGGCAAAATACGGCCCAGAGAAACTCTTCCAAGCTGAAAGAAATTTTAACGCAGCACAGGACTTGGACGTGTCCGTACTGGAGGGAGACATAGTGGGTGTCATCAAGCAGCAAGACCCCATGGGCAGCCAGAACCGCTGGCTAATAGACAATGGAGGTTTGTATCGCATTATCTGTGTGTGATACATGTGTCAGCATTTCCTAAAATACATTTGGCTTAAACACCCTCTTTTTTTGTATTTTCTTTAGTTACAAAGGGCTTTGTGTATAGCTCCTTCTTAAAGCCCTACAATCCACGCAGGAGTCAATCGGATGTTTCCATTGAGAGCCAATCATCAAATGAGTCCGGCTACGGTGGCTCCTCTCCCATGTTCTCACGGCAGAATAGTAACAGCACTCTGACTTTCAACCAGGAGACATCGACTGTCAGCTTCTCAACGGCGATGCCTCCACACACTCGCACAAGTCAAGAGACCGCTCCGAGAAAAAACAGAGAGGCTTCTTCAGCCAACTACTCTTCCACCAGTCAGAGGGATTCCCTCGACCCCACCTGCAGAAACTCTCCCAATAATAAAGAACTGCCTGAGACAGCCAGTCGAAATGACAGGGAACACTCAGAACCCTCCTACCCTAATTCCACCAATCACAGAGACTCTTTAGACCCCGATATAATCACTCCTACCAATCACAGAGACCCTTCAGACTTCTCTGAGACAGATTCTTGTCCCTCCAGTAAGAACTCCAGTTATGACTTGAAGTACCACGACTCACGTTACAGCTCACAGCAGAGACCAAATGGAGACCATTCGGTACAGCAGAGAAGACCACAGTACAGTCCTGAGGAGTATATAGATCCAGAACCTGAACCTGAACCTGAGATAGATGGACACCAGGTATGTGGTGAATTAAATCAGAATTCAGTGATTGCATACTTTAAACACTAAATGGTATTCACAACCCATTTTACTTCTAAAATGTGACAAATTTTTTTGTGAAACAAATGAGAGTATGACATGTTAATTAACAATTTTGTATACACGTGTAAAAAAAATTATTTAAATAATTAAAATGCAATTACAAAATGAAATATAATTTGTATTAAATAATGTATAATAAAACAATTAAACTGTATCACTCAACATCTTTGATTTACTCATATTAATAGGTTCGGTTTTGTCTTGTCATGTTGAAAATCTTCTCCTTATTAGTTATTATTTGTTAGAAGTTATTACACCATTTGATCTTAAAAAAATGACAAATTAATTCAACTGTATAGTAATTTGGAAATTAAATGATTTTAAATCATTTAATATAATTGTAAAAATAAATATGATTTGTAATGAGTATAATTTGTGTATAACAAAATAATTAAACCACATTATTTGATATATTTGTAGCAAATTAGCCAACAATACATTGTTTGGGTGAAAATGATTGATTTTTCTTTTATGCCAAAAATCATTAGGATATTATGTAAAGATCATGTTCCATGATATTTTGAAAATTTCCTACAGTAAACATATAAAAACTTAATTTTTGATTAGTAATATGCCTTTCTAAGAACTTAATTTGGACAACTTTAAAGGCGATTTTCTCAATATTTTGATTTGTTTGCAAATATTGTCCGCTCCTAACAAAAACCGTACATCAATGAAAGGCTTATTTATTCAGCTTTCAGGTGATCTAAATTTCAAAAATTGACCCTTATGGCTGGTTTAGTGGACCAGGGTCACATATATTATTAGGTTCAGTTTTGATTTCATGTTGACTTTGAAATATCAGGGAGCTGCCCTGATATTGATACACCCACCATGTTCATCAACAATAGTGTATATAATTTAATAATATTAATTATCATCATCGTAATATTAATATATAATAACTGAAGACGTTTTACTTGTCAATATTCATATTAATTTTTCTTCTTTATATGTTCTTTCAGATATATTACGCTCTTTACTCCTTCAGTGCACGGTGTGCAAATGAGCTCAGCATTTCAGCCAATCAGCAAGTCCGAATCCTTGAGTTCCAGGACTTGAATGGCAACCAGGAGTGGTGGCTGGGAGAGGCAGGAGGAAGAAGGGGTTACGTCCCATCCAACTACATCCGCAAATCTGAGTACACATGAGCTGCACATTTAAACAAGAACAATCCCCAACTACCCCAGACCACTACAGGCAAACTCATTACGGAGAGAACACTACAAAAGGACATTATTGTGCCTTAACTATAGAGGAGATGCACTGATGTGGTTAATCGGTCATTGCTACTGATGGAAAAAATAATACCCTCCATATTGACTACAGTCAATGAATGTAACTCCTGACTCCTAGTGGTCATAGAGGATGGTGCAGGTGGAATTTGAAAAAAAACAACTAGTTTGGACTGAGAGGCGCTTTGGTGTTGGATTCAATGATCTGACATGTTCTGCTGCTCTTGGATACTCCATTTATAGTGTTAGCGTTTAATTGCTCCGTAGAGAGCCTAGATTTCTTTTGATGTGTAAGAGTGAAGTGGAGGACTTGTATTGGGCATGTGCGATTCACACTGACGGGGTTGATATTCCAGGACTGTTCCATAAATTAGAGTGCAAGAGAGTGAATGAGTGTTTGTTTGTGTGGAGTGTTTTGAGATGTTGCCTCCTCCCTTCATCTGACAATCATAGTGTACCTAGAGAGAGAAAATAAAAGATTCCGCTGGGTTTCAGTGAATGCGAACAAAATATATATGAAGTGTTTGGATTTATTCCCCATTATGGTTCTCAGATGATAACATAGTTACCACTGGTGACCATATCATATTCCTAAAAATATGAATGAAATGCAAGACACTTTTTTTTTTTTTTTAAGGTACAGTGTTTTTTACCTTTTTACTTTTTGATAGCATTGTTTGCCACTTGCACTTGAATGCATTTACAAGTTAATACTGATGCTTTGAGCAGTTGTGAGTGAGTTCAAGGCACCTGTGAGATCATTTGATGTGATGCACCAACAGATGAACTCTGAATATTTATCTCTCATGCTGTATATACCGAGAATGAACTTCTGCACTCCAGTGTCAACTGATCCATTTCTCCTCTTTTAAATAAAAAAAAAAAAAAAGAAATCTGTTTGAGTGTTACGTCTAATAAGGTATGGCTGCACCAATTTGCAATTGTTTGGCAATACTGATTTTAACACAATGTCGACTTGTTCACTTATTTCAAATTTTGTTGTTTTGCTCTTGAATTATGCTTTTGAGAATACAGATCAGTTACACCCTTATAAGTACAAAATATATTTTTATCGTTGTAATAATATTTCAACATTTCCATTCAACATTATTGGATTTAAACTTTTTGAAAAAAAATTTAATGTATGACAGATGAAAGAAACATAAATACATAACTAAAACCTTAATATTACACATTACATAAGTTGAAGTATCCAATGTACTCTACAATTTTTCAGAATTAATTTGGGTATTTTTTTAAGTTTACGCACAAAAATAAAAGCTAATTATAGACCCCATGTATTTTGATAATACAATAAATGTAAAAAAAAAAAATTTCACTGTAGACAGTTGTTGTCCAAAACAGTAGAAAAGACATTTTTACATCAGTCTTATCAAGAGTAAACTCTGCTGGGTAATGATATATATATATATATATACACACACACACATTGGTCCACATTAACATTAAACCAGACTGTTAAACCTGTTTGTTTTAATGCACATCTGTAGTGTGGCTTACTGGCCAAAACACATAAAATCAATGCTGTTAGGTAATGATTGCAAGATAAGCTGGGAAAAGGGTCCAGGGGTTGTCCACACACAGGTAAACATATCTACTGCCAACACTATAGAGCCACCACTTTTGTGGTGTTGGATTGTGCATTTTTTTATTCCTGAAATCATGTCTCCAGTGATTCTGCTTCTGATGGGCCTCTCTGGCCTCACTGTGCCAGTCCAAGCAGCACCGGTATGTAACCATGTAAAATTTGTCGTTAATAATTCAACTTGTCTGTTTAATTGGCAGATATTACACTATCAGATTGAAACTGTGTTAACTGTTCCAGGGTTTATTGGATGACATTTTCAGTGTAGTTGATGGTGAGAATCTTATATTATCTAGTTTCCATTTACTGTATGTGTATGCAAGATTGTTGCATGCTCATATTATTATTTCTCTCTTGCACCCTTGACAGAAATGTATGACTATGTTGTTAGCGACACCACAGAGGAAATATCTTCAGCTGAAATGAATGAAACACTTGATTGGATTTTTTCCTTCTTTGATGAACCAGGCAAGAACATGCTTAAGTAGACAGTGCATGTATTATAGGCATTCAGTTTGGTGCTCATAAACATATGTATGCTGATCATGTTTAATACTTCTGTAGAAGTGTGTGATCCAAATCCATGCCTGAACAACGGAGTATGCAAAGTTATTGAGAGTGGGGGCTTCAAATGCATCTGTAAAGAGCCTTACATTGGCAAAAAGTGTCAGGATGGTGAGATCTTATTAAGCTGTATTATTATTATTATTATCTGTAAGAATGAGTGTTATTCTTGAGTTTTCATGTTGGGATCTTCCAGAGAGGAACGTGTGCAAGAAAGTGAAGTGTGGTCATGGTGATTGTGTCAGAACTGAAGAGGCCCCGTTTTATGAATGCCAATGCCACCCCCCCTATAGGGCCCCTAAGTGCAAGAAAGGTAAGCGTCTGTCTCCAATTTCTGAAATAAAATAAAAAAAAACGTTTCAAAATTAAAATGTTTCTTTCAGTACTAAACAGTTTAGGGATTTTTATGACTGAGTTCATTAAAAGTTTTTATGGTGTCAGATTGTAGAGAATTGCTATTTATTTTCTGTCTTGAAATGTAATTCAGTTTGTCTTTTTACATGCTCTTATACTTGTGTTTGCAATATTAGCCTTTGCTTGTGACCCGAGTCCATGCCTGAATGGAGGAAAGTGTGTTAAAGGTCGAACCAGAGCCACATTCACATGCGAATGTTCTGGAAATTACAGTGGGAGGTTCTGCCAAGTTGGTAATACACCGTTTGTATTTTATTTTTATTTTATTGAATGTATATCATTTTGTTTTTTTCATTTATTTTATACCAAACCAAATCCAGATAGCAATTTTTTGTGGGCTTATCTGGTTGAATTCAGGCTGTTGTTGTGGCCCACATACCACCACGGCCCTCGGCCCTCAAATGGCCCTTAAGGTGCTTGCATAAAGAATACCAGAACCATGCCTGAAGCAGACCAAAACTCATCCACAACTCCAGTGTCCCCAGAAAGCCGCCATAAATGGCCCACAGCAGTGCCGGAAGCTCCAGATGTCAACCGGACAAAAGTCAAACTTTTGCAGTCTGCTCCTGATCCGCGGCCATTTACCACAAACACAACATTTATCCATTATTTTGATTTCAAATCCAAACGTTGTTAGCCTATACTGAAAGTGCTTTTTCAGCATTGCGATCCTCGTTTATTACAGTACAGTTATACCATCTTGCATATTCGTGTTTAAACTCAATTAATATAAACAACGTAGCCTATTGAATGCATTGCTTCTAGATTTGTATATTAAGTTGCCCAAGCAAGTGGAAACACATTTAAACACATACAGCATAAAGTCTAGCCTACTTTTCTTGCATTAGGCTATCACAAATATTTTAAATTAAAACTTACCACTGACAGAAACAGTCGGCTCGTGCTTTTTACATTTAAATCTTTATTACAAGCAGTCCTGTGAGTCTTAAAGAACTTTGTTTTTCTACCTCCACAAGACACAAGTGCATATGTTGCCTTGTTTATCTAAAAGTGCAGTTTTCTTTGTTTTAAACCTATAGCCAAAAAGCACTGAGCAGCACTGGGGAGTTAACGTCACATAAACGTTTCTTTAATTAATTATAATATCCAAAAGTCTGTTTTACTCTAAATCACATTCATGCCAGAGATCTTTTATTTACTCTTTGGCTAACCAAAATTAACCCACCCAGATCTCAGCCGAATAGGATATTTTATTTTTTCTGGCGGACCAAAATCCAGCCACGGCTCAGCCAAATAGACACAATTTGCTTAGTTTCTTTTGGTGGGCCAGACTCCAGCCAAATGCTGTTTCACACCAGACCGTGGGGGAAAAACACTGCCAGAATTAAGCCAGATTTGGCCCACACTCTGCTGCTGTCTGGGAATGGTAGGCTACTTTAAAGCTACACTTTGTAACTTTTTCCAAATTAACTAAATTTAAATAAGCCAGTAAGTCACAAAACTATCTTCCAAACCATGTTTTTGCCTTATACCCTCAAATTAAATCATTAAGGTAAACTCATATATAAAGGTCCTTCTCAAAAAATTAGCATATTGTTAGCATATCATGAAAAGGTTCTCTAAACGAGCTATTAACCTAATCATCTGAATCAACTAATTAACTCTAAACACCTGCAAAAGATTCCTGAGGCTTTTAAAAACTCCCAGACTGGTTCATTACTCAAAACCGCAATCATGGGTAAGACTGCCGACCTGACTGCTGTCCAGAAGGCCATCATTGACACCCTCAAGCAAGAGGGTAAGACACAGAAAGAAATTTCTGAACGAATAGGCCAATCCCAGAGTGCTGTATCAAGGCACCTCAGTGGGAAGTCTGTGGGAAGGAAAAAGTGTGGCAGAAAACGCAGCACAACGAGAAGAGGTGACCGGACCCTGAGGAAGATTGTGGAGAAGGACCGATTCCAGACCTTGGGGGACCTGCGGAAGCAGTGGACTGAGTCTGGAGTAGAAACATCCAGAGCCACCGTGTACAGGCGTGTGCAGGAAATGGGCTACAGGTGCCGCATTCCCCAGGTCAAGCCACTTTTGAACCAGAAGCGCCTGACCTGGGCTACAGAGAAGCAGCACTGGACTGTTGCTCAGTGGTCCAAAGTACTTTTTTCAGATGAAAGCAAATTTTGCATGTCATTCGGAAATCAAGGTGCCAGAGTCTGGAGGAAGACTGGGGAGAGGGAAATGCCAAAATGCCTGAAGTCCAGTGTCAAGTACCCACAGTCAGTGATGCTGGTGTTGGTCCACTGTGTTTTATCAAGGGCAGGGTCAATGCAGCTAGCTATCAGGAGATTTTGGAGCACTTCATGCTTCCATCTGCTGAAAAGCTTTATGGAGATGATTTCATTTTTCAGCACGACCTGGCTCCTGCTCACAGTGCCAAAACCACTGGTAAATGGTTTACTGACCATGGTATTACTGTGCTCAATTGGCCTGTCAACTCTCCTGACCTGAACCCCATAGAGAATCTGTGGGATATTGTGAAGAGAAAGTTGAGAGACGCAAGACCCAACACTCTGGATGAGCTTAAGGCCGCTATCGAAGCATCCTGGGCCTCCATAACACCTCAGCAGTGCCACAGGCTGATTGCCTCCATGCCACGCCGCATTGAAGCAGTCATTTCTGCAAAAGGATTCCCGACCAAGTATTGAGTGCATAACTGAACATAATTATTTGAAGGTTGACTTTTTTTGTATTAAAAACACTTTTCTTTTATTGGTCGGATGAAATATGCTAATTTTTTGAGATAGGAATTTTGGGTTTTCATGAGCTGTATGCCAAAATCATCAATATTAAAACAATAAAAGGCTTGAACTACTTCAGTTGTGTTGTAATGAATCTAAAATATATGAAAGTCTAATGTTTATCAGTACATTACAGAAAATAATGAACTTTATCACAATATGCTAATTGTTTGAAAAGGACCTGTATAATATATATATAGCTATATATATATTACCGTAATGATTTAATTTAATAGCTATATAGATAGGTGTGTGTGTGTGTGTTTTTAAAGATATTTTAAAGTTGATATTTTAAAGCGGCTGGGAAACTGCACACTTTCACTCAGCCATGTGTGTTGGCGTCATATCCGTTAGGAAAGAAGGTCATGCTCCTACTATTTGCAGTGAAAGTAGCTTGAAGCCAGACGAGAACTGAACATTGAACCGAAAATAGTTTTCAAGCAAAAGGGGAATTCGTCAGTATGAAGTAGACGAAGAAAACAGAATCAAATAGTTTGCATAGTATCACATTTGCTTTACATTGCGGTTCACAAAACAATGTTGGTAACAGTGCCAGTCTTTAAACTACTACTTTGGTCTATTTGCCTATAAATAGACCTTTCCACTTTTATTTGATGGGGAAATCAATTTTATGTCCAATATCAGCGTTACTTTATTAAAAAAAGAAAAGAAAACTGATTTAAACAAGTCACAAAGTACCTGCTCATAGGGCATAGCCTATTTTTCAGATACCAGTCTTTCGTTATTTGGAGAGTTTTGATGTTGATCAAAACAACGTTCCTCCGCAAGTTCTGTAGTTCTATTAATCAAGCACTAGAATTACATTGCGTCGCAATATGTAAACTAAATGTAAAAATAATGTTGTATGAACGTTATGTCATTTTGTATTCAGATCCAAATGACTGCTATGAGGGGAATGGGGAATCATACATAGGTTTTGTCAGTGAGACAGTGGAAGAAATTGAATGTTTACCGTGGAACTACTATCGTATTCCTTTCAAAGAGTTTGAAGGGAATGAGAGCATTGGAGCCCACAATTACTGCAGGTAGGAATTCAGTTTTAGTCAATCTCACAATGAATTGTAGTATAACATGCAGCCTTAAGAATGATCTCTGTCCCTCTAGAAATCCGGATGGAGACCGGGAACCCTGGTGCTTTGTGAAAGACAAGGGCAATCTCCGGTGGGACTACTGTAACGTCAAGCCATGCTCTGAACCAGGCACAGATTTTCCTCTTTCTGATCTAAATGCAAAAACATATACACATAAGTTCTTTTGCCTACTCCAGCAGTCTGTGTTAACTGTACCATATACATATTTACCAAATTCTCACAGAACCAGTAAAACCCCCAACGACCCCTGCAAAACTGCAGTTTTCTGACTGTGGAAAGACTCAGGCTAGTATGATATCCCCAAGGATATTTGGTGGGAGGAAGTCTCTGCCTGAAGCCCATCCCTGGCAGATCTCATTTCAGGTCCGTCCCATGGGGTCTAATGCATCCTTCAGCCACAGCTGTGGAGGAACCCTTATTGACTCCTGCTGGGTCCTTACTGCCGCCCACTGCATGTAAGTTGGGCTTCTCAGGGTGGTGGTGTTGCATTAGATCTATGTAATGTTTAATCACAAAACTCTCTTTGATTTTATGGTGTCTTTAAGTTACTAATTCTATTAAATTATGTTCCTTGAATATTATACTGATGATTTTGTACTTGAGAATTGCTTTTTACGCTAGTTTTGCCGGTGAAAATTCAGATGCAACAAATATTAGTTTGATGAACTATGTTTGCATGATTATGGCAGTGATGAGAATGAGGAGGTAAGATTGGAGATGGGTGGTGTGAACCTGGAGAAAGATTATCCAGCAAAACAGTTTCTTGAGGTGGAGAAAATCATTGTTCATGAGAACTATACAGAGACATCTGAAGCCCTGTATAATGATATAGGTCAGTGGTTCATTTTCATTTCATGCAGACTTCAAATTTGTGTTTATCCTGGGTAAAAAAAAAAGATGACAACCTGGGGTGAAGTGCATTGTGAACAGTCTACAGTAGTATGGACATTTTTGAAAACCAGTTATGTCAACCTCACAGTGCTTTTGTTCCTCATCTATGCCAGCCCTGTTGAAACTAAAGGCAATAAATGGACGGTGTGCCAATGAGACCAGGTTCGTTAGGGCAGCATGTCTCCCCACTGATTCATTCCCTGATGAAACGCTGTGCACCATATCAGGCTATGGAGCCACTGAGAAAGGTGTGGCCTCTGGATTCAATTGTCACTGGAGAAATTCACCATACCTCTGAGAATATGTAATCTATGACTCTTTCTTTCAGAGTATGCTGTCTCTCCTCAGCTGCTGGATGCTAAAGTTCTCTTAATCTCTCAGAAGCGTTGTATGTCTCGTAATGTTTATGGGAACAGACTGGACGATTCCATGATGTGTGCTGGATATATGCAGGGAAAGACTGACACTTGTCAGGTGTGTTTCAGTCTCAAATTAGTTTGCAGGCTTTCTTTAGTCTTTCAGTGAAATTTCTATTAATATTCATCAAACATCTTATTTAAAATGATTGTGCAAACTCAATGAACACAATGTGTAGCTACTCATTTCCCCCACTCTTTATAGGGTGACTCTGGTGGACCCCTGGTTTGTCAGAAGGATGAGACTCATTACATCTATGGTGTGGTGAGTTGGGGTGACAGCTGTGGAAAAAAGAACAGGCCAGGAATCTATGCCCGTGTCACCAAGTTCACTGACTGGATCAATGAAAAGATGCATGCAGTTTAGAATGGCTACTTCCAAGGTTTGAGTTCAATGATCTAATAGCTGAAAGAGGTTTTACCAGAAAATAATTCACAATTAATGTAAAAATAAATGTATAAATGGTCTACAGCGAGTTGTGTGGAAAAAGCACAATTAGTAACCAAAGGCATAACATCAGTGGGTTCAATGTTAGTTTCTAATCTGACCTTTATACATTGAAGGCCAATTAAAAAGCCAATTAAAAATCTTGAATGAACCATTTGATAAAATGTACATATTGAGATATCGAAGTCATCATGGAAGTTGTGACCGATCTTCATTGTGACATGTGTAATGGATTATTAAAAAAGGGGGAAAAAGTATGATGGGGACTGGATTGAATTTCAAAATGTGAAACTGGAGGAAAATTAACTTGAAGGGGTGGGTTTGAGTAGACTAAAATGATCGGAGAAGTCTTGCATGTAACACCAGGAAAGCCTCTCAGTTCGGACATTTTGAAAAGTTAAATTAAACCGCATGGATGAAATGTTTACAACATCTATATGCATTTAGAAAAAATATTTTAATTCCAAACTGACTTCACTTGTCTTTTATAACATTTAAGTCAATAAGTTGTTGATGTTTGTACACATCCAAGTAAAAATGTTTGGCTGTCTTGACAAATTTACTTTAGAATAAAACTTCAGATTTCACCAAAAGCCATTGAGGGTGAATCTATTAATGAGATCTCATGTAACCAATGCTTTACATCAACACACAATTTATTTCCAGTGAAGGAAGGTTTAATTTGCTTCAACACACCAAACATAAGAGAGACTGACAAACTAGTAAAAAATTAGGTATACATCAAATCAGCCATGCTCAGAGAAAAAAAACCTTTATTATCATTCACATGGAAATTACGACCAAGTGAGCATGTCACAAATTATAGAACTTCTGGAGATGTGAAATAAGCTCAGATATCTGCCTTATAGGTTTTCACATAAAAGCAGTTGCACAGGATCTTTCTGCAAAAAGAAATGCTGTAGCCAAAATTAAGAAAATCAAATCAAGGCGTTACACAGGAGCAATCAGGAGAATACTGGAAACAGCCAAGCACTCTGCACCGCAACACGCCACCTTAACAGCTAACCAGCAAAACTCAACTGCTACGCAACTGCGCCTAGTGCATAGAAAATACACAAGAGAGAATATTAGAATCATGTTGTGAAATTTTCCACTTAAACCATAACACCTGCTCGGTTAGCAATCTTTATGATGTCATGGTTTTACATGGTATGATTTTTTTTTTTTAAGTGGCCAAATTACAGTCTCTACCCAGTCCTTTAAGGTCAAAGAAATATTCACAACATCCAAAATTGTCCATTAATAAATGTTTATTAAGAACAAAAAAACTGATTCGATTAAAGTGAACTTACTTTAGTCTGGGAGAAAGAAAAATAAAAATGCAAACTACCAAAAATGAAGCGAAGTGATTTCACCTAGTAGCCCAATTTAGGCATAAAGATCATTTAATAAATCACATGGAATTCAACTATGATACAAAAACAATTGTGGGCAACAAAAAGAGAGAGAGAGAAATTATCATTTAAAAGATTTAGACCAAATTACAATAACCTTTCGGTCTGATATATGGATAATTTGGGTATCCTCAGACGAACATCTGTTCGATGCAATCTTCGAAGATTCAACCAGCTGACATCATCTAGAAGAAAAGAGGAATTAAGTTAGTTTCAAAGAGCAAAACAGAGGAGGTTCTACAGTAATCGTCATAAAGCGAGGCATTGCATTTTACGCAACGCTCGATAGCTGGTCCTCAGTTATACAGAACAAACAGGCACTTTCCACACATAACGAGAAACTAACCATATTTAAAATTTATCTATGGACCTCATTTTTTTTCTGCAAGAAACCTCATGTACCTGATGTTTGTTCTGCAAGAAACCTCATGGGTAGGGAGCCAACAAACCTGAGGGTGAAATTAATTTCTCATAGCCACTTTAAGTGTCGGCAAGCTGAGGTATCATTTATTGGCAGTTAGAACAAGCTAACTAAATAAATTACTTAAAATTACAGGCCTGATTAAAATCAGACACCCAGCAGCCTGACAGCTTAAACTAGCTCTGGGAACACACCCCATATCCATGCCGCTTTTGCCTATGCCACGATAGACATGAGTTTGTGACAAGGATGATGAAAAGGTCTCAGTCCATTGTCCTGCAGACGTACCTCAACACCACCTCAACACTCAATGAGACCGACCTGCTCCATAGCAACCGCCAATCAGCAGCAGGCAGCCAATGGTCGGATCACACACTAACTGCTCTCAAACTGCCCCAAACTCCTTTTGCAAACAGGAATCAGCAGCTTGGAGGAAAGAATTCCACATTTAGATGAAATCAATGGATTTTGGCTGGTACACGTTTCAAAACAATATACTTACGGTATCATACCCACGACAGCTCCAAATCAATTATCCATTGAGAGGTTTAGGATGTGAATTAAAAATAAACCCTTAAAAGTCATGCAGAAACGGCGATACCAGACAAATGCTGTGAATAACAGCTCCATCAAACTAATTTTGGGTAAAACCTGAAACCTCCTTTAAGATGATGCATCTACCGATCTACTACATCTGCAGATGTCTTGAAGGGCTTTGAGAAAAAGTAGAGGGGCGAAACAAAATATAAAAAGAAGCCATTTTAAGTGATCAGTGAGCTATACATGCCTTCGCTTTACCCCACTTTGAGCATGAGTAATATTGGGGTCATTAGCTAATCTGCTTAAAATCAAAAGTTCAGGACTACTGAGGAGTTTTAACTATTTGAAAAAAAGTAAAAGATGCCCTTGTTACAATTCCTGGATGACAAAAATTCCTCCAGTTACAAGAAAATTACCAAAAAAAAAAAAAAAAAAACTTTAATACAAAGCTTTAGGCTCACCTACATTTCAGGATTCAGCAGTGGCTCCAGTATCCCCAGGAGATTTGGGTCTGCTCCTCGATCTGGATCGTGATTTGGATCCTTTGATGGATCTGGGAGTACGGCTCCTGGAGCGAGACTTGGACTTGGACTTAGACCTTGAACGGGACCTGGAAGCCGTTTTGGACTTGCTTCTGCGTGGTGTGCGGGTTTTGGAGCGGGAACGGGACCTAGATCGGGAACGGGAGTAGGACCTGGATCTGGATCGGCTGTAGCGGGATCTGCTACGGGAACGGGACCGGCTCCTGCTCTTGGACCTAGACCTGCTGTGCCTCCTGCGCCGAGGACTACGGCTAAAAACACCAATCAACACGTTAGCATGAGAATTGTTTGCACAGTGAAAAAAACAGCAGCTGGTGTTACAGTATTACAAAACACCATTAAAGCAATTTTTTTATAATCAAATATAATGACCATACATTGGAGCATCCAAACCACAAATAATCGTAGCACACACTGACGAAATGTTTGATTCAATTCCAAGAATCGTTTTTTTTTTTTTTTTTTTAGATTCAAGGAGCTTAAACTACTTTAAAAGTCAAGTTATCACGAGGCCTCAGATTATTAAAAATCTCAATTTTATTAAAGAGCAAATGTGCTGTACTAAAACCGCTTGGGAATGAGTTTGGTTTTCAAACGGCTACAACCGATTCAAGTGAACCGATTCAAATGAACCGACTCAAAAGAACCAACTGAACACGAATCACAAAATTGAGCAATTGTTTGGTACTGCGCCACAAAAACGACGGAATGTTACAAATACTCTAAAAACGGAAACAATAAAAAAAACTCAATTCAGTTGCATATGTTGATAATATAAATTACACTTATAAGCAAAATAAGAATTAACATAACACATGGTGTTTTAGTACCTTGAGGCCTAAGGCCTCATTTAAGGGCCGCAGATGCATCTTCGAACGTAGACGGTAACTTACAGCAGTTTAAAACGAAAATATTAAAACAAAAGATTGCGTATGTGGGCCTTACCTTCGGCTTCTCCGTCCATGTCCCCCCCCGTACCTCCTCGGCGGGGCTCCGCGGCGGCTGTAATGCGAATCCGGCGGGCGCCCGTATCGCGCCATCTGCACGCGCAGCTCGCGCCCGTCCAGCAGCGCGCCGTCCATGGCGTCCATCGCATCCTCCGCGTCCCGCTTATCATGAAAACGGACGAAGGCGAACCCGCGGCTCTCTTTTGTGTACCGGTCTCTCGGGATGTAGACGTCCCCGACCCTGCCGTACTTTTCGAAAACCCGCCGCAGCGTTTCAGGGGACGTGCGGTACGTCAGATTGTCGACTTTTAAAGATGTCATGCCCTCGACGTCAGGCGGAGGTCTGCCGTAACTCATCTCGAATCACTAACCCTGCTGCAGCACGTTACGCGAAAAATAAAAGAGATATTAGCGAAATTTTCAGGAAAAATAGCGAACCATTCAGGAGAGTCCAAAGAACCACGCCGCGAGCAGATAACTCTCTAAAATGGCGGTAACCGGAAGTCCGCGGTTGGTGGAGGCTGGCTTTTATTTTCTTTCCAAGATGAGCTAATACTGCCACTTCTGGTCTTAAAGCGACACTACAGGTTACCTCTTGTCTGGGAACAAAGACCTGAGAATTTACCACGAGTTTGAACAAAATATAATAAACAAATAATTTATTTGAAAAGAACAAATATCACAGGAAATCCCACAATCATAAGATTAAGAGCACAGAACATAAGTTATAAACAAATAAATATATATAAACTATCAAATGATAAATTATTATGACAAAACGAAGAAACTAAAGAAAATCAAATAGCACAGTTATACACCTGAACTAGCTGCTGCTGTTACTTGTCTGTAATAATATGAATAATAATAGATTTCAATTTCAATCCAAACTGACACAAGGGCCACTAAATAAGGTTCCCTTACTGCACTGCAGTGAATCACTTCCAAAACATTCGGGAAGGTCAGGTTTGTGTTTGTACTGCGCAAAACCTCAAGCCTGACATCAGGGGTGGCCAATAGCGCTTCTGAGGACAATAATAATCCAGCTCTGATCATCGAGCAGCAAATCTCGCTGTTTTCTGTACATGATGCTGTCTTCCAGCAGGGGGCGCCTGGAGGCTCAGAGACTCCATTGAGCCACATTCAGATCTCACAATGTTTTACTGAAATCTTTTGTGGTGGCTGTGCTTTAAAATTGAATTATTATAATCTTAATGACAGTAGGCTAATCAGTTTTGAGCACTACTGTAAGTTTACATGTTTAAAAATGTTTAACAGTTGAAAACATCAGTATGCATTCAAATGTAATTAGTTATTATGCTACATTATTTTATTAAAGTAACTGAAATAATTATTTCATTTTAGATAGGGTAAATTGTAATCTTTAACCCATTTCATTTCCAAAGTAACATTTCCAACACTGGCTATAGGTTCCTGTGAAAGAGCACTTCTCCTGATGTTTTTTTAAATGCATATAATTATATATCAATAAGAGGCAACATCCGGGTCTCTAAGCCCCGCCCATTTATAGACTATGGTTAATATCCACTGCAGCTCTACCCGTTATTCTGTTTCTACATCACCGACACGCATCTGCATCCCATCTCTCAAGCGCTCGGAGAACAGAGGATGATAAACTGTGCCATATAAAGAGCACCTCACTCTGCTTTGCAGCTGAGCCAAGGATGCCGACCACAGAGGCAGAGACAGCCTTATAATAGGACTACAGTCTGCAGGAGTCAGGACGCAAAAAGCAGCTTGTGTCTGCAGACAAAACAACGAGGGACTCTGTGCGGAGCTTACAGGGCATTAAGAGCACCAACTAATCCTGTGCATGGCCAAAAATATAAAAGCGAAGAGCAAAAAACGGCCTTTTGCGTGAAGAAGGAGATGTTCGGACTAAAGAAGACGCAGCAGTAGTTGTAGCATTGCAATCATTCAGCGATATTTCAATTGTTAGCTATTGGAAATGGGAGCTTTGACAAGCCGTCAGAATGCAGGAGTGGAGGAGGTCGATTTACCATCCAGTTCTGTTTACAGATACCCACCCAAATCCGGTAAGAACATTGTATATTTTAAATATTATATATTATATTAATGTATTGTATTTTTATTATAATAAAATTGTGTTCTTGTTCCTTTTATATTATATTAACAAATATAGATAAATATGTATAATCTTTTATAATTTTTTAAAAACAATTGTACATTTACAGTACAATTGGCTTGTTCAATTTAGTTAAATATTTTTCTTGCTTCTTCTTGAAATTGAGAGGGTCCTTCTGTTCATTTGAACTCCAGAGGGCCTGAGCCACCACCCACTGTTTCTTGGTCAGCAAGTCTGTCTCTGAAAGGCAGAGGAGGCCCATAGATGCTTGTCTATATATTGATATGGGGCTCATCATTTCAGTGGTGCTGTGTCTACAGTCTAACGAAATACAGCATAATCAGAGCAAACATCTTAGATGATTATGTACTCCGCATTAAACTGATCTAAAATAAGAGTGTCCACTGTATGTTAATGGAATTTATTGTCTATATGGATTTTGCTAGCTTATTATATTAATTTACTATGTTAATTTTTAGATAACAGTATCTTACTGTGTTTGTTTTACAAATCTTTGGAAATTTGAGAAGACATGCAGATGAAAAGATGAATGTCAGTGTGTTAACCACAAGTCACCAGATACTCTCTATATGTGCAGCTTGGGACTTGTGCCTGATTCTTGCTACCTCCTGCTCCAGTTTCAAGCTTGTTCATCTATCTACCCTTGTATCTTCCCATGGTGGTTGCTATCCTCTGTCTGCCCTTGAGCTTGTCTTTCTTTAATCTATTTGTTCTCCAGTCTGCTATATCTGTCTTCATCTTCATTTTGAAACCTTTTACTTGTCTTGTGCCCAAACATCACTGAAATAATTTTTTTTTTAACTTAAAACCAGTTCATTTTGAATTTTTCAATATCTATAACATTTAATCTGTTCAATGTTGTGCAGGGAGTTATTTTGCTAGCCATTTCATTATGGGAGGAGAGAAGTTTGATTCAACTCATCCCGAAGGCTACCTCTTTGGTGAAAACACTGACCTCAACTTCCTCGGCAACAGACCAGTAGTGGTAAGACTGGATTTCATTTCCTTGTAACATAGATGCAGCCATTTTGGCTGATGTTTATAGAAGGTCGTGAAACACTGATTTTGCTCTGTTCATTGATTTTATCTTGTGTGATCTCATTTCCAGAAATGATCAACAATATGAGTCATGACTCATTTTATTTAAATACATATTAATCAAAAAAAAAAAAATTGGGATTCTCATAAGGATTTGCATATGTGTAATTTGTGTTATTTTATAATATTAACATATTTAAAGAAATTTTAAAATAAATATCTTCTTAAGAAGTGGGAGAAGAATTAATACAGTTTCATGCATTTACAATATACATATAAATATTTACATTTGAATATGATTTATTAATCTATGTTTAAAAAGTCTTCTATATAGATATTTTACTCATAATTCTGACTCATATTTGTACTTCTGTATGTGGTGGGTCTTTTATTTACACTGTATGGATTAGCTGCTAGCCCCGTCTCTCAACAGACAGCCTAGTGATGCTGTGGATTTAAGCGATGGCTTACCGCAAGCAATACAGAGAGCCACATTCAGTCTGAACTCCATGGAGGGGGGAAGGGGAGGCGACACACTCACCCAGTGTTGACCCACACGCGAACACACTCTTGAAGCCTCTCTGGCACGTGGGAATGCCTGTGCATTGCATTTTCCCAGGGCAAACAGACACACACACACACATGCATGAATCAGCACAACAGCTTGTTAGGAGATCAGTGTACATCAACTTCCTTTTAATGTGGCTTTGTTTCCTGATTATTTTCAGTTTTGTAAAAGATCATATGTGGGTATCAGATATGTGAGCTACCCTCACTCTTGACTCTTGTTATTTGTAGTTCCCGTATAATGCTCCCCCTCCACATGAGCCGGTCAAGACCCTCCGCAGTCTCATCAACATCCGTAAAGACACTCTGCGACTTGTCCGGTGAGATTTTCATGGCTAATATCTTTACTATACCTGACAGAGCTCTTAATGAAATCATGTGATGAGTTCCTGTTTTGACATATTTGATAAAACAGAACATTTTGTGGAACATGTTGAAGAGGTTGTCTCTTTTTTAAATAGCTTGAAGGCTTTAGTTACATTTAGTTGTTACTTGTATTTTGTATCTTATTTTATAGAGCATCTGATTAGATGAAAATCTTTGTAGTTTTTCCATATGAGAAAAATGTCAATTTTAAATGCATATTTCAACTAAAGGTAAATTTCTCTCTCTCTTTGATGAAGCATTTATTAAATAGATAATTTTTCTCTCTGTGCATTAATATTTTTTTTGCTGAAATCTTAGTAAAGTTTGTAATTTTGTCTGCAGATGTAGTGAAGACATGAAGCTTCCTGGACAGGAAGTTGGGAAAAGCCACAGCTGCTATAATATTGAGTTTACCTTTGATGCCGACACACAAGTTGCCATCACTATATACTACCAAGCCATTGAAGAGTTTCACAATGGTGTGCCAATGTAAGTTGAGCATTAGACACACTTTGAGTATTCCTTTTTCTTTATTTATTAATAACACACTTCAAACTCAGCCTTTACCGGTTGATCAGAGAGCAGCAAGTTGGGAAATGACATCAAAGCTTGGGTTATATTGCTCTGTTCATTGTGTGTTGTTGACAGATACTTGCCGCAGGACAGCTCTCTGCAGTCAGAGACAGTGCATTTCAAACGCGGTGTCTGCCAACACTTCTGTTTGCCCTCTCATTACGTCAACTTATCAGAGTGGGCAGATGAGGAGGTAACACATCTGCTAGCTGTGACCTTTTGTGTTTTTGCCGTTTTTAGAGAGAGGTTAAAATAGGTCAGACTGAATTAATCTGTCTCGTTAATTAAATTATTGAGCAATTCATAATGCATGTCCTTAGAGCACTTTGGGTAAACCTGGTAATGTGGTTTATTGTTACACAGCTTTTGTTTGACATGGATAAAGACATCTACCCCATGGTTGTACAGGCAGTAGTAGATGAGGGAGATGGTGAGTTTTATGTAATTGGAAATTTTATAATATATATGTAGAAATATATATCTGGAAATAAATATAAATTTTCCATGTTTTTGCTGTTCAGAACACTTGGGACACTCTCATGTTCTTCTTGCAACCTTTGAGAAGGTATGCTTTTTTGTGTAAAAAAATTCAATGTTTTGTATTTTAATGTTAAAAAGTTTGGGGTTGGTTAGATTTTTGATATTGTTATGGAAAGAAATCTCTAAAATCTCAAAAATACAGTAAAATTGTGACTGATTTTGTGAAACTTTATAACAATTTAAAATAAGGGAAGTGACGTGTGGCCAAGTATAGCCAGAAGTAAATGCTCTGCATTTAACCCATCCAAGTGTACACACAGTAGTGAACATACAGCCCAGGGAGACTCAAACCCACGACTTTCAGGTTACAAATCCAACTCTCTATCCATTAGGCCACGACTGCCCATAACCGTTTTCTGTTTCCTGTGTTGCCAAAGCTGATGTTTCAGCAGCCATTTTGTGGAAACCATGATCATTTTTTTTTCCCTGGAGTAACTTTGAGTAATTTTTTGTAACAATGTGAAAGTATTTAACATGTTTAATATGTCCATGCTGAAGAAAAGTATTACATTCTTTAAAAAAATTATACTGACCCCAAACTTTTAAACAGTATTGCATATTTATAAAAGAAGGTCTTTGTAAATCTTTCCATTCATACAGTGACATTTGCAAATTAGTATACAAATAAGGACTAGACTAAGTGTAAAAATGTGAGGTTGTACTATTTCTACCTGATCTAGCACTAACATTATATTTGTTGGTGTAAAATAATATTATAGGCATAATTAAAACCAGTTTAGTTTATCTAACAAAAATAAATTCATTGTGATGATTAGTGATTATGTTGCTGTTTTCTCCTAGCATATGGATGGAAGTTACTTTGTAAAACCTCTGAAACAGAAACAAGTGGTAAGGGCCCTCTTACTATTTATGTAATCTTATATCTTATAAGAAGGTCAACTGATATTAAATGATTTTTGTAATATAAAAATCTTAGATTTTTCTAAGTGTCAAATTTTCAGTAAACCTCTTAATCTTATCGTGATTTTCTCTTAGGTGGATGGTGTCAGTTACCTGCTGCAGGAGATCTACGGTATAGAGAATAAATACAACAGTCAAGAATCAAAGGTAAATCATAATCAGACTGAATCAAATTCAAAGACTGTAGAATGATTTAAATTACCAAAATGATTAATATAGTAAAATTGTTTAATAGACTTTAGTCTTTACTGTGATATAGTTGTCACTACTCTCTCCATATCAATTTAGAAGGACAACATCTGTTACTTCTAAGCTTTCATTCATTAATTATTGTCAATATATGAAAGATGACACACTCGTGTTTACAGGTGGCAGAAGATGAGATTAGTGACAACAGCGCTGAATGTGTGGTGTGTTTGTCAGACGTGCGGGACACGCTTATCCTGCCCTGCAGACACCTGTGCCTGTGCAATGCCTGCGCAGACACTCTGCGTTACCAGGCCAACTGTTGCCCCATCTGTCGACTGCGTAAGCACCAACCCCTGTACTGAACTCATTAAACAGGACTCTATTATTGGCATTATTATATTTATGAAAATTTAATTTTGCTTAGATTATATTTGTATCTATATAGTGTCTCATACATAAATGTTGTGGCGGGTATTTTAAACATTGAACATACTAGTTGAGGCTATTTTTTTTTATATTGTTTCAGATAAAATATTTGACTCATTTCAAATTTCTCCTTAATTCCTATAGCATTTCGTGCCCTCCTTCAAATTCGAGCGATGAGGAAAAAACTGAGCCCACTCACACCTACTGGATTCAACCCTGTCATCACCTCACAGACTTCAGATTCAGAGGAGCACTCGGTAACACACTATGTTTGTTTTAAAATGTTCATACAGAGCCTTGTACAGAACAAATATATTTAAAGCTAAATAATATAAATACTTTCCTGAGTTTGGTTGGCTGTGATACACAAATCTTTGTTAGGAGCAAAATCAGATTTGATTAAATAGAACAGTTTTGTTGAACCTTCAGACAAAATCTAAAAAATATCATATTTGAGAAGAAAAGATCATCTATGAAGAGACACAAACTTGCAAAAGCATGCAATTTGGTACAGTTGCTGATATTTATATGGCCAAAAAGATGAAATTCTGACTGTAATGTAAATCAGTGAGATCATTATAACAGCATAGAAGGTTACTTACATAAAATGCAAACAAATATCATTAGTCCCTCTAGATCTCTCAGTAATGTCTTAGTAAGATGGTATTCAAATGCTTAGTTTTTATGATCAAAGCTCTGTAGTTTTTATTGTGGGGGGAAATCATAATGCGATGCAAGACAGTGATGATATACAAAAAATGTTTCTCAAAAGCCTGGTCTATCATATTTGATTTTCATATTTTAACTGAATTTTTTTTAAACTTAAGTTGCTTCAGTTCAATAAGTGTACAACAGTTGTTTCAGCAAAGTTTTGATCATGTTGATAAATCAGAGGCCTTTGCATATTAAACATGATGCATTAGGGTTAATGGTTTAAGCAGTTGGACACTCTCTGATACAAGTTAGGTGCACAGTTTAATGCAAAAACATACAAACCATCTGTATGCACCCATTCATACAAAAAGTTATACTGTACTGTTGTTCACATGTATGTTTACTACAGGCATCAGAGCACATCCCACCAGGCTATGAAGCTGTGTCCCTGTTGGAGGCCTTGAATGGGCCCCTGAACCCGTCGCCTTCTGCTCCTCCACTTCAGGGCCTCACCAGGGGCCATGTTTCTGGATCTGTGCCCACATATGGCAGTGATAGCCACCACACGCCCACGCGCTCCCTCTCTCCACTAGAACACTCTGTCAGCCAGAATGTGAAACACAAGAAGAGTGGCTCTAAGTGAGTGAACCCTAACTGAAGGATTAAATGGTGTAGTATTTCGGTATTACTGTAAAAAACCTGTTGTTTAATGCCTACAGAACATTTTCTGGGTGTTACTAAAACACTTTCCTGTCACTTTACAGCTTTTCTTGAAGGTTAAATTATGGGCTTATGAAACAGGCAGATAAATGAGTCGTTGCTAATCATGTATTCTGGGAACTCTCTAGATCCCTCTCCCAGAATTCTTCAGTGCTGCCTGAGGAGGAGGATGAGAAGTCATGCAGTGAGTCTGAAGTGCAAACGTGCAGGAGAAAACTGCATGTAGAACAGCAAGAGGTGCAAGCATTATAGTATTTATATATTTTTATGCATAATATTTTATGCATTTTTCATGTATTTGCATTTGTTGTCATTTTTCCAGTCTAAATTCTGGGGTCAGTAAGAGTTTTTGAATGTTTTTAAAAAATCTGCATTTATATAAATAAAACACTAAAACTATGAAATATTATTAAATAAGAAATCTATTTTAATATATTTTAAAATGTAATTTACTCCTGTGATGGCAAAGATGAATTTTTACCAGCCATTACTCCGGTCTTCAGTGTCACATGATCTTCCAGAAATCATTCTAATATGCTGATTTGGTGCTCAAGAAAATTTCTTATTATGAATGTTGAAAACAATTGTGCTGCTTAATATTTTTGTGGAAATCATGATGCATTTTTTAAGATTCTTTGAGCAGAGAGTTCAAAAGAACAGCATTTATTCACTGTCACATTTGATCAATTTAATTCTTCAAAGAAAATTTTTGAAATAGAAATAAATAAATAAAAATAATCGTCTTTACTGTCACTTTTGATCAATTTAATTTGTCTTTGTTAAATGAAAGTATTAATTTCTTCTAAAAAAGCAAATCTTACTAACCCCAAACGTTTGAATGGCAGTGTATATATTTCAGCTAAATATATGAACCAGTATGGTATGAAAGACTATAGAATACTCACAGAATTTTAGAAATAACATTTACTTTTAAGTATTTACTATACAATGTCCACTAGTGATGATGATAGATAATAAACATCAGTCTGATCATCATTGTTGTATTGTGTATTTTACTGCAGTCTGGAGTGACTCCTGAAAGTGACAACATCACTCTGTCATCCTCAGGGGCCATAGATCAGTCCTCCTGCAACGGGACCCCTCTGTCCTCCACAATCACCTCCCCAGAGGGTACAGCATTACAGCTAAATCTCACTGAAACACACACCAGAGCTAATTTACATTTGTTTGTCTTCCTGTTCACTTCCTGTCCTGATCAGATCCAGTAAGCAGCAGCCTGGCCCAGTCTGTGATGTCGATGGCGTCCTCTCATAGCCAGCACTCTCAGATTAGCACCGACACACTCTCTTCAATGTCCGGATCCTACATGGCTGGTGCAGAGGGAGAGGAGGCAGCTGAGACCCCAGCAGAGAGCCGAGCACCTTCCCAACATGAGGGTGAGGTAAGACAGTTAAAAGGCCTAGAAGCAGGACAATTTGTGGACAGATGCTTTAGTTTATGCTGATATTATAGTTTTTACCACCTAATAATCAAACAATGTTGGTAGTGGTTAATATTTGTGTTGGGTTTTTTTTTTTTCAATGAAAACTTTTAAAGAAATAAATTTAAATGTATGTTTTTAGAGAGAGTGTTGCACTCACAATTGGAAAAAAAAAAAATCCACAATAAAGACATAACAGTTATGCCGAACTTGCTGAAACTATTTCTGATGCATTTTCTCTAGTAAAAAAAGTAATATATTTAAAATTCAGTTATTTCATACTAAGTATAGTTCAAATCTATTAACATATTTACTGACATATCACTTGAGACTAACTGAGAAAAAAGTTTAAATTATTAAAGAAATTATAAATACTTTTATTTGGAATACTAATGCACATTTCTTAATATTAAGCCTGCAATGTGTTTTAATGTCACTATTAATGAGGATTGTATGATCTTTGAATTATATCAATCTTTAAAAGCTAGATATTTAAAATGTATCTAAAGTATACTTGCAATAGTTCCAATTTAGGACAATCAAATATACTTCAGTATATCATTAGTTGGACTTCATTACATCCGCACAATTAAAGTGAATTAATTTGTTCCAATTTAGCAGACTTTAAGTTAGTATACTAAAAGTACAATTGCAGGGAATTTGTATTAAGTACATAAATATGTAAATTAGTGCTGGGCAACGATTAATCACATCCAAAATAAAGGTTTTTGTGTACATAATATATGTGTGTGTACTGTTTATATTTATATTTATTATGTATATTTAAAGACACACATATACAGTATATAATTAGAAAATATTTACATATTTACATTTATAATTTATATTATATATAAATACATTTATATACATTTAATACTGTCTTTCGGATGAGACGTTAAACCGAGGTCCTGACTCTCTGTGGTCATTAAAAATCCCATGGCACTTCTCGTAAAGAGTAGGGGTGTAACCCCGGTGTCCTGGCCAAATTCCCTCTTCTGGCCCTTGTCAATCATGGCCTCCTAATAATCCCCATCCACTTGATTGGCTCTATGACTTTCTCTCCTCTCCACCTGTAGCTGGTGTGTGGTGAACGCACTGGCGCCGTTGTGCTGTGGCTGTCGTCGCATCATCCAAGTGGATGCTGCACACTGGTGGTGGTTGAGGAGAGACCCCCACACATGATTGTAAAGTGCTTTGGGTGTACAGCAATACACAATAAGGCGCTATATAAATGCATCAATCATTCATTCATTCATTAATTTACTATATAAGCATAACATATTGTTCTTATATATATACATGCATGTGTATGTATTTATATATACATAATAAATAAACACAGTACACACACATATATTATGTACACAAAAGCTTTTATTTTGAATGCGATTAATCGCTGCCCAACACTAATGTAAATGTATTGTATATGTAGTATACTTGGAACAAATGTATTTCAAATACATTTTAGTATATATATTTTTCACTTGGGTTTTATGATTATTTCTTTAAAAAAATCATTTTTATATAAAATATTTTGTACAAAATTTGCTATATAAATACATTTGCCTTGCCTGTTTCATTGGCTAAGAAAATACTCTTTATAAATGCAATCTCTATTAAATGGTTTAAAAAAAATAGGAAAAGTCATCGGAAAGTTTCATTGATCACTGTAACCAAAACTTGCTATACGCTATAACTATCACCATTGCATGAACACTGATAAGTTTATGCCAAGAACTATTCCTGCAAATCATATATTGTGTCTTACAGAGAACATATTCACATGTGTCCGCAGGAAATCCCCAACGAGGCAAAAGGGCATAACTATGTGGCTGCCATTCTTGAAGAACAGGATTCAGAGGTTAAATCATTCAAACAGCCAAGCATCTTAAACCAGCTATTTTATTCTTTTACTTACTATTTACTCAGATTTGTGTTTTCTTTCTTAGGGAAATGATGTGACTGAGGAAGATTGTGCATCTCCCACCAAAGAACATGGTAATTGTAACCTCAGCTATTGGCTGTGCTTATCACGACACTGTACACTAGATTAAGGAGAAAAACACTGCAATGTAGGTGGTACTTCATCTATAAGAGCTTCTAAATCTGCCTACACACCTGCTTGATGAATAACTTGTGTTTGCAGGTGGGCCAAAGGTCGCTCACTACAAATATAAATATCACCTGACTCACATGAGTTCGATTTTCATGTTTTAATCAGCCCACATACAAGCACATTTGGCATCTAAATTGTAATGAGTATCCAGCTTTCTACCTATTATTTTATTATTTATTATAACAAGTGTGCATTGGTATTAATGCTATATATTCTTTTGGGCAAAAACAAAATTGAGGGCAATTAATTAAGGGTTTGCTTTTATTTTCTTTGTATTGTAACTAACTGCCATTTTGCATAGACATTTTTCATCTGTTTCTTATTTAATGTTTCGTATGCTTATTAATGTGAGGAAATAATTGTCCAAGTGTTTGTCAGTTGTGTTCTCGTGCACGCGCCGATCGCATCTGCTCGCTTTCACATGAGTATGTGTGCATCCATCAACCGCAGTCATCACTAAATGGCTGCCGAGTAGCATCCTGCGCCCCATCGCTCTGACCCCTCACTGCTGTATTCCACTCGGCTGCTCTGCCCTGCCTCGGCTGCTCTTGTTTGACCTCTGACCTCGCTTGCAGGTGGGCGCAGGAGGAGCGAGGTGCCTTGTCCAGAGTTTGACAATAACAATCAGGGGCAGTCTGACACCCACTGTATGACAGGCCTGGACAATGAGCAGCCTCCTGACGGCCGATTCGCTGGTGAGTGGCAACCTCTCGAACATGGACTTTCTGATTGGAAGGGTTTCTGTGAGGCGGTTTCAAGGTGTCCCATTTAAAACAGCAACTGGCTCTAAAACACTATTGGCTTTGACTGCTCATGCACGTCCTTACTTTGACACTGCTGTAATTTTGTGTAGTGTTAATTGGTACAATGGCCATGCCCTTTAACCCCCCTCTTTTGTGTGTGTTCATGTGTATGTGTGAGTTTATATCATGTATGACTTGTTTCTATCTCTCTGGGTCATGCTAAGTTCATGTTCAGTGTCTGCCAGCTCAAAGTAGCTTTGCGTCTCCCTTCATTTCTATGTTCATCCCTTCATTTTTCAGCTCATCTTCCCTTTTTTGCCAGCATATTCTATTAATCTCCAACTCTTGGTTACTGTCATCCAGAGAAAGCATTCTCTCTGGAAGGACACAAATGAAGCTTTTCACATGACAGACAGTAAAATATGATTCATCATCATCATAGTCATATTTTTATTTCTCGTGATTACAACACAGTCCAAAATATCCAATTGGCTCAAAAAGAATTTGGGCACATAAGCTACTCTTAAAAGTGTCAAAATTTCATATCATTAGATCAGGAGTGATAGCACAGACCATAGATATAATGATCCCCCTTTAAAGTTTTGTGCATAAGGACCTATTATTGTGCATAAAATTATTAATGTGGGTGAAATGTTATCTGGGAAATATTTACTCTTTTATTTATTTTTTTTTCAATAGAATAAAATAATTGTGATTTAATCTTATGTCTTGCAAATGAAAGGTCAAATTCAGTAAATTTAGGGCCAGATTTACTAAACAGGGCAAATGAGCGTTACAGCCCAGTTCCATGAAAGTGTCAATGGGAGGGGAAAATCCTGCTGGTGATTTACTGACTAGTTGCACATTAAAGAACACAGACGCAACACCTCATTTCCATAATGACTAGCGCTATCTACCAAGAGTAGCTCAAATTACCGCCTGCCTTAAGGCATGTTTTTTGGGGCGTTAAATAATGCCGCAAATACCAGTGAATTGACGAGCGCAAATCTTAGTAAATTGCATTGCGTGATTCATTTAAATAGCCTACTCTCCTCCCATAAATGTACAGATTGTAAAGGAAACTCCTTACAAATGTATATTCAATATGCAAAAATTTGTGTCCATGCCTTTTCAGTGCTAATTTCCCACTGCGTGATTTAAAAAAAAAAATTCTGACAGTAGTTTTTAACACCAAATGAGGGCGCTGACGCAAGCTGATAGTAAATCTGCCTCTTAAACTTATTTATAATAATATAATATATAAATTTACTTATCTTGAATGTAAGTTTAGAAACCGTGAAGTTTTGTGAAATGTTTTGCTTGAAAAGTATGCCATGTGGTTTGTTATTTGTGATAACCCTAACCCTAACCCTGGACCACAAAACCAGTCATAAGGGTAAATTTTTCGAAATTGACATTTATCAATCTTCTGAAAGCTGAATATATAAGCTTTCCATTGATGTATGGTTTGTTAGGATATTACAATATTTGGCTGAGATACAACTATTTGAAAATCTGGAATCTGAGGGTGCAAATACATCAAAATACTGAGAAAATCGCCTTTAAAGTTGATCAAATGAAGTTCGTAGAAATGCATATTACTAATCAAAAATTAAGTTTTAATATATTTACATTAGTAAATTTACAAAATATCTTCATGGAACATGATCTTTACTTAATGTCCTAATGATTTTTGGCATAATAGAAATATCAATAATTTTGACCCATACAATGTATTTTTACAAATATACCCCAGCGACTGGTTTTATGGTCCAGGGTCACATATTATGCAATGCAATGATATTCATACATTTTAAGTGCTACTAAAGTGTCCATATACTGTTTGTGGTCACTATAAGTACACTGTAAAAAAAAAAAAAAAAAGAGTTGAGCCAACTTAAAATTTTAAGGCAGCCAGCTTCAGCAGATTTTTACGGAAGTTCTAAGCGGCCATGCATTATTATAATTTTTCTGTCTTGTTTTCTCGTGATCACGACTTAATTTTCTCTGTGTATTCGGCATGAGAAAATGCTATAGAAGCAGCATCATCGCAGCATCATGGATGATCGTATTCACTTTTGCTTTGATCAGGGACTCAATCAAACTGAAATAATAAAAATAAAAATATGGTATAAGTACCATCCCAAATATTGAAGGTGTTGTGTGTGTGACCGACTACATTGATCCATGATAGAATACTTTTCATGCATATTCATACTCGGACATTTGAGCTCTGTGTCTGTCAGTGATTGACGACTTACACATAAGTATTCAACACTTGAGAAGGAGTCTGTCGGGTCTGCAACTTTATCGTCGAAGACAATATAGCGACCCTGATTTTCTCACGATAGCTACAATTACGTTGTGAGAAAACGGTTTTTACGTTGAGATCAACAACTTTCGTTATGTCCAGATAACCACAAAACAACTTTCGTTATGTCGAGATCACGAGAAAATTAAGTCGTGATAACGTCAAAACAACTTTCGTTATGTCGAGATCACGAGAAAATTAAGTCGTGATAACGTCAAAACAACTTTCGTTATGTCGAGATCACAAGAAAATTAAGTCGTGATCACAAGAAAACAACTTTCGTTATGTCGAGATCACGAGAAAATTAAGTCGTGATCACGAGAAAACAAGACAGAAAAATTATAATAATGCATGGACGCTTAGAACATCTGTAAAAATCTGCTGAAGCTGGCTGCCTTAAAATTTTAAGTTGGCTCAACTCTTTTTTTTTTTTTTTACAGTGTAATGTGCCCATTTGCTTTTAGAGAAAAATGAAAATCACAAATTGCAATTGACACTTCAAAATTGAACATCCTGCTCATTAAAGATAATAGTTTCCAGTGAAAGTGCTGTTTTTTCTTCAAAATGAGCCTATCATCTTCTCTCATTATTTCTAAGCACCAAGCTTCTCCTTCTTCTCTCAATCTGACTTTCATTTTCTGTGGATGGCTGGTTGATTCTCTTGATGTGCTGTAAATGTGCTGTGTTCTCTCTCTTTTCTGTCTCTGTTTTTCCTTCCATCATTTCCCATCTCTCTTTTTCTCTATCTTCCTGGATGTCTGTGGAATGGACAGATGAGGACTCGTGTCCTGTTCAAATTGAGAAATAGGTACGGAGCAAGTTAAAAAGCAATGCACAGAGGTCATGGATTCACAAAGAAGTTTCAGCTTTTTGCCATTCACTGTTGTCATCAGTGGGATACTTTATGGATTTGCCTTTTGACCTCTGAGGGTTAAAAGAGCCTTTTTATCATTTACTTAGTATGCATGGTGAATATTCAATGCGGGACATTTCAGTTCATAGAAAATCTTGGAGAACAATGGATAAAAGTGTCTTGGTTTGCATGACAGATATTTCAGCCAAAGTTTGAAGCAGAAACATTCTGTTCCTGAAGAATGTTATTTAAACATTGATCTCCAAGAGATGCTCCAATTTGGGGAAAAGTTTCTTCTTAATTTCTTTTCCAAATCACGTTTCCAGAATCCCATCATTATTTTACCCTACATTCATACCTTCTCATTTCTCTTCTTTATTTCATTTATGTCTTCTCACATGGATTCTTCTGTCCTGTTAGGTCTGTTATACCTTGACGTCTATCGTCATGGACAGGATCCTTTGACTCACCATGCGTCCACCAGCAACATTAACCTGGAGGAGCAAGGGGTCACCAATGAGGCGGCAAATCCCAAGAACAAATCTCATCGTGGACCCCTAGCTGTGTGATATCCTCAATCCACCCAGTCACAGACCTACTTCAGTCCTGAGAGGAATATCTGCTTCTTTCTTCATGCCACCTCCACCCAAACTCGTGCCCACACCAATTACTCATGGATCAAATCCTAAACGCAAACCAGGGCGAATTGACTGTGTGGTTTCTCTTCTCTATTGTGATAGATGTCATGTTTTTAGCGCTCTTTTGGTGTTGACACTTGTGTAAAGCACCACGTTTACACCAACGCTCCACCCCCTCATGCATACAAATGAAGGGATGACTCAAGCAAGTGCTCCTGATGAAAAGCTGGAAATCGAGGAAATGATGTTTCAAAAGAATACAATGGAAAAGACTAAGAAGATTTTTCATAATAATCAGTCCTTCACAATATTAATTTCAGAGCAATAATTTGCTCATGTTTCTGCCCTTGTCAGTTTGCTGCAGCTCACTTTGAGCTCTACGTACAGCCCTGCATGTTACAAAGACACAAAGCTACTGAGCTGCCTAAATTGCGTTACACATCTGGCCACGGAGACACTACTGAACTGCTTACTACCAAGCATTTTCGAACATTTTGTATAGGAAATGGAAATGTTGGGGAAAACTTGCCCGTGACGTCCACATCTGTGGTCGTAACTCAGATTGCTACTGTTGATGGAATGTTAAATGTCATAAAGCTACTGTCAAGCTTTTTGTGTGTTGTTTGAAAAAAATATGTTCATTTCACATCTGAGGTACAATCTAGCATATGCTACAGTTAGTCAATTTGTACCCAAGTCTTGAAAGCTGAAGTAGCTCTTCAGAAGTGAGTTGTTGGGCCAATATGGATTGCTATGCCAGGTACTTTGGTATCCTTTTAAAAGTAATTTTTGTTATGTATTCCTTTTGAAAAGTGTTGCACTTTCCTATAGGGATCCTTAACTGAAAGTGTTTACTTAGCTCCAGCAGTCATTATACAGTGAAAATGAAGGAAAGACTTTAAAAAGTGTGCCACTAACTTGAAAAACAATCAACAACTTTCAGTTTCTCCACAGTTCTGCCAAACCGAATTTATAGTGTTTAAATTAGCACTTTGTTTTTACCAGTGGTACGTTAGTGGTTATTTTACTTAATGAAAATCTTCTACTGATCTGTGGGTTCTCTTTCCAGTCCCTAAAAGGGATAGTTCACCCAAAAATGAAAATTCCCAAAATGACATTGGACCCTGTTGACTTTGATTGTGTTTTGTGTTCCACAAAAGAAAAAAACGAATGAAAGCAATTGAATGGTTTTGAGTGAACTATCTATTCTTTTACGATTACTCCCACAATTCCTTCATCTGAGCCAGTTTTTTTTTCGTTTGTTTGTTTTTTTGACTCATTAGCACTTGTCTGTACTATCTGAATGAAAAAAGGATTCACAGTACAATCAAATAGTCTCTTATAACTCTCTTAAAATGTCTATTGTACTTTGAGAACCAACAAAGCTTTTCCTTTGTGTAAAATGTTTATTTTTATTTTTTTTTAATGTTAGCTTAGCTCTTGTTATCATTGTAATAGTTTGTTCAATGTGCTCTTTACTGTAGTATATGAATGGTGTGAAATTTCTCCAAATGGGATTGTATAATTTACACATGCACTAGTAGATTTTCCCTTGACAGCAGATAATGCGGTGCATGTGGTAAGCGCATGGTAGTTGCAGTCAGAAAATAGAAGTCCTCCACCTTTACATTTGCACTATATATCTAGCCCTTCCGCACTGAGCTTGCACACTGTGTAAGCAACAAGTATTGAGTCACAAGCAATACAGCAGCATAATAGCACGTTGTTGTCTGCAGGCAATACAGATAAACTTAGCCATGCATTGAATGTTTTACAGCAGAATGTCACATTTACATGCAGAGAGAAACATCTGTGGAGTAACATGCATAGAGCATGGATAAATTTAAGGGGTTTTCTCCAGTTTTGTTATCTGTATTGCTTTTGTTCTGTCCTCTTTCTGCACCAGGAGGAGTGACTCTAAACTAAACCTACATGAGGAATGGGTTGCATTACTTCACTTTTGTAGAATGAAGATTACAAAATGTCAAAAACACAATAAACTTTTTCTTAAAAACAAGATTTGTTTGGAGTATTTTACTCTCTGTTTTTAACTCAATTTTTATTCTTTCTTTTTCAAATTTATAGTTCAAGAGCATGACCAAAAATGTGACAGACCACTGTAAAGAACATGTGCATTAATTAAAAATAAATAAATAAACCAAATTAATTGAACATTTGATGAACTATTACAAGGGACTAACGCTATATGGCATCCTCTGTATGTTTATATATATTTTTTATAATAATAATAATAATGAAAATGTATCCCTCTCTCTCTCTACACTGTAAAAATTATTTTTCGAAGATGTAAATTAAAAAAAAAATACTGTGGTATGTTTAACAAGAAAATGCTATTTTAATCTACTTCAAAATGTTGCATTTCATTGCTGTTTCTTTTTAATTAACCCAAATTTTCATCCATTCAGTGCAAAAAAAGATTGTCTCTATCAACACAAATCAATAACAGCAGAATATCACATTTGTGAGGAACAATGGCCTTCAGTATCCTACAAAAATGTTTTATGGTGCTCAGGGGAATGATGTTCTCCCATATTATTGCTAATTTCCCATCCATTTTCATCTTGTACTGTTACATAAGCACAGGCAGTGAGTGGGACCAGTTGCTAGTCATCTGCTAACCAGAGGTGGTCTCACACTGAGAGTGGGATATGAGTTATTTTCCTGTCTGTGCTATCTATCTACTTTTATTAGTAGGTGAGTAAAGCTTTAGTTCTTTTTTTTTTAATGCACAGACAATTGTCAGTTGTTCCAAAGATAACTTCCCTCTTTGCATGGCTAAAATTTCATAGTTCTGGATGTCTAAAACAGTACACGTTTCCTTGCTTGCAGATTTAGTGTTTCCTAAACAAGTGTGCAGTAAGCAAGATGTACTGGTATATTTAAATCTTACCAGAGAAAATGAAAAATTCACACCCCACCGTAGTGTATTTTGATATTTACCTCTACGGCATCCTTTCTATGGTATGACTGCAAACAGCTGACAAATGTTCAAGTGGAACATTATTCTGAGTCTGTTTTAATTAATTGTATTTATTTATTTTATATTTTTGCAGATTGAAAAGTCTCACATCTTTGTACCTCTTTTTTGGATGTCCATGGTACAACACAACACATTAAACAACACAAAATTCTTCTTTAGAATTTAAGTTATTTCTGAATTATGCTGCATAATTGGAAAAAAGAAATCATTAAAAATAATTATATTCAATAAATTAAATATTTTATGAATGAAGATACTTTACCACTTAAGGGATTTATTTATTTATTTATTTATTAATGCATTTTTGCTCACTTAGAGTTGGAACAATGAACAAATCTCTTGGGATCCTAAAGATTTTTGTGGCATTAAAAGTTTTATTGAATAGTTTCTTTGCTATTCAGTAAACATTTTTTTTTTTATTTTGTTGGAAAAGTACATGATATTCTATGGTCTGCTATAGGCTATCCATGGAAACATGATCGCTCTTTATTCATTGTACACTACTATGCTACTACTAAGTCTTAGGCCTTTATTATTTTCACCAAAAAAGGTTTTAATCCAGTTATTTCAGATATTGCCTACTGACACACTACAGCAGATAGAAATGACTTAAAACCATTATTATGATTATTCTTATTCTTTTTTTTAATTTATTTGTGAAAATACTAATGGCTTTAGACTTTTGAACAGTAGTATATCATATATCAGCAACATTGCAATAAAGCTGCAAATTACCATCATTTTAAAACGGTCAAGAATTGGGCATGCTCCTGCAGGCCTACCTCAGCACAAAATACTTAATATTTTGCGAAATAAAGCATGCTTCAATAATGAATGTTGTGACAAAAACTGACAAATCTAATGCAATCTCTCTGACAGAGCTGGCAGGGAACCATGTTTAACATACTATAATGGAGTGCATTCATATCAACTGCACAGGGTGATGTGGTTACATAGGCTAGTTATTATGATATCACTCAATGCCAAGGGTGTTGCCTCTAAATATTTACTTTTACTATTTGATTAGATTTTACTTGAGGAAACTGTGCAGAGCTTTACAAATGTTTATTACAATTAATATTCATAAGTAGCAATGACTCAGACCTCCAGACGCTAGGCGGCGCTCACAGCAGACACGAGACTGGCACACGCGAGCAATTCCCCTTATTCACCGCGCCTCCATGTTGAAAACCAAAACGAGGCTAGGGGGTACACTCTAAACCGGAAGTTCAGTGACAGAGCGCAGCTGTCATAACGTTACCTACAATGCCGCCGCATTGTTGTGTTCCCAAATGTACTTCTTCCAAAAGAAAGAAATCCTATACAGGTCAAACCTTCCATCGTTTCCCCAAAGATCCTGTACTTTGCCGTGAATGGATTCACAAAATAAGAAGAGATCCCGGTCGCCATTTCAAGGTAAGATATTAACATTAGCTTACGATGCGAACTATGCTAACGTTAGCCATATTTACGTAGCTAGCTAACTTATGCCTTCTGGAATATGTCGTGTGTGTGTGTGTGTGTGTGTGTGTGTGAGAGAGAGAGTGTGTGTGTGTGTGTGAGAGAGAGAGAGAGAGAGAGAGAGCATTTTGAATATGACTCCGTCATTTTATTCATACAGGGCATCATTCAAACTGCAAAGTGTTTACTTATATTTGTGTACACTCGCAACAAAACACAACATTGTGCTTTTGTCAAACTGTAAACTCTTGTCAAACTGTAAGTTAACCTACAACTGGCGCCCACACACACACACACACACACACACACACACATCTTTTGGACATTAATCATATTGCATTGGTTTTCATTTCTTGTCCTCAAACAGAGCACTAATCTGTTTATTTTTAAGTTACACATTCTACATTAATTAAAAGAAAATCAAATGTGTTTTTAATGGTAGTATTATTTTGTACAGAAATTATTTATAATTAAGATGAGAATAAAGTTAGTATTAATTAAAATTAAGGAAAACAAATATATTGATCTGAAATATAGCAAAATAATTTTAAATTCATTCAGGTAGGAAAAAATTCATTCTGAACCGAGGTATGACCCAAACCGTGACTTCTGTGTACCGTTCCACCCCTAACGTGACCTGTGCCTGTTTATGATAACCATTGCTAATCTAGATCAAGAGAAGCACACAACTATAAACAATAACATCCATTTAATATCTAATGTTACAGATACACGTGGACACAAAAGTGTGTTCAGACCACTTTACAGAAGAGTCTTTTTTGAAGACCCTGGTTGGCATGCGAAAGTTGAAGAAGGGTGCTGTTCCAACATTGTTTGCCTGGACTGATAGCACCGTGAGGCCTGCTAGGAGGTCTATCGTCAGAGGAACTACAAGGTATTTTTCTGTGCAGTTACATTCTTAGTCCATAATGTTTTTAAGGCCTGTTTACATGTGACTAAGTTTCAGTAATACTGCTTTCCAGTCATGAAACCACTGCAGTTGAAGAGGATGTCCGGCAGGTTGATGTAAATTCCAATGAGTTAAGGTAAGTTACGTGTATCTCTGAGTCTGAACATATTTTTCTAATATTATTCTATATATTGTTGGTGGTGACAGCAGATTTCCTAAAGATGCTCTCCTAAAATTATGTCCCTCAATATTTTCTTGCCCTTGCAGTGCAGAGACAGCCCCTCCACACCCCGATCATGATTATGCTGAACTGCCCCCGCCACTGGAGGAGCAACTTAAGGAAGCCCACAAGATCATCAACGATCAAGCAGAATTAATTGCACGTCTTCAAACAAAGCAGTTTCTCCTTTCAAGATTCCAAGGCGATGATAAGAACATCATGTTTTTCACAGGCTTTCCTGATTACAACACACTGAAAGCAGTGTTTATGGCCCTACAGCCTACTGCAGAAAACATGGTAGGGTGGAGTCAGGCACAGCGAATAAGGCAAGCTGACGGGGAAATTGTAAGGCAGGGTTTTAGCATTCCTAAACTGGCCGTCATTGACCAGTTTTTTCTATTTCTTTGTCGTCTTAGGCAAGGTTTTCCTGAACAGGACCTTGCAGTGCGCTTTGATGTGTCACAGTCAACTGTAAGCAGGGTCTGTGTTACCTGGGCAAACTATCTATATTTCATGTTAGGATCACTTCCAATTTGGCCTTCGAGAGAAACTGTAAACGAGCTCATGCCTCCTTGTTTCCAAAGCACTTTCCCACTTACAAGAGTTATATTAGATTGTACAGAAATACACGTGCAGAGACCTAGTTCAAAAGTTCTGAACTCTGAAATCTACTCTCACTACAAAGGTAACACCACCTTTAAGGGCCTAGTTGGCATCTCTCCCTCAGGTTTAGTCACTTTTGTCAGTGACCTGTATACAGGTTCGATATCTGACAAGGAGATCACAAGAGAATCAGGGATCCTGCGTCTGCTTGAGGAAGGCGATGAGGTCATGGCGGATAAAGGATTTCTCATCAAGGACCTTCTCACTGAAATCAATGTCTCCCTTGTGATCCCACCCTTTTTAGGCCCAAGTGGACATTTCAGCCAAGAAGAAGTGAGACAGACACAAGCCATAGCCAGACTTCGCATTCATGTTGAGCGTGCCATTAGGAGGATCAAAGAGTATCACATATTCGATAGGGTCTTACCAATGACACTAGTGGGCTCTGTCAATCAACTGTGGACTGTTTGTGCCCTCTTGAGTAACTTCCAAGGGCCTCTGTTCTAAAGAGTGCCAGTGCACCCTTGAAATTATACCTGTCTTTATGGACTGGTTTGAAATTATACTGTCCACCACATGAAGCACACTGAATTACGCTGACAGGTTGATTTACAGTCAAGTTTCTTTTATTTTTAACACAGTGTTTATTTTTTATGTAATTTTTAATTTGTCACAAAAACTATATACAAAATATAAAGGTAAAAGTCACAATAACTTTTAAATATAAAGCACTTGTCACAAAACCTCTGAAAAATAAAACACTTTAAAACATATTTAAACATGGGCTCCTGTGTTTCATTTAATTTCATTGATGCTCTTTTCATGTACCTTTGTTGCACAAGGCAGGCAGGAAGTATGTGAAAAAGAAACTGTCAAGTTTGGATTTCATGTTTTCCCATTCTTCAGGGTTGAAGTGGACCCTCTCCAGGTGATGGTCCTGTTTGCACCAGACAAAGAAATCGCACCATGTCATACCGGTGATACCCATCTGTCCCACCATCTGGTAGTAGTACTCATGGATTGTCTTCAGAGCATAGGTGCCATCCGTCTTGCAGTACAAGTATGCACAGTCTTTAAAACTCTCCTTGTCTGGACACTTGATTTCCAGAAGTCCGTAGGTTGGTGCTGCACTAAGGTCACGCACTTTCCTATCAGGTGAGGCCCCCAGATGTGGGGCATGGGGGTTAATTACAAACCCGCAGGGGTAGACTTCATTGCCAGTGATTTCCTTGTATTCAGCAGCAGCGACTGGCTCCATTTCAAGGCCTCTCTTCATTGTTTTAGTTTGTGTCAACCGTTTCTCCTTCATGTTGGCTGCCAAACTGTCAAAGTCTCTCACCCTGGAGCAGATTCTTTTGAATGATGATGATGTCAGGCGTTTGGCTCGTACTTGATGCCAGGTCTTGCTACTGCTTTGTCCTCTGGTTTCCATCTCTAGATGATTTGCATCAGACAGTGTGACAGCCAGGCCACCATAGAATAATGTTTCATTATCATCTAGAGCAGTGCTAAATGAGCATGGCTGTGGAGGTAGAGGAAGTTCAGGGTCATTTTCACTGAAAATGGACAGTGGACGACGTTGAGTTTGGTAAGTTAATACAGAACCCCGGGGAAGGTCCCCAAATTCTGTGGAGACCAGAACAGCAGGCTGCTTACAGTTTGCTTCCAATAACTTTAACATCTGGCTCTTACTGCCAATTGTAGCCAGGTTGCTACGAAGAGTCTCTGCAAATTCAGCAGTTGGTAATGGAAGTGGCACAGGACAATACAAATTAGAGACAATCCCCTCAGTAGAGCGCTGTTTTTCCTTTGCTGATGCATTAGCCAATGGTGGTTTAACTTTGGATACTGTCACAGTGCTAACTGCTCTTGGGCTGAGACCTAATGTCCTTGATGGAACATGCCAGGCTTGAGGTAGAGACGTTTTGCTTGGAGTTTGGGGGACAGATGCATACCCCTTTTTAATATAGTGGGCCAGTGTGTAGAGCAGTCCTATTATGTGATTACACTGTCCCAAGCCAGCTTTACAGTTGCAGGTTGTATTGCCAATGAATGGCTCCTCGAAGGACAGCTCCACCTTTAAGAATAATCAAACAAGTTTAAGAACACATTCACATTTAGATAGGTATACCAACATATTGTTCTAAACGTCTGGTCCAGATGCAAACAGTCACGGTAACTCTAAGGATTTAAAAGAACATGTAACTGGCCTAGCAAAATAGGTGTTGATATACATACATAACATGAAATTACAGAGCATGGTGATGTACACTGAGTGTGCAGTTAATTAGGTACAACTGGCGTTTTCATGTTCCAGCAATGAAAGCATAACAGTCAATGTTTAAGTTGCTAGGTTTGTCCTAGACATCAGACATGATACTGATTAATACAGCTTGCAGGGTACCTAATATATTGGACACTCATTGTACTAAAACCCAGGGTTGGGGAATAACAGTAATTTGACAAGCTGGTTGACACCAGCGGTTTATTAAAATAAGATTTTTTTGAGGCAGAGATGCATAAAAGTTTCAAAGTAATCAAATGATGTTACTGGGTTTGTGCATCCCAGTGGACGACATTACTGATGAGTTTTTAGCATCTGTGTTACCTGTGAGACCTGAAGAGTACCTTCCCCAACCCTACTTAACATTGCTATGTAAACTGAGCAACCCATGCCTGTAAACAAACTTACTTATACTTAATATGTATTAATTTTAATAACCAACAGTAGCACCCTGCCTTGCTTTGTAGTGACACATTGGAAACAAGATATTTTTACTGATGGTTCCAATACACTATTAGCTAAAGATCACATCAACTGCACATAACATGTTATTTTTAGTCTAGCAGGGAAAGATGAACTGTTGATATGAACGATCAAAATGAACATTTGAACGTTTAGCAAGCGTATTTGTTCTAGCAGTGGCACCATTCCGCGAACTGAGCAGTTTATCCACAGTCATGATACCTGAATGTTGTAAGGTGCCTCGTTTTTTCGCATTGAGCGAAAAGACTTAGCTCGCACACTGACTGTCTCGCTCCTCTTGACTGTCGGTAAAATAATTTATTGTTAACACTCAAAATAACAGTCAGTCTGGTGTGGCTAATATATCTTAACTATGCTTAACATCAGCTTCTAATGTTGTCGCGTCCTGTTGTATTAGCTAGCTAAGAAACTAACTTTAAAAGTAACGTTCGCTAATGTTGATTTCAGAAAAAAAGCCGTCATCGTCCGTTCATTACCTTCCACGTCGTGCACATATCCCTCGATCCAGTTGCTGTAACCCTTCAGAAAAACAGCCCGGGGAATCTTGCAGTCGTTATTTGCCCATTTTTCAACATTGTCCACTGTTAATTCTGGAAGAGATGAAAGGTTTGTTGTCCACACAGGTACCGCCATGATTAGAGACGCCCGCTGCGCTCTGTCACTGAACTTCCGGTTTAGAGTGTACCCCCTAGCCTCGTTTTGGTTCTAGATGGTGACGTAGGTGAATAAGGCGTATGACGTGGATTTTCTTCATCCACTGCGGTGCGAAATCAGAGAAGTCACTGCATACAACTACTCCTCTGCTCTGGGTCTGGACTATTTTACCATCTGTAACAAGGTAATAATTTTCATTCATTACAATTAGACATAATATCAGAGACCGCTGCTGTTTGAAGTTAACTTTAACAATGAAAACTCCCTTACTTTGTCTAAACTGTCTAGGTTAGCTGTCAAAACTTGCTTTCATTTTAAAGCGTTGATTGCAGATCATTTCTATTCAGTGTCCTGTGAGGAGCAGCACATCAACATGATTAAAGGCAAAGTTGAAAACATTAAAGACAAAATTGATGGCAATGAGCTTGATTTGAGTCTCAGTAATCTTACAGAAGTGCCAGTCAAGGAGCTGGTAAGTGTGGCAGCAGATTATTCTCCTTACAATGATCATGAGTGTACTTGGTTTTGTTTACTTTGTAAATTTAGAAATGTATTAATTCAGCCTATCCTTAGGCAAAGTGTGAGAAACGTTGAAAATTAAAAACGGTTATTTCTGTGTAGGCTGCATTTCCAAAGGCAACGGTTTTGGATCTGTCCTGTAATAATCTAACAACTCTGCCTGTAAGTAACAACTGTAAATAAAAAACAGTCCGATTTGCTTTAAGTTGTAGTTTGTTTAATGTTTATGTTACTTCACCAGCCTGAATTCTGCAGCTTGACTCACCTTATAAAAATTGACCTGAGCAAGAACCAGCTCGTCTGCTTACCAGAAGAAATTGGGCAACTCGGTAACCTCCAGCACCTGGATTTATACAACAACAAACTCAAAGTGCTTCCCATCGGCTTCTCACAACTCAAGGTGGGTTTAGGATGTCATAAACCGCAAACATTCTCTTTAATATTAGAAGATGCTATTTTCATTTTGGGGCAGGCGTGGCCTAATGGTTAGAGTCAGACTTGTAACTCAAAGTTCATGGGTTTGAGTCTCAGTACCAGCAGGGATTGTAGGTGGGGGGGAGTGAATGACCAGCGCTCTCTTCCACCCTCAATACCACCACTGAGGTGAGACCCTTGAGCAAGGCACCGAACCCCCACCTGCTCCCCGGGCACCGCAGAAAAAATGGCTGCCCACTGCTCCAGGTGGGTTGTGGCTAGAAGGGATACAGTGAAACGAACAATGAAATTAATTTTCTACCTATTAGATTGTGTTTTATTTACATCTACACCTACCCCAAACCTAAACCTACCCATTACAATGAAAAAATAGTAATTATTGTTGTACAGTGTGACAAAAATTACGCTGTATTGATGTGTGCATGCCCAGTAACGCCATACGTATCCCTTCTAGCCTTAACCCTCTGGGTGTGTGTTCACAGTGTGTGTGTTTGTTCACTACCCACTGCTGTGTGTTTGCAGATGGGTGAAATGCAGAGCACAAGTTCCGAGTATAGGACACCATGCTTGGCCACACTGCCTTTCCTTTCCTTTCCTTTCCTTTACTTTACTTTACTTTACTTTACTTTACTTTCATACTTATCAGTACTAGTTGCGGTTGGTAATTGAGGGCAATTGTTTGTTGCAGAGTCTTAAATGGCTGGATCTGAAGGATAACCCCTTGGAGCCAACACTGGCCACGGCTGCAGGCGATTGCTTGGATGAGAAGCAGTGCAAACAGTGCGCATCCAGGGTGAGTTGAGTGGTTTGAAGCAGAAGTGTCAGAGATCAGTTTTGAACTGTATAAATAAGCTTATTTACCACATAGTGAAAGTTTTGAAACAACCACAAATGAACAAATGAATTTATTATTAATTAATTATTTAAAATTAATTAAAAACATTTTTTATTTGTCTATGTCCAGGTTCTGCAGCACATGAAGGTACTGCAGGAAGAAGCAGAAAAGGAACGAGAACGTCGATTGTTGAAAGAGAGAGGTAGGGAGAGCAAAACATCTACAACTTTACCAAATGTTTCATATTAATATTCCTTTTCTGTTACAAATTACATTATGAATGTTACAAGTTGAGCATAACATTTTTAGAATTTTTAATTCTGATTTTTTTTTTTTTTTTGGTAATTAATGTGGATCTCTTTTTGTCTTACTTTTTTATGAGTGACCTAGACATAGTATTGTATTGAAATATTTATTCCACATTCTACATCATAAAAGTTCTTTGATTTGAATGGCTTTTCAAAAATGTTTCATTTGATGTATTGATGTATTAATTATGTATTGAGTTTTAGAATGTTTTAATCCTTTACAGAACAAGAAAAGAAAAAAGAAGCTAAGCAGAGGGAAAAGGAGGCCAGGGAGAGGGAAGCACAAAAAAAGAAAAAAGCAGAAGAGAAAGAAAGGAAAAGAAAGGAGTATCAAGCTCAGATGGCTGCTCTTGCTGCACAAGAACAACAGAAAAAGAAGAAAGAAGAGAAGAAAAAGCGAGCTGCTCAAAATCAGGGTACAATTTTATTTTACGTGAACTGAGACTCAATTATTTTATTGCACTGCATACTCTGTACTTTGCTTTATGTTGTTTAAAAATGTTGGAGTATTTTGATCTACACTACCGTTCAAACGTTTGGATTTTAAGATTTTTTAAAAATGTTTTTGATGTCTTTTATGCTTACCAAGGATGTTAAAAAATTCAGTAATATTGTGAAATATTATAAAAATTTTAAATAACGGTTTTCTATTTTAATATATTTTAAAACTTAATTTATTCCTGTGATGGCAAAGATGAATTTAGCCATTATTCCAGTCTTCAGTGTCACGTGAACCTGCAGAGATAATTTTAATATGATGATTTGATGCTGAAGTGTCTAAAACAGTTTTTTTTTAAGGATTCTATGATGAATAGAATTTCAAAAAAAGAACCACTTATTTGAAATATTAGAATTTTTATGTAACATTACATTATACGTGTCTTTACTGTCACTTTTGATCAATTTAATGCATCCTTTCTGAACAAAAGTACTAATTTCTTTAAGAAATCATGCTGACCCCAAACTTTTGAACTGTAGTGTATGTCAGGTTGATATGTTATTTACATTGTGTTACTGTATATGTTATGTACAGCGTTTTGGATGTTTTGAGTGTAAGTTCTACTTCTTCACTATAGGTAAAAAGACCGCATCAGAGTCTGTGCCCAAAGCCAAGCGGTCCATCTGCTCCCTGTTCTTCTCTCTGCTCCTAAAACTCCTGCTGCCGATAATTGTGGGAGTAGCGAGCGCAATAGCAGTTTGTCAGTTGACTGAACTGAGGAAGGAGGCGTTCTGTGTTCCACTCAACGTGCATTTTGAGGAGACGGTGAGGTGGGCTCAGGGTCTGGAGGTTGTACAGCAGGTCATTCAGAAAATGTCTGATCTCAGAACATAAGACTGTGTCTGATAATGATCCATCCTGTCGCGGATCTGAGCCTCTCAGGTGACGCATTGGGACCAAGTCACAGACCTGTCTGTAGAAATTCCTATGGAATTGTTTTTCCCTTTGCTGCATCTTATTTTTAAATAATGATAATTCATGTGATAACTATGGGCCAGTCTGTGAAAGAAAATCTTGCTTGTATATCTTTAAACTGCCAAATCGGGAATGGAAAATGCACTTCAAGAAGCAGTTGATGAATAATAACATTTGTGACCTTTGGAGTCTTACATAATACTGTTTCACAACATCTTATAATAAAAGATTTGGTCGATTTTGATTAGCTTATGTTTGCTGTCTGTGGTACAACTGGTAGCAAAACTGAATCTTAAAGAAACCTGTTTATAAGTTTCTACAATAACTGCTCTCTATATCTGTTTTGGTAAGTTTAAAAAAGCTGCTTATATTCGTTTATCTTACCAGGACATTAAACTATTCCTTTTTACAGAAACATATCATTTTGATCATAAGACAATTATAATTTTTTATTGTTAGCATCAATGGACAACAAACTTCTTTTCAAGATTGTATTTTTTATTGTTATTGTTGCAAGGACGATAAATGCCATAAATTTACTACAACACAAATAACTGACATGAAAGACAAACTGATTAGTATCTTGTGTATAGTCAAAGATTTACAATATTACAAGCAACAAAAACACAACAAATATAATGTTTTCTTAACATAAATAATTGCAACATGCAGTATGCAGATTAAAAGGTCAAAATTGCAGTTTTTTTTTTTAATAGTACAGTTTCTTGATTTCCATGCCTTAAGAAGTTAAAATCACAATACAATAAAATAATATTTCTAACAATACAGTATTGAATGTATGGTTGAGTCATCACATTTAATTCTGAATTAGAAAAATTCAGAAATATTTTGTCACATAAGAACGTGATAAACGCTACTAGAGTTACCTCAGCTTTCTGTGACACAATGAGTGATTAATATTTCATATTGAGACGCACTGTTGGGCTTTACTCTCTTCATATAATCTTCTTCAAAGCATTATCACAGAGATAATGGTGTGAACGGTGCCTGCCTGCTGTCCCGTGCCTTCCCGTACTCTCCCTGCAGCATGAAGTCCATGTTTCCAAAAACATGCTTCTGTAAAGCCTCATTCACGGTGACCCCAAGAGTGACCTCTTGAAAGACCTCACTGATGGAGAGCTGCAGAGACAGCAAACAAAAAAAGTAGACGCATTATATATTCCAAATAAAACAATCTTCTTTTTGCAATCACAAAAATGTTAGAAAATTATCTAAGGGACAAACCTAAGGTTAAGCAGTTAAAATAACTATAATATACTATTCAAATTTGTGGATGTTTTTGAAAGAATTCTCTTATGCCCATCAAAATTCAGTAAAAACAGTCTGCTATTTGAATGTATTTTAAAATGTAATTTATTCCTGTGATGGCAAAGATCAGTTTTCTGCAGCTGTTCCTTCAGTCTTCAGTGTCACATTTTTTTGAAATATATCACGGTTTACATTGATAACGCTGATGATGATAATGAAATGTTTCTTAAGCAAATCAGCTTATTAGGATGTATAGGATTTCTGAAGGACCATGTTTCTGGAGTTAAGGCTGCTTTACTATCATAGGAATAAATGACATTTTTAAAAATATAAAAAATAAAAACCTTATTTTAAAATGTAGTAATATTAATATTATGTATATGTCAATTTATGACTTTGGAATTAAAATGAGTGAAATAATATTCCTCCTTTCATTCTCACCTCTCGGAAGTGGAATTTCTTGAACATGGCAATGCTGATTTTGTTATCCAAACCAATCTTGACTTCAAACTTTTGAATTCCAAGTTTGTGGACACCTGTTGAGGTAAATCACACACAAAAAAACACTGTACATATAAGTAGTCACTACTAGTGATAGATCTTCTTTAATCATCAGCTTTGTCCTACCGTAGTACATCATCATGCGTGTTACTTCTTTCCCAAGTCCCTTTCCTCTGTAGAAGGGCACTAAAAAATGATTTGATGTTACTGACAGGCTCAAGTCAATCTGAATGAAATAAAATGCACTGCAACCTCTATAACCTGCAATCATGATCTCCAATTCAGCCAGGGAAGGATCGCTGGGGTCAGTGAGGAAAATGTTAACATCTCCCACCATGCACTCTTGCTCCGGTATACTCGGATCTGCCCATTTCTGTTTATCCAAGATGATGAAGGTGCACTCTGAGGGAACAAAAAAAACCACATGATGAATAAATACAGAAACAGATCAGGGATAATACTGACTATGTGCTTGACTGTCAACAGGGCAAATGTTCATGTGAAAGGTGGAAACTCACTGTCATCATCTTCTCTCCAGCATCTTTGCATGTCATATTCCTGCTCCAGTGTCAGGGGCTCTGATGCAGTCAGCTTCTGCAGTTCAGGAGCGCACATCCACTGATGATACCTGAAAATAGAGGTTAGACGAGGTTCAAATGAACTGAGACTACAACCACCAGACCCAAGATGATATGCTGGATCGACTTATTAATACCTGGGAACATGATCTGCATTGTAAGGTACTAATACAACCTTCTCCCCCTCCAGTAATGTATCTTCATTTATCCTCATTTTAAGCAGCCTGTAAAATAAAGTGTTTAAGGCACATCTCTTAATGTTCTAACTAGCAATGTAGCATTTTTGTCACCATCGTACCTCAGATTCAAACTTGAATACAGAATGGTCGCTTAAATTATGTCCATCTGTTTTATTTACGTATCTAATCAACGTGTTATAATAGACTAAACAGATAATATCACAATAGTACGAGTTTCAATGAATTCAACTCACATAAACAGCGGCGCATATGAACTGCGTCATCAGCACGCGTAGAAGCTGGCGCGCGATTGTATTGTGAAACGCGAGAGGGCGCAAGATTACAGCTTTTCGTTAAAGTTTCATTCACAATTCCATCGTGTAATTTGATCATAAATCATTTTTAGTTTTAAAAATAATTTTAGGATAAAAAAAAAACAAAAATGTATAAATGAAGGTCAATGGACAAATTATCTCAGAATGATAATATCAAAATTTTAAAAGAAATCAGACAAACCAATCAAGCAACACTGCATACACTGTAAAAAAAAAGAAGAAAAAAGTTGAGCCAACTTAAAATTTTAAGGCAACCAGCTTCAGCAGATTTTTTAGTTTTCTCAACTTATTTTTGTAGGAGATTCTAAAAACTTTTTGTTGTATAAACTTAAAACAACCAATTTTAAGTTGGCTCAACTTTTTTTTTTTACAGTGTATAAATTGTATAAAATACATCTATATCTATGTATTTTACAAACATAAACTAAAGTGAACAAATTTGATTAGTGCATTTAATATTTATTATTGCAGTTCAAATAAAATATGTATGTCTGTAGGCTCTAAAGTTCCAGCTCACCATACGTTATCAGTACACTTTCCTTCTTATATTGCAGTGAAATTAATTACTTTTCTACCAAAGGTGCAGCCCCACATAAAAAAGCCATTCCCTCTCCCTCACGATGCTCTTCCATTTTGCTTTCTTCCGTGAAACACAAAAGGAGTAATTATTTTGCAACCATTTTCTCAAAAGTGAATGAGAACTAAATGAGAAAAATGATTTGAAAAAAACTGGCTATTTTTCAGCTTCCCTGACATTATGATTGTTTTCAGATCTCTCATATTTAATCATTCTTGATGTAACAGATGAGAAGCAATTAAGATTGTACACAATTTCTTCTCCTGTAGTGCAAACCACTTCTGGTTTATGTAAGCTGAGTAGATTAGTGCTTGCTATATTATAGATGTCAACATCACTGGTTCTTGTGTATCATAGATGCAGCATATTTGAATGTATTTGTCCATTACATGGCTTCAGACGATTAGGAATGTATTGCATTGTATGCAGTACTTTATGGCAGGTAAGTGTAACCTTTACCAAAATATGTTTTTAGACATTTTAGTTTATATTTTGTTAGTTTATGTGGGGAAAAAACAGGTCGATCCATTTTAAATTTTGTATGTCAATTTCTGCTATTTTAACTATTAGTGATCAAACTCCATCGCACACCTGCAAGTAATAGGTGCGTAGGACAAAGGACCAACCAGGTGGATCGCCTCAACAGACAAGCAATTCCCGCACACTATCGTAACTTGCAAAAAAGTAATATTTATTAACACAACGTTTCGGTCACACGACCTTCATCAGGAGTATACAAATGTTCAAATTCATCTCTTTTAAGATGAACACATGACCACTTAACGAAGCTCCATCTGTAAACAATTAAGCTCATTAGGAGAATAAATTAACATCACATCGTAAACAGTTACAAATTATGATAGTTACTGATTGGTGTAATAATTTGATGCTGTTTGAAGACAATGTGTTGTTTATGTATTTTAGATGATCTTGTGAATTTGTAGTGGGATCTTTGTTGGTTGTTGTAACTCATAATTTGTAACTGTTTATGATGTGATGTTAATTTATTCTCCTAATGAGCTTAATTGTTTACAGATGGAGCTTCGTTAAGTGGTCATGTGTTCATCTTAAAAGAGATGAATTTGAACATTTGTATACTCCTGATGAAGGTCGTGTGACCGAAACGTTGTGTTAATAAATATTACTTTTTTGCAAGTTACGATAGTGTGCGGGAATTGCTTGTCTGCTATTTTAACTATAAAATAAAGCATACAGTTATAATAGAAATAATAAAATTAGAAAAATTAAGTAATAAGATTTATATAAAAACATGGGATAAATTGTATCTAAATTTTAATTATAGCATTAATTAATATATATAAAATAAAATAATAATTAATACAATTAATAAACATGGAAAAATACAAATTATATATTGCAACGTATGGGTCTCTTACAGCTAAAAATAAAAATAAAAATTGTAGTGTGTCACTCTCCTGGTCCTCACATCCAGGTAATCAGACTTGACATATTTAACTTTTTTCACTGGACCATCTTTTTGTGGTTCTCAGATGAAACCTAGGACGTTGAAGATCCTGATGAAGATATTTTTTGTAGCATCACAGTGACGGAGTCGGAATGAAGCCAGAACATCCTAAACTCATCATATTTTTACATATTTACAGTTTACCACCCTTAATGGAAATGAATTTGCTCCGGTCATAACAGCTGTGGTTTGTATGTTAATGAGGTTCTGTCACCTAATTGTCTGAGATGGTTCTCGGTGTTCTCACCATTTGATTCGGATGTGATCATCCAAATGATCTTACAAACAACATATAATGGTTACGCTCCACGAAGGACTGCAGGAACCAGCGGGTAAGTAGAAAACAGAATCTTTAATAACACAAGAGTTTCAGGATACAATAAATCATTATAAACCACGTAAGCATAACTTTAAGACTTGACAAAGACATAAGGAGAACTGAGGACTTATAAAGACCGGGGAACAAAGGAGCAAACTAGATATTAACACAAAACAGGTGACAGGACTAAACGATGATTACTAATTAACTAAACTAGAACAGGAAGAACCAAATAAGGGCAAAAGGGGACTAAACAGAAACAGACACGTAACAACATAACTGTTGACTTTCGTAATCTCTATAATAATTAAGCCATTTTGGGAAATGATCTTACATCTATTGTGGAGTGGAATCTACACTGTAAAAAAAAAAAAGTTGAGCCAACTTAAAATTTGGCAGCCAGCTTCAGCAGATTTTTGAGTTTTCCTTAAAATCTTTAAGTTGACTCAACTTTTTTATTTTTACAGTGTGGGTCGGGGCAGACTATAGTTTCTTACACAGATAAGGCACCAGGGCGAGCAGTGTTGGAGGCTAACTTCATTTTGAAAAGGGCAGTTTGTCATGTATCTGAGTGAGCAGGGCAGGTCTGTTCTTAAAGTGACCAGTTCATCATATATATGTCCCTTCACCCCTGTCTAAAGTGACACTCATTATGGACAACTGGCGTGTTTGCCACCATGTTTCTGTCATCGCCCTCATGCCAGTCATCTACGGCGTGACGGTGATGAGCCATCAGTCAGTGCTAATGAAAGGGATTCATTCAGCTCACTCGCTGAGAAAGCGTCTATCTTTCCTCTTCTCTAAAATTAGTCTAATGGAGTCCCCTCGGTCTGGCTTCCTCTGCGGTAATGAACTAAGTGACAGTGAAGAGGCCATAAGTATGTGGGGTCCTACGGGATGCGCCTGTAAGATAGATGCTCAAGCGGACAAGACGATCCGTTTCTCTATCATCGCTCTCTATCTTGTTAATGTGTCTGTAGTTACAAATAAAAACAGAAACAGTCGACAGGTAGACAGCCGAGTTTAGAAGGAGCTAAGGAAAAGATTTATTTTTTCCTCAAAAAAATAGGCATGAGGTGATTATTTTTATAATTAATATTTCCCATCTTAATGACCCTTCCTAACATGCCCTGTTACACTGCAGGGAAATACACAGGAGAAATCAACTGAATATTTGAATGGAGAGTCATGATTGATGACTGTCCTCTCTTGAAATTTCAGAAATATGCTGACGGTTTGTCATTTATTGTGATGGCTTTATAAGCAATAATACATTATGTCTTTGTTATTCAATTTAACCATGTCAGTTTTCCCACAGACTCTATCATTACCTGCTAAGTGGGGTTTAGCAACGGCAGGATAGCAACACATCAGTTATACCTGCTTTATTTATGTGCATGAATATACCTTTTATATTAATCTATAAATTGGGTGAAGCATGCATACAAGAGATTTTATTGTATTATTGTCAATAGAAACTGGTTAGACAGTTGTCAAGAAGGAATAGGCCATATTTTATTAAATAAAATAAAAAAAATGAATCGCATTGTAATTCAAGAGGTTAAATTAGTTTTTGTGAATGCTAAAACTGCAATAATATATTTTTGCTCTAGTTACTCAGTTACACAGGATTGATCTTGTATACTGTATACATTTACAATACACTACTGTTCAAAAGTTATCTTATTCTCATTTGCATTCAATCACAAATACAGTAAAAATACAAATATTGTGAAATATTATTACAGTATAAAATAACTGCTTGAGGCTTTCTATTTCAATATATTTTAAGATTTGATGTATTCCTATGATGGCATAACTGAATTTAACTTCAGTCTTTAGTGGCACATGATACTTTAGAAATCCTTGCTGATTTGGTGCTCAAGAAACATTTCTTATTATTATCAATGTTATAAATAGTTGTGCTGCTTAATATCTTTTACAGTATTTAATATTTATAAACAGCATTTATTTGAAATACAAATCTTTTGTAACATCATAAATGTTCACTCTCACTTTTGATTAATTTATTGCATCTTTCCTGATTAAGATTTATTTTTTTTAAATATTAAGTTGTCATGCATTTCACTTGCTACAATGCTTTAATATGTGACACACTGCTTTTTACAATTCCTCTTTAATATTTAATCTGATATACCTTTTATAGAAAAAGCATGTTGTCACAAATGTTTTTTTAATGGAAAGGCTCTATTATTTTTTATAATGTCAAGACTTAAGGACCATCCTTGTCCAGAAATTGAATTTCAAAAATAAACCTACCCTGAGAAATATAAATAAAAAGTATAACAATTAGCCCCGGAGTACTTTGAAACACTTTTTATTCCCATGTAAGAAAATAAGAGTTATTAGAATAATAAGATGATTACTGTTTATCGCATCTAACCTTCATAAGCCTCTTTGCTGGGACATTGTTGTACTTGAAATCATGCCCTGAAATATCCCCTCAATTTATTCCATCAGGAGATGAATGCAAATGTTAACATACTCTGATGTGAATTGTAATTTTCTCATTTCTTGTTGTTCCTATTTTGCATCATGCAAAAAACTGCACTACTCATTTTTGCCCTGAAACCGTATAAAGGAATAAATGCAAGGTAAATTGGTGTGAAATGCGGTCCTCAAACTTTTGGAAGTTATTATGTTTATGAAAAGCTGCTGTTGTAATTTCAGGATTTGTTTCTGCAAGTCTGATGCATAAATTCAACACATCCTGCTATAGCTTGGTTGATTTTCAGACGTGCGCCACTGTTCCATTGACTACTTTGAACTTTCTATGCCTAAATCCTGTCCAAAGGTAGAAGCAAAACTATTGCAAGGACTAGAGACAGCTCAGTGCTTTTGTGATATCTATCACTTATACAAAGCCAGCCTATTTTTCATTCTATGTGGGAAATACAAGATTCACAATGTGTGCTGGAGCATTATGCACTAGCAAAACTACAGCAAGAAATCAGGCATGATTTAAAAGTGAAACATAATGGTTCTACTATTAATTGATTTTCCTCCTGATATGTCCCCTTATTATGTTTAATTTAATCTGGAAAATTTGATGTTGTACCACAACATTCATTTAAAAGCCAAATGAAACTTTGTGAAATATTTAATTATTTTTGCCACTGTTGACAAAAATGCAAATGAATCCATTAAAGTTTAATAGCCTAAAACTATTGCAAACCATAACATAATTACACTTGTGTTTTATTATTGCATATCTGATGCTTGTCGCAATAATTTCCATAACTCCGATGGCATGAGATGTTTTTTCCCCCACATAAATTTAAACTCAGTGCAGTAGCGTACAAAATTGATCATACATGTTATAAGGTTTCTAGGCTTTGCATGTTCCACAAAATATATCTGCATTTATTTTAATATGCTCCACATTCAATATTTGGCAACATAATTATACTAACAAACAAGATGTGCAATCATTTCAGAATATCAAAGTTTTATGTTTTTTGGGGTGTAATTAAAAAAGCTATTAAGACACAAATGTGTGTCAGATTTTATTAACAGTGTTAATCCCTTAATATACAGTATGCTATTATAAATTTAATTACATTTCTGGTGACGGCAGGTTCATCGGAAATGGGTAATACATTTGTAGATAAATGAAGAACTCTAACAATCTTAATATATTAAACATGTCTATTGAACCTGCTGTTGGAGCTAACATCAGGTGGCAGAGACTAGATGACTTTTAATTTATTTAATCAACTTTAAGAAGTACAGTACAACACTTTGGCCCTATGAAACTACAACACATCTGACTATGAATATTAGCAGCAGAATATGTTGTCACGCTCTTGGCCTCTGTTTGTAATTCAGTTCAAAATGTTGAAACAGTAGATATGGCTTGACTTAGGTTGTTCGTTCATTCGTTCACAGACAGCATTCGCTCTCACTCTGCATTTGTCCTTGAGATATGATGATACTTGTTTAAATATTAATTACTGAACATAAAGTCTGATTGCATGGTCACTTTAATTGAAGAATCTATGTGTTTGTAAGAGTATGTGTCATTCTTTAAACGCTGCTGTTCCATCTGAACGATATGCTCTGATATTTTTCGTCATTTCTGTAATCTCTCATGGGATACCTGTATAGCATGGCTGAGTGTGCCATGTTTAGGAGAGTTTTTTGAGGAATTGAGGCATTGTGATGGCGTAGTGGGAATGCAGCAGGATGACGTGGCAGATGGTTTATTAGAGCTGATCTTAGCTGGAAGGCCTGAATTACAGTGACACTCTCACAGCCTGTTGCAAGACACACACACACACACACATTGTGGACACATCTTGGCCACTCACTGATCCCACAGAGCGTTTCCAGATCACACAGTGATCTCAATGACCACATATGCTGGACACATATTCATCACGCACTAAACATGATAACCACTGTCCATTCACGAAAACTTATGAAACATTTTGATTGTTTTAAGATTAAAAATCTTACTGACCCCACATTTTTGTTAGTCTAAATATATAAGAACCATTTGTAGGTTGGTTCATCTGAAAGGCATCAATATCATGGTTCTGTTTGTTTGAGAACATTGTCTTAACCAATGGTGTGACTTTAGGGCGGGACTGTCTGTGTGACCAATGACATTAGAGGATTATTAAGAAAACCTGTATGAAATCAATTATTATTTTTCCAGTTTCTTCAGTTAAATTATTGGCACAGAAACTAGACACTTCAGCTTTAAGTCAAAAATCATAGGGATTAGTCACTGATTGCGTTATACACTGGTCTCCGATGCCAACCACTTACAGTGACTGTGATTCGGTGACCTCTGAGAAAAGGACAGATGGTGGTGAGGGAGAGGGGTCTTAGTGATCACACTGTTCACCCAGGATCACAGTATCAATGGTGGGCCATAGCTTCTTTCAGGATGATTTGCCAGGCGTAGTTTGTCTTTGGGTTGTCTGACTTGTCTTTTGGAGGACACTCACCACAAACAAAGCTAATTAGAGGTAATGAAGACTCGCGCATCAGGGAGAAAAACACACTTGTGAAAATGGCCTCACGCTGGGTACAATATTGCAGTGCATGTGAAAAAGCTGGCTCTGTCACACGAGGGCACGGCAGAGAGGTAAAGTGGACAATCTGACCACAACCGTTCATTCATATATCCTTGCTGTAGCTGTAGTTTAATGCAGTTGTAATGAGTTATATCCAGCTTACAAACTCTGAGCATTCCAGTCAATCATACATAATTCCTGTGCGGTATAAAGACTTAAAGTTAGTTTTTTAACTGACATAAATCCATCTGGGGCATGTTAGTCACAGCCAGGCTGGCAGTCATTTCAAATAATTATTCTCATTGGAGTCAGAGTTGATTGATTCAATTTTCCTCATTGTTAACTAACTCACTAAACTGAAACCTTACATTTTTTCATCAAAGGGATATCTTGCAGTAATTAGATTGCTCCACTTTGAATTTAATTGAAGAAAATTAAACCGAAACTCTAAAAACTTAAGTAGAAATGACAGAAATTGTGACCGTACAGTGGCAGGACAAAGTAGGTGAACCTATTGAAATTGGTTGTTGTTTTTTGCATTAATTGATCATAAAATAATATCTGATCTTCGTCGAAGTCACAAGTAGAGACAAACACAATGTGCAGTGTGCATTCTTTTATTTTCCAGCTTATTCTGCATATTTGTGATAGTATGATTTTTTAGATCATCTTTTCACACTGAGGCCAGGGAGTGTAAACTTTTTGAACCTAATGATGATGTTTATTATCATAATTTTTAATAGTTTAAATATACACTTTTTCTTTTATTACTGCCCTTCAGAAGCTACATACATGACAAAATAAATACAGTTTACCCTGATCACCATTTTCAAAACATTTCCATCCCCGGCTCTTAATGAATTGTTTCCTTTTGGGTATCATTGAATGTTTTCACCCTTTAATAGTTGGGAATCCATTATCTGCCCTCAGTGTGAAAAGAAGAATATCAAAATCATACAGTAACTGTTGTAAATGGTTCAAATATGCAGAATAGGGTGGAAAACCAAAGAATGTGCAGGATCTGGAGTAAGTTGTGGATCATTTAAGACCATCTAAGACTATTACTTTTTCCACAGCACTGTGAATGTTTATTGGGATGTGTTCAATAAAAACATGAAAGATTATAATTGTTTGTGATTTATCTATAGTTTGTCTATACCTTTCACGACACACTCTGGAGAAGGGAAACGCGGAGGCTAGGAACTTCTTGAATTACATCAGATCTTTATTTGCTAATCTTAGGGATCACTGGCAACACAGAGGAACATGGAATGACGATAAGACCGGACACAGAAGCAGGGAAACACAGGGCTTATGAAGGGGAGACTTAACTAGATAATTAATAACACAGGGCTGTGGACTAATAAACTAATAAACCAAAACGGGGACAGGAACAGAACCAAATAAAGGCATAAGGAAACACAGGGAGCATGTGGAAACACAAGACACAGGGAAACAATGTCTGACAATACCTGCGACTTTGATGACAAATGAATGCAGAAAACCATCCAACCAATTCCAATGTGTTCACATCTTTTTTCTTGCCTCTGTGATAGAAACATGATTTTATGCCACAATGATTAAAATGTTTTTACACTGTGATTTTTAGGTTTCTTTCTTGTTATGACATGCTATTCCATGTACAAATCCAAAAGTGTACGATATTGTTACACTGAAGAAAAAACTATTCATGCATTATTCATTGCATGGTTCATCATAAGGGATTGTCAATAGAGGGCTAATCTCTAACTGAGGCTTAGTTCTGGGGAAATGAGGTCCATTTAATGAGATATGTAAAAGATAATTATGATTATGACCCCGAGATGCAGAATTCTCTGCATAATTGAAGATAAAATTGCAAGAGGAGATATTGTAGCCCAGAGGCAAGACAACAAAAGACCAATGAGGAGCAACGCTTGTTAGATGGGTGGTTACAGAACAGACTCTGCATTTTTCAGGGATTAAACTCCCTAAAGTTCAGTTTTTGTCACACTTAATGCTGTTCAATTATTTATGCACAACAATTATACTCATTGGGTAATAGGGAAATACTTGATCTGAACACATGTTGTGCACAGTTATGTAGACGAATACAATAAAATGATAAAGTACCTGTCTAAAGATGACTTAAATATAAATTACCTTGGAAATGTAGGCTAATTTAATATTCAGATATGTTACTTTATAATTATTTTTTTGGTTTGCGAGAATGTGCTCATGAAGCATCAGTGGTCTTTACATGCAGATTGACTTGGATTCTGTAATTCATAACATAGATATGCAAAACTGGTTTTATTTACTGTTTAGAATCAAGATAAATTAAGTTTATTGTCTGGGTAGGAAGAAGTATGACATGGATTTATTCCACATGAACATATTTTAAAGAAGCATTAGTAAACGAATCATTCTTTAAAAATAAATAAGTTTATGATTTCAAATGGGCTGCAACCAAATAATTGAGTCACTAAATTGAACCAAATCAGTGTTTCATTGTTTAATAAATAAATCTTTCAGTAAACTGGATTAACCAAATCATGGTAATTAACTGAAAAAGAAGCTAATTCCTCATTTGATGGACTGACTGAATAATTAATTTATGCAGTATATAGAGGTGTGACTATGTTTCTCTGTTCCAAAAGTTATAGTGTGCTGTCTGTCAAGGAGACATATTAAAGGAATAGTTCAGCCAAAAATAAAAATTTGCAGAACATTTCTCACCCTCAGACCATCCAAGATGTAGATGAGATGGATGGAGGACTCAGTGGTTTAAAACAATTTTAATGATGAATTTATTGCAAACACATAACTTTTTGCATCACACAATGATAGTTGATAGACTGGAGTTATCAGCTGCTTAAACTCTCATTCTGGTGGCACCCATTCACTACAGAGGATTCATTGATGAGCAATGCTAAATTTATATTCCGATATATTCTGAAACAAACTTGTAAGGATGAATACATTTTCAGTAAATTTCCATTTTGGGGTGAATAATTCCTTTAATGCAAAGTCTGTTCCAAAATTTAGGCAATTTAAATATGCTAATTTATTCTAAATTTAAAAAGGCATATTAAACAAGAAAAGAAATATATAAATAAACTTGTATTTTATATGAATACATATCTTTTAAAATCTTTTATATCTATCTTTTTCTATCTTTTATATTTAATATATAAATGTACTGTATTTAATATATAAAATATTATTGAACATCACAATGTTTCCATAAATATTGCAAATAATATATTTTAAAACAAATATTTTCCTTACATAGCTTATTAACACTTCACTACTATAGCTTAGCAATAGTATAAGATCAAGCTTTACTGGAATCATTCGTCAAGTCTTCTGTGCTCTTTACGTGAGGCATGCTTTTTATACCAAGTTTTGCAAACTGGTCAATTTTTTTCAGATGCTGTCTGAGAAGGCAGCTGCCTATTTAAGTAGCTCACTAGGTTTTGGAACACAGCTTTTTGTGTCAGCCCTAAAAGAGATGGACTCATGATTCAGTGTAAAAGGTTTACCTGACTCATGATTTAATGATTCATGCAGTACTGCTCAGTATATCCTCACTTGACTGGATGGGATTATAGTCCCAGCCATATCTGCCACTCTACCAAGTGTTCAAGCACCATGACGGCCTCATAAACATGCTCATTAAAACCAGGTCAGAGGCAAATATAGTCATGAAGTTTAACGACTCTCATTTCTTCATTAATGGCGGCACGAGTTTGAAAAGGGGGGCCCTGGAAGCGGAAAAGCAATATTTTGCACTTGTGCATCCATTTCTGCTCTAATTAATTTAGCTTCTTAATTATGCTGGTTTGATTGTAATGTATTCAGTTGATTAATGATGCTAAAGGAAAGTTTCACTCTCATCTGGAGAGCAATTATCAAGGCACCTGTCAAGCTCTGAACTCAACTCTCTTATAGTCTTCTGTCAGATTGCTTTCAGAAAGGGCCCAATGGTTTTGGCTCAAATGCACAAATAGTATTTTTAGGACTTATTAATGATGATCTATTATTTTGTGGCAAGATAGAGATGGGGTACAACTTGACTTTATTTCAGCCAAGTCTTTATTGATTGAATGAAACCTAATTAAAGAGAGGTGTAGGCTACATGTTTAAGTATAACACTGTGCTTGATCCATTCAGCAACCAGCAGTGGATGTTATCCTCTCTGAGTCTTTATTTGCGAGGTGCTTTTACAGTCAATTTGACACCAAGTAGGAAAAATCAAAGTAACCTGTAAGTAGCATAGTAATTTGTTATTAACAAATATCTCAATCTCTATTTACGGATGGTCATGCATATGTGTCTAAGTGCTGAATTGAGGGTGCTTGTTTGTCTGGGCCGGTTTACAGAAATAGATGCTAAATGTGGATGGGATGAAAGAGGAAAGAGGATGAAAGAGACTCGTCACCACTTTCTTTTTGCCTTTTTTCAATATTTTTCTATTGTGTGATGACACACTCGCTCTTCAAATAGCAAACCTTTGAAAGCTAACACCCTTCAATCCACTGAAATACAACAAGTGACAGCAACTAAAGACAGACAAACTCTGTTGGAAAATGTTATTATGTGACAGTATACTTTGATGTTATTCCAAACCTGTATAAAAACAATCTTTACATATTTTTGTCCCCCAAACAACTGCAATTCATAGTGTCCCCAAAAGGTCAAGCGCCTAAAAGGACAAAAAACCCCCCTATATAACATTTTTAACAATACAAATAATACTTTTATTCAGTAAAGATACATTAAATTAATCAAAGTGACAAAAACTTGCATTGTTACGAAAATTATATCTCAAATAAATTCTGTTCTTTTGTGGTTTCTATACATCAAAGAATCCTGAAGAAATATCACAAAAATATTAAGCAGCACAACTGTTTTCATGATGTTTCATGAGCATCAGTTTAGCTTATTAGAATAAGTTCTAAAGGATTTCTGAAATGCTTCACAATATTAGTGTTTTGACTGTACTTTTTGTTCAAATAAATACAACCTTATTGAGCATAAGATACTTCTTTCAAAAAGCCTACTGACCCCAAACTTTTGAGCAGTAGTTCATGCGACTTAATTTGTATTTACTATAAATATATAATGCTATATGAAGAGTTCATTTGCAAAAACAGATTACTCAGTTTTTAACAATTCTCTGAAATCATGTTTATTTATTGTGCATTTCAATTAATCTCAATCAAACTACAGGTGGGTTATTTTTACTAGGTAAAAAAAAAAAAAAAAACCCAGCTAAATAACACAATAAAAACATGATAACATAATAAAAAAACATGATTTTTGAAAAAAACACAAAAAAAACGGAGTTATCTGTTTTTGCAAATAAACTCTTTATATATAAATACAGTCTTGTCGTAGGATAGCTTTGTGTCATTTATTTGGCAATGATATTTTCTATTGCTGTGAATCTCAAATAAACTATGGCACAGTCTGTGTCTTTGACATCATGATGTTTGGTTATGAGACACTTGAAAACCGAACAATTTGATGTTATTGATGTCTAACCTGAACCATATGTGCTATATTTAATATTTTCAGTGAGCAACAACATACATTTCAGTTGGTTCGATGTGAAAACAATGATTTTTGTTTGTGTTTAGAGCAAAAGAAAACAGGTTTGGAATGACTTGAGGATGAATAAATAATGACAGAATTTTTGATTGCATGACTCTTGCTCTAAAAATGACATTATATCAGTGTCGCAACAGTGTGGTTTAAGAAACTGTGTTGCGTGCATCATGTGCATGTATGCGTGATGGGCAGTGTATAACTCTGCAGGCTCTCTCTTTCCGTGTGGTGTGCAGATGTAATCAGGGCGTCTCTCCGCAGGGGCGTGATGAGCTCATTAAGATGGATCAATCTGAGGAAGCAGCGCCTGCTGAACTGATAACGCCACATCCATGTCTGATACCTGTTCCTGCCATCCTGGCTCCCCATCGACCAGACATCAGGGCACACTGACATCCAGAGCTTTTCAGCATTACTGCTCCCCTGGAGGGATCACAGGAGTCTTTCATCTGAACACTGACGACGATGGAGCAGCTCTTTGATCAGTGTTATTATTTAGACGATTCGTCATTTTGATGTGTGGTTTAGTATGTGCCTCTCACAGAAGTTGGCAGGTTTCACTGTGAGTTTCCTCGGGGTAAAAAGTCCGATCAGAATATTCAATGGTAACAGTTCGATCCATATTTTTAAGTGTCAACTCCATGGTCTGGTTTCAAATTGTAAGTGACACGAACAATAGCATATGTCAGAGACGCAGAGACGCAACTAGCAAAGTGAAAATATGGAGTCGGTTTCAGAAGGAGGGAGAAAAAAAGAAATAGCATGTTAGCAGATGTATTAATTCCTCCACAGCTGTGGCTATTTTTGGGCCACGGTTAAACGTTTCATCCTACATATTGTGACAGATCGATGGGAAAATAAATAAATAAATGGGATAGACATAGCCAACGAAACCTATCTGTGGGTATTGGTGTCTGTTGTGAGTTAATAGGATGTCAGTGAAGATTGATGGCCATGCCGTAGGGGGAAAAAGAGGCTTGGAGCTGTGCGCATTTATGAAAATGAGCCGAAAGGATGAGAGGTGTGCATTATCGTCAGAGTGCTGGATTCTGATATGTTTAGATAGTATCTGCTCTGGTAGAATTGGAGTTTCATTTATTCATGCTAACTAAAGTCTGTTTGTATTTGTAATTTTAAAAGAATGACACTGGAATTGAGGGTGTAGATGTATTTTCAGAAGTTTATTAAAAATATGTTGGTATAACGCAAAATAGGTCAAAGGTCAACATCCAAACAGTCAATAACCATCAAGAAACAAATTCAAATCGATAAGCAAAAGGGCACAAATGGGAAAGAAATCAATAACATAAGAGCCAAAACTAGAGCAAGGCACAAATGAAATGCCCTCGTGTCCTTTAAACCTGTATGCTGTTTTGTTTTTTCTGTGACACAATATAAGATTATTTTTTAAGGAAATTTACTCAGATTTGTACCATAAAACAACAGCTTACAGTGACCACATTTGTCAGGCTCCAAAAAGTACCAAATATATATTTTAAGACCAAAATATTCTTACCACCAGCTCTCAAACCCGTTAAAATATAGAATGTTGTCATAGCCCTGGTTTCCTCAAAACCAGGGCTATGACAGTAGGGCTATAACCAGTAGGGTTTTTCCATTGGCTTTCCAGTGGATTAAAATAAACTACAGAATGTAACCAACAAATGTTTTGTTCATCACAATAATCGTTACAAAGGAAAACTAAATATAATCCCTGGAAGTAAAAATCGAAACGAAGGTTATAAATTACCTTTAAGCGTCCAACAATTTTCAGTCTTTGTTTTAAATACATTCGGTGAAACATTTCTGCAAAATGATATTACGTTGCTTCTGTTTTACTGTCGCTAGTGTTCATCTCAAGTGGAAACTACTTAATTAAATGCATAGGTATACTTTTTTGGAGTTTTGCAAAAATATAGGTAGAAGCACATTTTTCCAATGAGCCAATGTTGTGACATTCAGTAAATAATGACTTGAATTTCATGCTGTTGCTCACACAAAGCTTCCTCATATGGCTTCAGAAGATTTTCAATATAGTACAAGAGTCTACTTTTATGGTGTTTTATTGTGTGCTTTTGTCCTTTTAGGATGTTGACAGATCACCATGAACTGGCACTGCATGCAGAAAAATTCTTCAGTCACAGAAAATATAACAGCATACGGGTGGAAAGACCTGTGGGTGAGTAAGTAATGACAGAATATTCATTTTTTGATGAATTATTCCTTTAAGAAGTGAGTTAACGGTTCCACATCACATCTGAAAGAAGTTTAAGATCATAACAGACCACGCCAGTGATTCATAGTGCAGACTCAAATTTAACAGCATAAGATAAATTTAACATTGACTTTGTGTCAGAAACAGGGGTGTTTGATTACTTGTAGTGATTCGAACAATCTCTATAGTGCTCTAAAGCACTACTTACCTGTGACTGACTGGGCTGCAGAGTGTTGAATGTGACCCTTAGGTGAGGTGTAGCAGGAGTTTTTCTGCGTAAACCTGACATGTTATCTCCAGGGCTTCCACACCATCTCAGTTTTCTTAGATTAGCTTCTCTCCCAGGATCTGTCAACTATTGAGACTGGACCTAAATCTGCTCACACTGGGAGTGCAGTCTCTATCGCTCTTTTTCTATGTATTATTCTTTCTCCTTGTCCTCTACTGCTTTTGCTTAAGAAAAACCCACGGAGACTCTCTGTCGTTCTGAATCTCACATCCATCAGTCAGCCACTCGAGCGGAATGTTGTGAGCGTGGGTATGGACGAGATGAGTACTGTGTGTGTGTGTTGTTGATACCTCAGACTGTGGTCCCTGGGCAGTCTCTCACACACATCAGAAAAGGAGCCATCTGCTCTCTTCTGAGGATTTGCTTCAGGTCAAGCTCAAACCGAATGTAGGAGATGCTTCTTGAAAGCACAATGAACCTGGTTTCTTTTCACGATAAAACAAACAGCTCTTGTCGGCGTGTGTTTCTCTAGTTGCCTGCTATATCAAATCTCTAGAGAGGAGCGTTTTTACAGATGGGAGGTTGTTAGGCACCTCTCAAGACACAGACGCTTGTGTTTCATATATCTAAACTGGCTTTCACTCATTTAGTCAGTCAGTCCATCAGTCACATGTCTGACGTGAACTCCCATCCCAATCTCCCCTCAGCCTGACAGCCATGACAGCCAATCCCATTCTTGATTGGGCTGACACTCAAAAGGAAACAGACGAATGGAGACCATCACCCTTTCTGGCGCCGAGGCACGCTATCTGTAAATCACGATACCCATTCCACCTTCAAACCTGCTGGACAGACAGAGAGACACACACCTGTACTTTAATAATTAAACAAAAAAATATATATAGACGTGTGTGTTTGTGTGTGTGTGTGTGTGTGTGTGTGTGTGTGTTTAAAAAAAGAAATAAAAAATGACAAAAACACATTTTTGTAAAAACAAAACAAAACATGAAAATATAAAAATAAAAACTGATTCAGAATACATAGTAGTATCTCAGTAATACAAAACAACACTGATATAATTAATTAACAAATTTTATTGAACTGAGTAAATATAATTTAAGTTTATTTGAATTAATTCAGTTAATTCAATTTAATAATTGATTCAGTTAATTTATTTGTAACATTTGTATTTGTTTATAATTAAATGAATGTATACAGTACATTTATTAATCAATGTATATATCTGAACTATAATATCATATTTATTATAATTTTATAATGTTTAATTATGAATATATATAAAACATTAATAAATATATAAATGATTTACATAAATTGTATATATTTAAATAGAATTAGAATATAATTGAACTAAAGTAATGACATTTTTAAATGTACATTTATTAATACATTTACTAATAAAAGTATATAACATATGTCAGATACCATGATAAGGACCACAATATGAAGAAATTACTATATATATATATATATATATATATATATATATATATATATATATATATATATATATATATATATATATATATATATAAAAAAGTTAAACTAACTGTTTTATAACCCCAATACTGACCTGGAAAGCAGACTCTTGTAGCTTGGATATCAAAAGTTTGGAAACTCTTCGATGTTCTGCATTTGGGATTTTGATGTATGTGATTCTGGGCTGAAAATAGAAAATTGTTCAGTATTGTGCCCAGAAGCCCCCCAAACTGGTCAGCGTCCAGCGCGGTCAACATGGCTGCGTGCAAAGATACCAGATGTCACCTTGCTGCCTCTACTGTTAGCTGGAGAGTCCGAAGATCGCACAACGCAAAGTCAACTCTTTCTGTGTATTTGTTTGATGGCGTGACAATGGTTTTGGCTGCTCGAATCAAAAGGTAAATAAAACAGATGAAGGTTAAACGATCTGTATTAAAACAAAGAGACCTTTGATCTGGATTATGCTACTAGCTTCTGTCTCTCAGCCTGTTATGCATCTCTGTGGCATTTTAAAGGGGTCATCATCGGATGCAAAATTCACTTTACAAGTTGTTTGAACAAAAATGTGTGTTGGAAGTGCGTGTACACATCCATCCTATAATGATAAAAATCAACCCAGTGGTTTTTTAAAAATCCCCTAATCTCAAATCAGGCTGTTCTGAGAGCCCTTTCAGAATGACATAGTTCTGTACAGACCCCCTCCCACAATAGTTGATTGACAAGACCGTTTTACCTTAGACCCGCCCTGAGTGAGCTGAGAGGTGTCTGCCTCCAGTGCAGGGGAAGACAAGATATCTCAGATTAAGCGATTGAAGTGTTTAGTTGTTGGATGTAATAACAAATATAGCAGTTGTCAGTTACTCCCGACATCTGAGCCGCTGAAGACCAGAAGATTAACGTTACTTTCGCTTTGAAGTGAATGCGCCGATCCCCGATCTACATAAATGCATCTATGTTTGCCCGAATCATTCGTGATCCAGCTTTATCTGCAGAAGAAGTGAGTATAAGGGTTTTTTATGAATCTTTGCAAATCGCCTCAGAGATTATCTTAATATAGGGAGATAAGAGGGTCTGTATTACCTACTATTGGAGAAAGCGTAACGGCTAACTTGGATCACGTGTGCCGTAATAACCAATCACACTACAGCCTTGACGTCACTGAGTTGTGTGACACTCAATCGCCGTTTACGGATCCCATAGGAATGAATGAGAAATGCCGTAAACTGAATCCCACCTGTCGGTGACTTCACTTATAAAACGTCTTTTTTTTCATGGTAAACTAAAAAAATAGTTCAATCCAACATTATTATAAACATGTTGAAGATTAGCAGATAGGCTGTTGATTCATTAAATTTTAAGCCGTTTCCTCTAAATAGCTGTTTATTCTGCGTAGTGAAGCCTCTCCTCCATTGACATCCATTCAAAAAATGGCCTCTGGTCTCCTTTCCCACGTACTGCCAAACCGGAAGCGTTAGCTTTAGCCGTTACTCTTTCAGAATAATGTGCTAGTTAGCCAGTTTCGCGGCTGAAGTTTAATATGCTCCATAGATATATATACCTAGATGCCTCATTATCTACTGTTTCTATGGGCCGTGATACGTAAGCCAAGCCATCCGCCATTTTTGGAACGGTCTGCGAATCTTTGAGCGCATTGACTGTGTGCATCTACAACAGCAAGTTATATGCTTATATACAGGTACATCTAAAAAAAATTGAATATCGTGAAAAAGTTCATGTAACTTATTTCAAAAAGTGAAACTTTCATATATTTTAGATTCATTACATGTAAAGTAAAACATTTCAAAAGTTTTTTGTTTTAATTTTGATGATTAGAGCTTACAGCTCATGAAAGTCAAAAATCAGTATCTCAAAATATTAGAATATTTACATTTGAGTTTAAATTAATGACCATCCCTACAGTATAAATTCAGGGTATCTCTTGTTCTTTGAAACCACAATAATGGGGAAGACTGCTGACTTGGCAATGATCCAGAAGACGAACATTGACGCCCTCCACAATGAGGGTAAGTCACAGGGGGTCATTACTGAAAGTTGTGGCTGTTTACAGAGTGCTGTATCAAAGTATATTAAATGCAAAGTTGACTGGAAGGAAGAATTTGGGTAGGAAACGGTGCACAAGCAACAGGGATGACTGCAAGCTTGAGAATACTGTCAAGCAAAGCTGATTCAAACACTTGTGAGAGCTTCACAAGGAGTGGACTGAAGCTGGAGTCAGTGCATCAAGAGTCACCACGCTCAGATGTCTTCAGGAAAAGGGCTACCAAGCCACTTCTGAACCAGAGACAACGTCAGAAACGTCTTACCTGGGCTGTGGAGAAAAAGAACTGGACTGTTGCTCAGTGGTCCAAAGTCCTCTTTTCAGATGAAAGTAAATTTTGCATTTCATTTGGAAATCAAGGTCTGGAGTCTGGAGGAAGAGTGGAGAGGCACAGAATCCATGTTGCTTGAAGTCCAGTGTGAAGTTTCCACAGTCAGTGATGATTTGGGCTGCCATGTCATCTGCTGGTGTTGGTCCACTGTGTTTTCTGAAGTCCACAGTTAACGCAGCCATCTACCAGGAAATAGAAATAGGAAATTTAGAGGACTTCATGCTTCCTTCTGCTGACAAGCTTTATGGTGATTTCATTTTCCAGCAGGACTTGGCACCTGCCAATACTGCCAAAGGTACCAAAAGCTGGTTCAATGACCACGGTGTTACTGTGTTTGATTGGCCAGCAAACTCGCCTGACCTGGACCCCATAGAAAATCTATGGGGTATTGTCAAGAGGAAGACACCTGACCCAGCGATGCACCTGATGACCTGAAGGCCGCTATCAAAGCAACCTGGGCTTCCATTACACCTGAATAGTGCCACAGGCTGATTGCCTCCATGCCACACCGCATTGATGCAGTAATTCATGCAAAAGGAGGCCCAACCAAGTATTGAGTGCATAGAAATGAACATACTTTTCAGAAGCCTGACATTTCTGTTTAAAATATCCTTTTTTTATTGATCTTATGTAATATTCACATTTTCTGAGACACTGAATTTTGGGTTTTCATTATCTGTAAGCCATAATCATCAAAATTTTAAGAAATAAAGGCTTGAAATATTTCACTCTATGTGTAATGAATCTATATAATATATGGGTTTCACTTTCTGAAATGAGTGACAAACAATATTGACCTTTTTCATGATATTCAATTTTTTTTAGATGTACCTGTATCTTTGAATATTCATTGATTATTATGGTGAATGCGAGATGGTTGACGCGTCAACGTATCTGAAGCGGTCGAATAATGAATTTACACATATCTATGGTCTGCTCATCACTCCACGGAAGAGAGGGGTGGAGTCAGCAGAGCTCACTAGCATTTAAAGAAACATGGACTAGATTAGCGTGGTGAAGACAGAGCTGATTTTGACAGGGTAAAGAAGGTGTTTTTTACACTACCATTGAGAAATTTTAACCATAATATGTTACAGACCTTTCATTAAGACCCTAAAGAATCATATCAACTTGTGTAAAATGGGCATCCGATGACCCCTTTAAATTTCATTTAAATTGCATTTGCTTATAATCATTTGTTGTTCTTTTGATGTTAATGAACAACAGTCCATTTTAGCCTGTGATACGAAATTGATTGCCAGATTAAAGTGCAAATCACTTTTTAAATCAGCCTCAGAATCAGGCCAGAGTGGTGTCATAACACAGATTGTTAATGATGCACATCATCTGGAGCCCAGTAGTGAGTCAACAGCCGTAATTATGATCCCACTGTGAGCTTTGCTGTTGACTCTGAAAAGTGTTGAGATTTACTGTGATATTCCCTAGATGATGAGAGAAACTCTAATTAAACACAGCAACTGAGGGGATTAAAGGACCTCGACGGGTTTACTACCTGTGGCACGGTGACTGAATATCAACAGAACTAACGACAGGCTCAGCGTGAACACTGTGTTGGCTTTAGTACTTCATTTATGACCTGTACAAAAGGGAGTATGCTCCACATCAGTTATATAAAAGATGACATCATCCCTAAAAAAAAAGCATCAAAGTATGACTGATGGCATATTCACATGCAAGCGTGATAATTGCGTTTCAGTCTGAACCTAGCCAGTGTTTGGATCTTTCGAGAATTCAGTTTACAAGCAGCATGTGACCTTTAACCTCACATGTGTGAGCATCACAGACCTGGTACAAATGTGAAGATAGATTATCTCTGGATTAATCCCTGATTAAATCATCAGGTCCATCTGATACCTGTCGCTTGCCAGGTCAGTGAACTTCTAGGATGGGCTGGGACGATATTTCTCCATGGCAACAATGCTGCAGCTTTCACCCTCCAGAACAGATTTTGAGAGGACATTACTCATTTTTAAAAGCTACAGATATAGATACAGTGTGCTCCAAATGTCTGAGACCACTAGTAAAAATAGGTCTATTATTTTTGACCATATGTGACCATGGACCACAAAACCAGTCATAAGGGTCATTTTTTCCAAATTGACATTGACAATTGCATAAATATAGCATCATCTGAAAGTTGAATAAATAAGTTTTCCATTGATGTATGGTTTGTTAGGACAGGACAATATTTGGCCGAGATACAACTATTTGAAAATCTGGAATCTGAGGGTGCAAAAAAAATCTAAATATTAAGAAAATCACCTTTAATTAAGTTTTGATATATTTACAAAATATCTTCATGGAACATGATCTTTACTTAATGTCCTAATGATTTTTGGCATAAAAGAAAAATCAATAATTTTGACCCATACAATGTATTTTTGGCTATTGCTACAAATATACCCCAGCGACTTAAGACTGGTTTCGTGGTCCAGGGTCACATATGTCATTGCAAATTAAGGCTAAACACTAAAGTGAGTACATTTTTAAATCATTTTAAATGGGTCATCGTATGCCCATTTTACACAAGTTGATATGATTATTTAGGGTTTTAATGAAAAGTCTATAACATACTTTGGTTAAAATTTCTCAATGGTAGTGTAAAAAACACCTTCTTTATCCTGTCAAAATCAGCTCTGTCTTCAGCACGCTGATCTAGTCCATGTTTCTTTAAATGCTAGTGAGCTCTGTTGACTCTCTTCCTTGGAGTGACAGCAGACCCATGTAGGGCTCGCTGCAGCCCACAAGATCCAGGGGGCGTGGTTGGATCCACATCTAGGGGGTGGAGATGGGTAGGTTTAGGTATATGTAAGGTGGGAGGAGTTGGATTTGGATCCAACCACGCCCCCTAGGTCTTGTGGGCTGCAGCGAGACGCTCCTCAGCAGACCATAGATATGTGTAGATTTCCTATTCGACCGCTCCAGATAATTTGATGCGTCAGCCATCTCGCATTCACCATAATAATCAATGAATATTCAAAGATATATAAGCGTATAACTTGCTGTTGTAGACGCACACAGTTAATGCGCTCAAAGATTTACATGGCTTACGTAAGCGGCCCATAGAAATAGTCTATAATGAGGCATCTAGGTATATATACCTATGGAGCATACTAAACTGCAGCCTAACTGCATTTTTGTAGATCGGGGATCGGCGCATTTACTTCAAAGCGAAAGTAACGTTAATCCTCTGCCTCTGGGCTCAGATGTCAGGAGTAAATGACGACTGCTATATTCATTATTACATCCAACAACTAAACACTTAAATCGCTTAATCGAAGACATCTTGTCTTCTCCTGCACCGGAGGCGGACAGCTCTCAGCTCACTCAGGGCAGGTCTAAGGTAAGATGGTCTTGTCAATCAACTATTGTGGGAGGGGCCTGTACAGAACTACGTCATTCTGACAGGAACCTCAGGACAGCCTGATTTGAGATTAGGGGATTTTAAAACAGGGATTTAAAAAAAAACACAGGGTGGATTTTTATCATTATAGGATGGATGTGTGCACACATTTCCAACACACATTTATGTTCAAACAACTTGAAAAGAGAATTTAGCATCTGATGACCCCTTTAAACATTTTAAAATTTCTGGTTTTATTGTTGTGATCATTTTTTTATGATTATTTTACTTCCTTTTATGTAAATCACTTTGAATAATTTATAGTATATTTATAGTATATAGTATATTTATTTAATTTCTGTATTTTCTTAAATGGGTGTGTATAGAGTATTTACAGAGTGTTAACTTTTAGTTTTAGTTACTTTTTCTTATTTGTAAGTCGCTTTGGAATAAAAGCGTCTGCTAAATGACTAAAAGTAAAAGTAAAAGTAAAGTAAAGAATAACCATTGTGTATGAAATTTGCTATATAAATAAACTTGCCTTGCCTTGCCTAAAGGCAAAGGCATTGTTTTTTTGTTTTTTCATGCACTGGTCAGTTTTGAAATTTTGGGTTATTTTGCTTGCATTACATGTCTTCTTTCATACTAGTGGAAAGAAAACACCCAAAATACACATCTACTTTATTACAGTTTATATATTTTATATCATATATTTTCTCAAAATGAATATGTTTTCTTCAGAAATCACCACTTCAAAAGCACCAAACTATATTCTAAAACCTTTTTTTTAAATATATATAGAGGGGTTTGTATCATTTGCCTGAACATTTTATTCCTAAAAATACAGTGCATTTTGTTTTTCTTGACCATTGACAGTTTAAAAATTTTTTTATTTATGGAGTAATATAAAAACGATATACAAAAATGTAAAAAAAAAACTTTTACTCTAATATGTCAAAAAATGAAACAAGTCTCTTTAATGGCAGCACTCAAACTGCATGGACTTCACTGTAAAACCTGATGTGATCCGGTATGATTTGAGAATGATCCAACAAGCAATCTTGTCAGCATCATGGATTTGCTTGGTTTCATTATTGAGCTAATACACTGAAAGAAAAAAAAAAAAAATCTGTGTCTTAGATATTTGGACCCTACTGTGTATATAGAAGTACTATAAATCATTAGTTTTACTTTCGGTTCTGAACATCCAACATAACATCTATATATAACATCTGCTTTGACTGAAATAATGAGTCAGCTTTGTCAAAGCACAGAATTTGCATTGTGTTATATTTGTCCATGTGTGACACAGTGAGAGTTGCAGTGATGAGAGGTGATGGGTACCTGAGTGCGGGCCTGTCATCCTGAGCTATGTGTGATTCAAACAAAAGTATGTCCTTAGTGTCTCCTAATCATCAGGGACAAAAGGAAACTTCTTTTGACAAATATGCACTGTCACATCTTTCCCCCTAACAGAAGTGCAGCCTCCATTCAGGAGTTTGACTTAGAGGCTGGTAATACTGCGGAGTGCCCTCTGGATAAAAACATATTAGTGATGCTTGCAAGGTACTTCACTTACAATGCTTTAGGGATATTTTTCTGATGTATGTCCATGAACTCATTTAAAAAGGAATTTGTGAATTCATTTAAAATGATAATAAGGCTAATTTAGAAACCTGTGAATTCACAGCTGCCAAAAGGAAGCCTGTAGGAAGGTTTCAATGAAATAAAATGCCCTGGAGGTTGCAATGACAAGTTAAGAAATGACAAGTGGCATATGGCAAATCTTCAGGGATCCCTGTGAACCCTGAGGTCAGGCTCCACCCACAAATAGTGATGTTATACATAAGCATTTGAATTAGGTGTTTGTAATTTAGCCCTCTCTTGAATACTTTAACATCATCTATCTATCGATCTATCGATCTATCGATGGATAGATAGAAACCTATAACGATAAACACGCTTAATATCAGTGCCGATAATCGGCCAGGCTGATAATCGGTCGACCCCTAATTTAATGCATCCTTGTTGAAAAAATGTACATTTCTTTACCCCAAACAAGTTGAGAGGGTTGGTTCAGAGGCCATGCATTACTGGTTTTCTTGTATTTTGTCTTTTTTATAGAGATCATGACTCTGTTGTTTTGGTCTGGACGGTACCAAAAGCGATTTCCAAGAGCAAAGCATGTACTGCTGCATCATGGATGAGTGAATTCGTTTTTATTTTGATCAGGGACTCTCTCAAGCTGAAATGGCTCCATGTCCGTCAGTGACAGGCCACTTCCAAATGTCCAAACTGGAGAAGCTGGCTACAAATTAATCATTATAGACTCTATATAGTGACTCTTGATCAAGTGGTCAATTTTGAGATAGTTTTTTCTAGTGTGAAACTAGTCAAGATTACATGAAAACACACTTTTGCTATCATGAGATCAATGGAAAACAAGACAAAAAATAATGCATGGCCTTTCCACGGCTTCTCTGGAATGGAGCTCCATTCAAATGTGGCTTTGTGCAGAATAGAATCGCTCTAGACATGCAAATTTAATCATAATATAATATAACATGGCTCATAACACTGTCGGGGGTTGCAGGGGTGTCTCATATGCCAGCAGTAACGACCTGTGTTAACTAAACTCACTTTCAACAAGATCATCACCCATCTATGAACAATTGAAACCTCCATATGAACCTGTAATACTAACGCGTGTAAGAATCCATGAGCATTCAGTGCCATTTGTCTCCATATCATGCGGTCTGAAAGGATCATATGAGCGATCATGAGGCCGCGGAGGGGAGAGGTGATGCCTTTGCTTATAGGAGCGGATGAGTGATGTGTGAAATGGATTTTTGTGCTCTGCTGTGCTCCTTTCACACTCTAGGCTATCGTAAGCTCTGCTAATTCAGCTGCATTGCCTCAACCCACGTTAATTATAGACTCATTGACAACAGCTCTTACTTCGGTGCAATCTACCCACTGTGCCAGCTTATTGAGGGTCGACTGAAATGAGATGGAGTTTTATGAAAGCCCCCAGAAACTGCAGCAATGGCCTAAAGCAATGCTGATGAAAATTAGATCCTGTGGCAGAGCTGGAAAATGAAGTTAACACTTTCCTTGAACCATGTAGTCATGAGACATGCCAAGGAATGTCGACTTTCTCTTGTCACAACATCATAATATAAATGTCTGCTGCATGACAGAGCAGCTTGAGTCACCATGTGGAATATTATGGCAAGTGACAGGCCTTATAAATGCTGTTTTATGTCACGAGTGGCATGAACATGTAAACTAAGGTGAACCAAGGAGTCTTACTTATGGTTGAAAGGAATACATTATTTCTGGCATCCATTTTCAGTTTTTAGAGTTAATATTTGGAATTTTTGAATTTTTCTTGAAAGGTGTGTTTTATACAAACAACATCAGAAACATGTTATGATGGATTGAACTTACTTTAGTTACTTTAAAGCTGGGCTCTGTCATTTTTTGTCCTCCATAAAACGTTTTCAAAATAAAGAAATAAATTGTACACTTGAAAAGTATTAGAATCATGTTCACTCCCATGAGATCACATAACCTGCTAAATATTGTTCATTTTGTCTCTGTAGGGCCCCTGTTATTAGATACTTTCGCTTGTGGATGAGAAAAATTAATAATGGCTGACTGTGAAAAATAACTTTAATACACACACACATATATATATATATATATATATATATATATATATACTGTACAAAAGTTTGAGGTTGATAAGATTCTTTAATGATTTTTGATGAAGTCTCTTGCTCATTGAGGCTGCATTTATTTGATCAAACATACAGTAAAAACAGTAATGTTGTGAAACATTATTACAATGCAAATCAACTGTTCTTTATTTTAATAATTTTTACAATGTTATTTATTTTCACCAGCCATTACTCCAGTGTTCCGCTTCACACAATCCTTATTCTAAATCATTCTAAATCATTCTAATGCTGATTTGCTGCTAAAGAAACATTCATTATTTTCAGCTGAAAACATTTTGTTGCTTTAAAAGTGATATTTTTCAGGATCCTTTAATGAAGTTCAAAAGAACAGCATTTATTTGAAATCAATTTTTTCTTTACTGTCAGTTTTGATAAACTTAATGCATCCTTGCTGAATACAATTAATTTATTTAAAAAAAAAAAATCTTACTGACCACAAACTTTTGCACCATGTGGTTTTTAAACAAAACACTTTATGTAAAGTTGCAAGAAATAAATGGGCATTTTGAGATATAAAGTCAAACTATGAGAAATGAAATCACAATTGTCAGTGGCAGTTGTGGAATATAAGGCTACATTCTGGTGTATAAAATGAACAAATATGAGGAAATAAGGGGGGGGGAAAGGGGGAAGTCGTGGCCTAATGGTTGGAGAGTCGGACTTGTAATCCGAAGGTTGCGGGTTCGAGTCTCCAGCCGGCAGGAATTGTAGGTGGGGGGAGTGAATGTCCAGCGCTCTCTCCACCCTCAATACCACGACTGAGGTGCCCTTGAGCAAGGCACCGAACCCCCAACTGCTCCCCGGGCGCTGCAGCATAAAATGGCTGCCCACTGCTCCGGGTGTATGCTCACGGTGTGAGTGTGTTCACTGCTGTGTGTGTGCACGTTGGATGGGTTAAATGCAGAGCACGAATTCCGAGTATGGGTCACCATACTTGGCTGAATGTCACTTCACTAAGAGGAAATAAGTTAAAAATTGTTAGAAATAGTGATAAAAGTTGCAATTATGAGTTATACTGTGTAGTCACAAAGACATTTTTTAAAATCTGAGGCAGAAATGGGCTTCCATTCTTAACTCCATTCTTAACTTTTTGAAAATAAACTCATGTATATGCTTTGGTGTAGTAGAGAAGTAAGCAAGTCATTTCCCTCAGTTACAACAGTCTATCAGAGAGCAGAACGTAAGCTGTATGTTTTCTTTGGGTGCGAGAATCACATCAAAATGGCAAGAGTGTGAGTGAAATCTATAGCACTCTGATGCAATATAAAGTATCAATCATTTCATGTCGGCCTTTGGGATCAAAGTAAAGGTGTCCAATATTTGAGAGGCAATGTATTACACTTATCTTTTGGCATATTGATTCTTAGCTGGAAAGCCAAACTCATGTTTCCTGAGGTGTGCTTTGCTTCAGTCACATTTGTCTTCATCCATGTCAGGGGCTGACCAAATGAGAACACAGCAAGCAAACAGATCTGCCAGATTTCTTTTCTTGCTAAAGGAATTTTCCTAAGTTTTCAAGTTTTGTGACTCAAGGATATTTTTAAAGATCAAAAATGGACTCAAAGGAATAAACAGAATTACAGACACATTATGGAGCCGTAAAGGCCTCAAAATCACTTGGGCAAGTTAACAGGAGATGAAGTGTTGTTGTTTATTAAGTTCCTTAATCTTGCTTTGGTGGGCAATAGTGAATGTCCACAGAGAAGTTCCAGTCTGCTGTTTTAAAGTCTTTTCTTCCAAGGGTGAGTTGATCCAACAGCTCTGTGATTAAAGTCCTTGATGTGTCCGTCATGGCTGATGAGCAGCCTCTGGCTTATGAAGGACCATCCAGTGAGGTCTCTCTTTAATTAACTCAATGACCAAGACCAGAGGAGCAGAAATCCTCATCAGAATCCTCAATAAAATAACGGAGGAGTGACAAAACAGCTGCATAGATAATTATGTTTTGACAATCAGCCCACATAGGGGTTATAGGCACAGAAGGGTCCTTCTGTAGTAAAGATATTTGGTCATAATTTGGAGATGTTTTGTCTTTCCTTCCAAAATGGGAAAACAGCAGTTAAGTGTCCCTTTGCGATTGTTCTCTTTTTTTTTTTTTTGCTAATAGCTTGATGTCTGAAGATGCTTCACTTTCTTCCTGGATTTAAGGTTGAGCTTGTCTAACCCTATAGTGACTTGCTTTGTCTAATGGTAAACTTTGAAGATTTATAACTTTAAAACAGAGAGTTTGTCTTTTTCTCAGCTCAAAGTATATCATGCAACATTCTGTAGCATACTACCATACATTAACACCACCATGAATCAACATAAAATCAAAAGTAGCATTATTGTGAATATTTAGCATTATTCCAAAAAAATTATTTTTTCTCCGTAATCCTTCATAAATTACTTTTTTGGGGCTGACATCACCAAGTCCTCTTATTTTTTTAACCACTCTCCTCCAACCACCTGTTATATAAAGCATAACTGTTAATCGGTAGCACAATTGCAAGTATGACATTGCTTTTAATACAGGAGTTCAGTAAACAACAACTATTGAGGAACTTACATGTATAATATGGCAAGTTACTTGTCTCATTTTGGTCTGCCAATAAAAATTATTATTCCAAACGAAAGGCAAAGTCAACTGTCTTCAAGCAACACCTAGTAATGTTTCTGAATGAATGAGCATCTTTTAACAAATCAGTTGAGTGAATGATTCAATGACTCACTCATAAGAGAGTAACTTGTTACATTACTGAATGAATCAGTGGATTTGAATGATTCAGTCATAAAGCTAGTCACCTGTCTCCACTTACTGGTGAAACTATGTAACCTTCGGTAAGAGGCACTGATAAATCACAAAAACACTGGGGAAACAGTGAGAAGTCACAGGAAGTCGTTCTAAACAAGTGTTGTTTATTGGTAACTAATACTATTTATAATAATTTTTGTTTATTAAAATAAAGAAAAATAATTAATGTTAGATAAAAATATTACAATTAAAAACTAGAAATTAAAATGTTAGAAATGTTGAAAATAGCAATGTTTCCTTGCAGCCAACTGAAATAAATAAGTTGAAGTTCTTAAATGACTAAAAACTGAAATTACATTTAACCTAATAGAACTATTTGAAATTCTAAAAATAAGAAAAGCACATAACAAATGACTAAAACTTAAATTAAAGCTGAACATTTAAAAATAAAAGCTAATTCAGAATATTAATAAATACTATAATTCTGTAGTTCATAAATAATACTAAAACCCTATGTGGGACCACATAGCCTACAGAATTTGAGCTAAAAGACAGACTCTGCTCTTTTCAAATCCTAGAGTCTTATGATTATCAGCATAAAATGCACTCCATTGTCAGCCAGTGTTTTAGGTCTGCAGTCGTGATATCGAACCTGCACAATGTGACTTTGATGTGACGCTTAAAATTTTATCTCCTTGGCTTTTTTGGATGAGCTTTTCTATAAGGCTCAATCTCATCTATGTGTGAGAGCAGGGGATGAGACAGAGAGAAAGTAGTAGTCTGTGCTTTATCCCTCTCTCATCACTGACTATCTTTTCTTCAGTGCAGTACTTCACTTTTGTGGTGTTAAAACTGGCTTCTTGGTCTAATCCATTCTGGACATGCACACTCTGTCTGTCTGACTGTTTCTTATGCCAGACATACAATATGTTTTGGCTGTCTGGACCTCTGCCCAATCAGTTTTCTGTTGCTAGATTTTTCATTTTCAACATTTTGGTGAAAGGACATTTGACGGCCCAGAAATGAGATCGGCTAAAATCTATGGATCCCAGAATAACATTCCTTGTTGTCGTTCTGTCCTGACAGCGACCCTGTCTGTGAATATATAATAGCAAGTCTGGTCATCTAGTGGCCTGTGGGGCAAATCCGGCCTGTGAATGATTTTTTTTCAGTTCTCCGATTGATGAAATCAACATCTGATGAGTTAAATGTACACTGTGGCCTTCAGTTAACATAATGATTCTAAACTGGTTTTGCTTTAAGATTCAGATTTTATATTGGACATCAATATGCGACTCAGTGCTGCACCAAATATGTATATCATAAGTAAACAACGTCCTTAAAATCAAATACAAAATGCAGACGAATACAAAGTGCTAAGATCTGATAATTATTCTGGAAAATGTATGGTCCTCTTCAAATTTTCATTTGTATTTTCAGTCTGGCTTGAAAGAAAGCATTTGAGGAGCTCTGGCTTAGACTGCCGCGGCTCTGTCCCAAATTGCAACCTCAGCCCACTTCCAAGTCTACATTTTGCCATATGGACTATTTGGTAATTTTGCACCTCATGAGTGCAGGCTCTGCAAAAGTAGGCACTCTTGAGCCCCCATCTGAAACCTAAAATGATAAATGAGACACCTTACAGTCTCATGGACTTCACGGATGTGTGCAAACGAAGGCCAGAGACTGTAGGCACACATCAATTTCCCCATTTGTGATCCTGGACCACAAAAGCAGTCTTAAGTCGCTGGGGTATATTTGTAGCAATAGCCAAAAATACATTGTATGGGTCAAAATTATTGATTTTTCTTTTATGCCAAAATCATTAGGACATTAAATAAAGATCATGTTCCATGAAGATATTTTGTAAATTTCTTACCGTAAATCAAAACTTCATTTTTGATTAGTAATATGGATTGCTAAGAACTTCATTTGGACAATTTAAAAGGTTTTTTGCACCCTCAGATTCCAGATTTTCAAATAGATGTATCTCGGCCAAATATGGTCCTATCCTAACAAACCATACATCAATGAAACACTTATTTATTCAGCTTTCAGATGATGTATCAATCTCAATTTTGATAAATTTATACATAAAACTGGTTTTGTGGTCCAGGGTCACATTTGGGACAGAGTCTGTATAATCACCCCACTTAAAGGGATAGTCCACCCGAAAATGATAATTCTGTCATCATTAACTCACCATCATCTTTTTTTCTGTGGAATACAAAAGAAGATATTTTGAAGAATGTTGAAACAGTTTTGGTTCCCATTCAGCTTCATTGTATGGAAAAAAAGTACAATGGGAAATAAAACTGTTTGGTTACCATCATTCTTCAAGAATATTATTTTGTGTTCATCAGGAAAATGAAATGCATGTTTAGAACAACATGCCTATACCTTTACTAAAGCTCCACCACAAGAGGGTACTGTCAGGATGGAAATTTCAATTCTACAATACTGATTAGATATTACTAATGATCAAACAACTGATCAAATATTATAAGAATGATATATAAGCTGCATCACTGAAATAAGCTCTAACCAAACTTTGTATGCTGTCTCATTCCTCCATATATTTAGTGTGCATCCCCAACCTGTGGAAGTTGCCTCATTACGCTGTAATGTTACTTTAATTGGTCTTTTAATTTGGTTCTATGGCGTAGCCAGCAGACGTGGCCGGCTTGGGGCAGTGCAGTCCTCTCGCAGTTTCTCAGGTGGCAGTGTTTATTGCGCCCACCTATTTGCTTTCAATCTGTCAGCAGCAGGGCAGACCGCAAAAGAGAGGAGCGGCATTTGGCAAGCCATCTTTCACATGACACCCAAACAGTGTGTCCCATCTGCCAGACAGGCGTCCAGGCTGGGACCAGCATTTGGCAGAGTCCTAGCTGAGACGTAGCCCCCCCCCCCCCCCCCCCCCCCTTCTTCCCATCTCTCTTTCTTTCCCCATTGAGGAATGATTTTATTTTCCCTTTTTTGGGAGACTTTGGAGAGATGAGGTCATGTGCTTGTTGCATGGCTGAATGAACCTCGGGGTTTTATCTATTTTCAGCTCCGCTGAACTCCCAGGGTTTGCTTTTCTTTCTAGAGAAGGACACTGCTTTCTTTTTAAACAGTGTGAGTGGTTTTAAATGGTATAGTTCAGTGGTTCAGATTTATCTTTTCATTTGTGGAATAAAAAAAAGAGCAAACACAAAATTAACCCGAAGCGACAAGAGGACTGTAAAATAAACTTCAAGGTTTAATCTAACCATGAGGGCTGAAAGGGACTCAATTAGTTATCATTTTCGCCTGTCACAACGCTAAACACAGCCATGCCCGGGCCCCCGCAGGCTTGTGGATGGAAACGTCCTAATTGGAGGGTGATTATCAGGTTGTCACCTGTCCTTATTAGAGGTGCGAGAGGCCTGCCTACCAACCACAGCTTTCCTGACTCACCCGCAGTCAGTGGGCCTCTCTGCCTGGAGCAGGAGTATTTTCAACTCTCTGCACCTCAGGCTGCGTTTCACTTCTTTCCTTTGAACAACCTCATTTGTGATGTGATGAGGCAGACAGGCATTTTTCTAGGGCTAGCTTGCGCCTTTAGGCATATGTGCTCAAGAGCACACAAAAAACTGTGAATTTGCTCTCTATGGCATCGGTATGTTGTGGTGACACATGCTCACACGACACAATTGTGTAATGTTTGTCAAACCCATGGATCCATCTTTAAATTGTGAATTTAGGGCACCTATTTAGATTTTATTTTTAACTTTTCATTTAATGTGTATTTTGCCTGTTTGTGCATGTATGATCCACACACACACACACACACACACACACACACACACACACACACACACACACACACACACACACACACACACACACACACAATAACTAATTTCTCCTACAGAAAACACATTTGCAGACCTCCTGCAGTACAGCTGTGGACTTCCTGCTGAAGATGTTTGTTTTATGTGCTTTTACAAATTTCAAATAGATAACAATTGCTTTCTGAAATTGATTTGCATATTTAATAATAAACATTTCTACAATTGTTAGATTTTTCCAGTCATGCAGCTCTTGTTTTATGCATTTCCCCCTTATAACATCTACCTTTAAACTCTCCAGGGTTTCTTTCTCTCTCTTCTCAGTCTCGCTCTGGTCTGCCCATCTCCTCCTTCATTTCCATTTCCTTTAAATAGGACTTTCTTTTTGGACTTTTCTTCTTTTTTATAATCAGATACTTTCTTTATCCCTCTTTTTATGACCTTTTAAGGAGAAACTGAAAATCTCAACCAGGACAGAAGAGAGGTCCGTCAGAACAATCATATGACTGTGCCACTTTTTTTTTATCTGAATGCCTCTCATTAATCACATAAATAAAGCAGATATGTATGTGGTAATATTCAGCGCAGGTATTTGAGTGACTTAAATTGAAAGACTACAATCCTAACACTGTCATTTACTTTTTTGGTGTCTAGTAAATATAATATGAGGTAATAAAGAGACACTGTGCACAAAGTTAAATGCCTTGTGGTTAAAATAACCTAACAATCCTAGTGATGTCCATCCATTACAGTCTGTTCCCTGTTCACTGATCTGATCCGAAGGGACTCTAGGCAAAACAGTCCTGAGCTACTCATAAAATATGGATGTTTGATGTCTAGTACCATGTGAAAGCCACTAAATCAAAACATCATCCTCTCTAATAAATGAAAGCGACATTAAAAACATAGTGAAGACTTTATTCAATATAACAGCCCCTCTTACTAGCCCAAATTGATAGTATGTCTCTGATATCACAGATGTGAGCTTTATCATAGATTGCATATCATGACCTTGGAAGCTGTGCCACATTAGATTTTTTTATTGGTATATTCTGCATCTATGCAATGGCCAAAATGAGCTCTGTCTCATGTATATCTGTAAAAAATGGCAAATTTTGCACCTGCGGCTGTAAGTGGGCCTGTCGGACATGAAAAACAGGATATGCAGTTTGGGTTATGCTGTGATCTACTTATCAGTGCACTTCTTCATAAGCTCTTTAATTCAGTTTGCCATCAGGTTCCCTGTGGACTTCTCATCTGTTTTAATGACACATCATAAAATGTCCAAGGAACAAAGTTGGGCGAATTAGGGAATGTGTTTTTGGACTGTCCCCCCCTTGGGCTCCCATCTGGTGAAGCTCCGGAGTGAGTTGCACAATGTGGTAGAGCAGAATTAACTGAGAGTCTTTAGACGGATAGGGGGAATCGTGGGGGGTCGGACAGCTCACGGCACCGTGGAGCTTCTGCCACTCGTGTTCTGAATACAGAGTGCCACTTGACTTGATGATGATATTAAATGACAGACATGGCAGATGAGTGATGGAGACAGACACAATGAGTGGGTATGAATGAGTTTGTTGGGGAAAATGATGCTTTATGGGTTGTTGATGAATTTTAATTCCTTATTTAAATCATTGTGCTGGATGGCTGCTCGTATGCTTCACATTATGTTGACAATTACACATTAAAGGGATAGTTCTCTCTAAAAGGACATCATTTACACACCTTCATGTTGTTCTATAGTAAATAAAGACAAACACTGCCAACTCCCAAATGGCAAAAAGTGCTATTAATGTATCAAAAAGATTAATACCTTATGCAACATTTGTCTTCATTCACAGAATGGAAGCGGTCAACATAAGGATTATGATCAAATTTCTCCTTTTGTGTTCCACAGAAGAATGGCACATTTGGAACAAGATGAGGGTGAATAAATTATGACAGAATTTAATTTGGGATGAACGACGCATTTAAATGTCAGGTCAGTAAAAGTAGTAAAAATAAGTAGGCAACACTTTAGTTTAGGGACCAGTTCTCACTATTAGCTGGTTGCTTATTCGCATGCATGATACTAGAATATTGGCTATTTATTAGTATTTATAAAGCACATATTATGCTTTATTTTGCAAGACTATAGTTTAGGTCCCTTAAACTTAACAACTACCTTACTAACGATTAATAAGAAGCAAATTAGGTGTTTATTGAATCAAAAGTTAAAAGTTGTAGACAATGGTTAGTTAATAGTGAAAATTTATATATTTTATTTTTGCTTTTGATTTTATTTTTGATTATTAATGAATTATTATAGTGACATTTTTTTCAATAATGTTTATTTAGCAAATACACATTAAATTGATTAAAAGCGATAGTGAAGACATCTGTCAAATCCTTTAAAGAATCCTGAAAAAAGTATCGCCGTTTCCACAAATATATTGTATGATGTAACATAACTGTTTTCAAAATAATAACAATGTTTCTTGAGCACCAAATCAGCATATTAGAATGACTTCTGGAGGATCATATGGCACTGAAGACTGGAGTAATGATGCTGAAATTCAACTTTGCCATTAAAAGATTAAATTACATTTTAAACTATATTAAAATAGTAAACAGTTACAGTATTTTAAAGTGTTATAATATTTCACAATATTACTGTTTTAACTGTGTTTTTGATCCAATGAATGCAGCTTAGGTGAGCATGAGAGACATCAAGTAGTATATTATGAAGCAGTCTATTAAATACATGGAGTAGTAAAAATAGTATTAATAGTATATGTAGTATATTATGAAGTATATCATTTTAATGTCCATGCTCTTTTATTTTTCCCCCAAAAAAAACACATGTTCCAGTTGCATATGCTGTTCAGAACATCAAGCATTGTGACACGTGATGCAGTTGAACTTGTCAACGAATGACAAGGCTGTTCAGAGATTCATTGATTTCTCATGTCCCATATATGACAAGCCCTCTTTTCTCTCATTGGTGTACTGGGCACTTGGCTGATGTCACACTCATTGATCTGTGCAGTCTCAATCACATCACTGACAGAGACAGCAGGTCTATTTTTTGCCTGTGCTTTAGGGACTTATACTGTCGGCATACGCTGGCACTTCATACGTCAACACCGCCTGGATGATCTCAGCTCAGTGAACAAAACCTTCTGAGATGACCAGTCTTATGCATCTGCCTTACATTAGAATTTCTTATGAATTGATATTTCACCCAAAAATGAAAATTCTTGTATCGTTTACCCTTATGTCACCGAATGTCTTTCTTACTTTTATAAAACACAAAAAGAAGTTGTTTAGTAGACTGAGCTACAATGGAAATAACAGTGAACCGGGTGCTATTTAGCTTCAAAAATACATAACTCCTTTTGTGTACCATAGAGAATGGAAAGTCACGAGTTTTGAAGGACATGTGAGTAAATCATTTGTGTGACCTATTCCTTTAAGATCAATTCGCCTCAGAGGGGCATTCGTTCACAGTTACATCTACACTGATGAGGCATCAATTTCTTTAATCTGTTTCACTGCAGTCTCCTTCAGGTTAGGCTAGAGGTTAGCAGTCTAGTGGACTCTTAGTCCTTGTCCGTCTCTGTCGTTCACAGTGCTTCCACCGTCTTGTTCCCTGTCCTCTCGTGTCAAATTCGAAAATTGATTGCCGTCTGATGTTTTCACATTTAATTAGTTCCTGTGTGACACAAGCATGTCCACCACCTATTGCCCTCCACACGACGACCACATGGGCAAAGGAGAGACGCAGAGCTGCCGCAGGACGGGCTTCTCAAATTCTTCATAAATATTATAATAGTCCCCTGCATCTACAGTCTGCTCTCTGTCTGTCAGGTGACACAGTCATTATAGCCTATTTAGACAGTCTGTGTGTGTGTGTGACTGGCATAGCAGTTCAGAGGTCCAGCACAAACAACAAAGTTCATTTCCACCTTCTGAGTAACTGGGTTACAGGGGTGTTCAGGTGCCAAAACAAATGTTGCCTTTCATCCTGAAACGGCGAATGTTTGTGGTATACCTCAACATCCCAATATTTTGTTTTAGTAGTCCATTTTGGCTCAGTGGAGATGGAACAAATATTTCATGGTAACATTAAAACTGATTTGGAAATTATTTATTCTTTTATAGCTTTTTGTGCCTTCATGTAGTTTTATAATAATAATAATAATATATATATATATATATATATATATATATATATGTATATATATATATATATATATATATATATATATATATATGTGTGTGTGTGTGTGTGTGTGTGGTGTGTGTATAATATATATATATATATAAATTTGCAGATTTTTATTTTGAAAACCTGGGTCTGGGACAAGGGAAAAGCAATAAAGTTTTAGACAAAACAAATTTGCATTTCAATCCTAAAATATGTAAATTCAAATATATTACTGAATTACAAATATAAAAAAATAGCTTACATAACTTTATGCAAATATACCAAAAATTAAATGTACATTTTTAAAAGCTCTTATTTTAAACAGAGTGAAATAAATATAAGCTATTTTAATATTCATTGTTTGAAATTGAATTGTATATATTTTTAAATTGACCGTCCTTTAGTTTTTCTGTCATTTGTACAATGACCAACAAACATAAAAAATCTTGTGGTTACCAAGAAATATATACGATATGAGAAGCAAACTTTGAAGAAAAGAAAAAATCAAGGTAACATCCCTATAGTGAAAAATAAATATACTGAAATGTATTTGAAATACATTTATTTATAATTTATATGCTAAGTATACTACAAATACATTTACATATTTATGTACTTAATAATAACACCCTACAGTTGTACTTTTGGTATACTAAACTACTATACTTAAAGTCTGCTAAATTGGAACAACTAGTTTTGTACTTAATGCACTTTAATTGTGTGAAAGTATTGCTAAAGTCCAAGTAAAGACATTTATTTATTTATTTATTTAGTCATTTAGCAGACGCTTTTATCCAAAGCGACTTACAAATGAGGACATAAGAAGCAATCAAAACCAACAAAAGAGCGACAACGTGCAAGTGCTATTACAAGTCTCAGTTAGCCTAACGCAGTACAGATAAATATTATTATTATTATTAATTTTTTTTTTTTTTTTTTTTTTTTTTTTTATAAAAAGACAGATAAAATAAAATTAGAATAGAGAGTGCTAGAGTTAGAGGGTCAAGTAAAGATACTTGATAAAGACATATTTAAGTATATTTGATTGTGCTAAAATGGAACTATTGCAAGTATACTTCAGGTACACTTAGTACAATATTATTCAAAGATCATACAATCCTCATTAATAGTGACATTAAAACACATTTTAGGCTTAATATTAAGAAATGTGCATTGTGCACAAGTAGTACTCCAAAAAGTTGTTATAATTTTTATATCACTCGATATCGAGCGATATGTCAGTAAATATGTTAATAGATTTGAACTATATACTTGTATATAGAAATAAATGTATTTTAAATATATTACTGTTTGACTAGGGATCACGTTTTTATTGTCATTTCCAATGAAGTATTAAAGTTAAAATGTGCTAAAATGCAAAATGTGAACATGATTTAATCAAATCAACGAGTGAGAGTGTGAAAAGTGTTTTAATGAGTTTAAGTGAGTCCAGTCAGTCCACAAGGCCAAACGTTAACGTACCCATAGTTGAAGAAATGGCTATTGTTCTTAATGGTCACAGTTTCACTCTCAGCATTTTTGCCCTTTTGACAGTACAGATCTAATACATTTATTGTTAAACCATTAGCACCGACCATGTGGCTATCTCCCTTGGTGGCTGGGAAAAAGCTCAGTATGATTTGTTTTGAAGTTCAAAGGCACAGAGTAAAGCAAGCTCTTTTGGAAAAGAGAGATGGCAGAGAGAAAAAGCTAAAAAAAAATGAGCTCAGTCAGACTCCAGCCTTTCTTTGGCAAACTCAATAAAACTAAAAAAATACTCTTTTAGTTGCTGAAAGCTTCGAACATGTCACTTCACCCACCATAGTAAAACACATTTATCATGGGCTAATCTTTTGTCTGTCTGGTTAAGAGCAATTGAGATTTTCACATCGTCAAACTGATACTTCACATTGCATTGCATTAATTGAAAGCCCACACTAATCCTCCAGTCTCAGCTACGAGTTTAAGTAATACATCTATTCTGTTCAAAATGTAATGGCTCATTATTTTTTCAAGTAACTGAATAAATGAATATCAAGCAAGACGCTCTTGGTCCTCCAGCACAATTAAGGATAACACAAGTCCATTTATAAAAGGACGATTGACTTCTTATTTAATTCCTAGTGGCTATTTACTAAACTTCTTCTATGAGTCATGCTGCACTGTTTCAGAGTACAAAGTGCATAGAGCTGTCAGAAAGAAGTGATTACATGCAGTTGTCATCATTTAAAGTTATCTTTCTCAGTTATACAATTAAAGGGACAGTTCACCTAAAAATGAAAATTGGCTGAAAATTAACTCACTATCAGGCCATCCAATATGTAGGTGAATTTGTTTCTTCATCAAAACAGATTTAGAGAGATTTAGCATTACATCACTTGTTCATCAATGGATCCTCTGCAGTGAATGGGTGCCAACAGAATGAGAGTCCAAACAGCTGATAAAAACATCACAATAATGCACAAGTAATTATTAAACCACCAACCATCCTCAATCCAGTTAAAACAAATGCTAAATGCACTGACAGTTAAAAGAAGTCATTGTCATTCTTTTCATACTTCAGTAAATCAGGTTTATTATGGATTGTGATCAGTGCAAATTGTATTCAACGTTAAATGTTTTATTAAGTGGGCGTGTCTGCACTGTTTCCTGATTTGCATAATTCCTTTAGTGAATTGGGCGTAATTCTTTTAGACAGAGTGTGCAAATAAACAACCGTATCAGCAGGTGTGATTTCCCTTGCCACTCTCACTCCTCTTCATTTTCCCACCCTTGCATCTTTGTATCTCTGGTCTAGTCAGTATTGCTGATTGGGCCCCCAGATATACATTACCTAGGTCCTCTTTGGGAATGCCTCCTTGCCACAAATGCAATCTAATATTGTGTTGGGGGTGCTGCAATTTTCCCTGGGATATATAACCGTATGGCAGGAGCGAATGGATCTTAACCTGCACAGTCCATTATATAGTGTATTAAGCCTGGCAAGGGCTCAGGCCATCAGAGCCTTGTGCACTTTATCACGATAATGAAAAATCTGCTGAGAGGCTTTGGACCACACCTTGCTTTTTGCACATCTCCTGAATTTCCCACAATGGGACAGCACAGGGTCCCTCCTGGGCAGGCTGTTGTAGAGGCAGGTGGCATGAGTATGCAGTAAAAACAAAAATCTTAAAAATAAGACATTGGTTTCACTGGCTTTTGATAAAACCTAATCATCAAAGAGAAATGTCCTGGAATTCTGTTAATATTAAATATTAATATTGACATTAACAACAACAGCAAAACAACAACAATTTATTATTATTATTATTAACAACAACAATATTAATAATACTACTATTAATAAGAATAATTATGGTCTCTATTAAACAATAATAATAATCAAAATAATAATAATAATTATTATTATTATTATTTACAACAATTTATGATTATGACGATGATTATTATTAGCAACAACAACGGTAATAATTCTACTATTAATAAGAATAATTATTGGCTCTCTTAAACATTACTGTAAATTTTAATTGAATTTTAATTTTAAAATACAGTGGAACGCTAACAGGTTAAATAATAATAATAATAATAATAATAATTATTATTATTATTATAGCAACAACAACAACAATAATAATATTAATTATTGTTATTATATATCACTTAAACAACCAAATAAATAATAATAATTATTATTATTATTTTGACTTTGTTGTTGTTCCTAATATTAATATATGATTGCTAATATCTTATATTTTATAATATGCTTTATCAAAAATAGGCTTAAGTAAATCAATGCATTTGTTGATTAAAGAGATGAGGTATTTGCATCAGGTATTTCATGTTGCTTCAGCAGAATAAAAATTCCATTAATGTATAGATCTTTAAAAACTTGAGAGACAAGTAGTGTTAATAGACTTTTGTGCTTTTAAGTGAATTTTTAAATGAATTTAAACATTATTAAATGGACGTGCCTTAGGCTGCCAGTGTGCACAGCTATATTCAGGACTGGGCTGCAGAATCAAGCTGTTCTTTGCATTTAAGATAATGGAAATAGTGCTATCTAATGATGATGAAACATAAAACAAGTCGTTTTTTGATGTCAGGCACTATTCTTAAAAATATCCAAAAGGGGCTATTTTAATTGTATTCTTTTTATACTACTGCATGTATTCCTGTTACACAACTGGTAAAGTAAGGTGCTAGTAATGCCATGGATTTGATTTTTTTTGTCAGAGAATGGACAATTCTGGGAATTTTGCTTGCTGTATGTATATAAAACAACAGCAGAATCTACATTATCATAACTCCTGTGCAGATAAATGCTTGACCAAGTTGTTCCAGAACTTTGCTTTGCCAACTGTAAACAATCACTGACATATATTTCTATTGTTTGAGGCTACTTTAATCCACCTATCCCTGCATTTCTGTCAGTGATCAGGTGGAATTTTTCTCTCTCTCGTGACCCAGGATTGTTCATCTATTTAGTTCCGCAGGGTTTTACAGCGCCGGAAAATGGGTCAGATTTGTGGAGCATGACTGGATCAAAATTGTTCCTGGACTCTATATCATTTATGACTATGCTGCAGGCAAATAGTGCAGTTTGGGTTGTTTCTGTGGCCATCTCCATAATTATTTAGTCTATTCAGGCAAACATTGTACTTATGTGTTATTTAGACACTGAGGGGGCAAAAGTATATGCTGGATGCCTTTAGCAAGACTTCTGTGAACTTGCTGGTCCTCTTGGACTTTATTGGCATGGCAGTCTGAGGAAAACTTCATCTTGAAATGCCATTTCTCACTTCAGACAGACTTGTACTGTTGCGGTGCAAAAAAGTGATTTAATTAGAGAGAATTACACAGCATTTATTTAATCTGTAATTGCTCTTTTTAAAAATTTAATGAGAAGAAGAACAACTGTAGAATCACAGAATAAATCAAATTCATTGATAACATCATAATTAATGTAACTATTGTAAAAAAAACCTTAGATTGACTCACAAACAATGGCACAATACTGAGAGTAATGTACCAGTTCTTAAACCAATAGATGACTACATTTATAGAGTTGAATCGTCTGGTTGCACAGACAGATTTGACAAAACTGAAGAAGTGAAATGGGACAGTAGAAGAGAGAGAAAGTGATTAATTGAGCAGATATGAAAAACTAACAGTGAATTAAAGTGGGTTTGTGTGAAAGAGAGAGTTCGGGTTGAATAACGGCTACTCTGGGACAAATCTATTCATTAGCCTTACAGAAACATCAGATTAACCCTGATTTACTGCAGTGAAGATGAAACCTGATTAGCAGCACCCAAAATAAGTTAAAAATGAAATACTGGGTTTTTTTGATGCATGCAGCATAATTCTGAGACCATATTAAGAAAAAAAAGTCACAGAAATTCTTCACAAATTTAAGATTAAGGATATTATATTAAACACATATGTGATCCTGGACCACAAAACCAGTCTTAGTGTCAATTTTTTGAAATTGAGATTTATACATCATCTGAAAGCTTTGTCCAAGAATAAATAAGCTTTCCATTGATGTATGGTTTGTTAGGATCGGACAATATCTGGCCGAGATACAACCATTTGAAAATCTGGAATATGAGGGTGCAAAAAAATCTAAATATTGAGAAAATTGCCTTTAAAGTTGTCCAAATTAAGTTTTTAGCAATGTATATTACTAATCAAAAATGAAGTTTTGATATATTTACAGTAGTAAATTTACAAAATATCTTCATGGAACATGATCTTCACTTAATGTCCTAATGATTTTTGGCATAAAATAAAAATTTGTAATTTTGACCCATACAATGTATTTTTGGCTTTTGCTACAAATATACCCCGGCGACTTAAGACTGGTTTTGTGGTCCAGGGTGACATATATACATTGTGACAAATTCTGAAATTCTATTTATTTATTTATTTTGTTCTGAGAATTTAGACCCTCACTACCCAGCATGCTTTCTTCTATAATAGAACAGATCAGACACCCAATTTCAAACATAAATGTTATGGACCAGATCATGAATAAGCTATTGGGGCCAATGTCCCTCCAAATATCATATGGATCCAGCCCCCATGTTATACTAATTTATTAAGCAGAATAATGAAATATCTCTGAAGCGTTACATCTTTGGGCGATTTTCTGCACCAGATTCAATTAAGTGCTCATTTGAGACCTAGTTCATTAGAAACATCATCCTGACCAGCTAATAAGATGGGGACAGCGGAAACCCATTTCTATGCTTTGAATAATAAACTGAATTTAATTTACAGGAATTGCATGTGTTTCTTAATGGTTGACTAACTCTTTCATCAGACTATATGATAATTCTCTCATAAATTAGAGTATTTTTGTGTAGATCTTGATGTAGGCATTTGTATGTAAATGCATGTAAACATATCCTTTTTAATGTCTTGCTTTCAAAATTCAATATTGACTTTTATCGCTCCAAATCTATAACCGGAAACATAATATACTTACATATGTTATATCAAATCATGGTGATTGGTTTGGCTTGGTAATAACACTATATTTTTGACGTGAGTGCAATACATATAAGTGTCAAGACTGAATGCAATTGGTGTGGTGTGGAAATAACCCTACGTATATTAATATGACCCGTTCATGCCACATACAAGTACAGCAGGACATTATATGATCCTAATTTACAAAGCCATAGCAAAATCCATTAGAGCGTTCTGTTCTCTGAGAGATGGATATGTATAGACCAAAGGTTATTCTGCCTTTGTTCTGTCAAGGACATGGGTGACCTGACTTGATTTCATAGATAATTTCTACAATAGGCAGTGCTGGCCAGTCTAATGGATCCAGCCTCCAAAACTGATTTCCTTTAGGACAGCCGAGTCGTCTCTGTGACTCTATAAATTAAGACCCTCTCAATAAATGTGCTGTGGGTTTCTTGTTTCCACTCCGAGTGTCTCTCATATTATTTAGTATTTCATTCACTCATACCTTCTTCCAGCCACAAGGTTTAAATTGGGTGTGAAAGAAATACATCCTAATATTAGACAGGACTGTCTGCAATTATTTTTCGTTTTTTTAAAGGGATGGTGACGTCAATGTGACGTGACCAAACATTATTTGTTGTAGATAAATGGAGGGAGATTATAATAGAATAATGATTTAAATCTAGGCCCATTCATCACACAAAACTATTGTATTGCTTCAAAAGTCTTGGGATATAATGTATTAAAGAAATAGTTCACCCAAAAGTGAAAATTTGCTTAAAATGTACTCATCCTGATGTAGATGAATTTGTTTTGTCACCAGAAGAGATTTGGGGAAATTTACCGCCAGTGAATCCTCTGCAGTGAATGGGTGCCGTCAGAATGAGAGTTCAAACAGCTGATAAAAACATCACAAAAATCCACATGTAATCCACACAACTCCAGTCCATCAATTAACATCTTGTGAAGCGAAAAGATACGTTTGCAAGGTAGGTGTTTAATCTTTAAACCATTGCTTCTGGCCAATATAATTCATAATAATGGTTCGTTTAGTGAAAAAGTCCATCCCCTGTTGTCCTCTCACATCAAAATCCACCAACATATTTGTTTAGAAGTTTTTTTGGATCATTTTCATTGTAAATAGTACTTAAATGATATGTGCGTATTTTTCTCCTGATTCAGGCAGATTACTTTTTCACTAAAGAAAGCAGTATTATGGATAGAGGTCTTGTATTTTAGCTAAGGATCAGTACATTTTCATTTTTGGGAGAATTATTTCTTTAAACATTTATTGTGCCAATATTTTTCAATATTTCACATAATTTGTTTCACAGAGGACATTAAGTCACTCGAGGTTTGGAATGGCATGAGGGTGAGTAAATACATTTGCTGCTTAAAGAAAGGCTTTTATTGTAAACTCAGTCGGTGGTTCAGACTCAATCCTTTCTTAATTAGAAATGAATATGTATCCAAGTGCTCACTGGCAAGCTGCTAAAGTGTAGTCTCACTCATACCAGGGCCTATGGCATGGCAACCTAGGGGATGTTAATTTGCTGCCATGTTATGAGCCAAGCCTACTGCTGGGACTGTCACCTTGGAAGGACAAAATGAACGAGGATAAACAATGTAGGATTTATTCAGGCCGTTTTTACTTTAACCTTTTGACAGGAATGCACACTGACATTTGTTTGTCATAATGTAAGGATAGAATGACATTTTTCTATTTCATTTTTGTTGAATACTGTTACATACTATTTTAAAAAAACTTTGACAAGTACCATGTAAAGTACTAACTCTATTCCTTACTCAAAACAAATTTTATGTTGTCCCAACACAAATGGCTTCAGTAAACTGCTACTATAAATATTTCAATAATTTAATTTAAATGTAAAGTACACTTAATTTATATATTTACTTTTTTTTTAAACAATGAAATTTACATATTTAATATGCATTAGCTTATTTTAAACGAAGTAAGCAAGTAGCAAAATAAGTTTTCGGTAAAAAAAACTAAAAAACTAAAAAACTAAAAACGTTTTATTGTAAAAGTTGTCAAAAAGTATTGTGTTGCATTAGCATTTTAATTAAATAAATTGAGCAAGTATAGCAAGTTGAGTGCATGTTGCAGCTACTGTATTATGAGTAAAATGTATGTTGGAGAAATAATGAAAAAAGTTTTAGACTTTGCTGTTTATCTATATGTTCAATTCCAGAGGCAAAAACAAGTATACTTATCATTTACATATTTAAATGATAAACATGTATAATTTAATTGTGTAAACGAACAGTATTTTAAACAAAATTGTGACAAAAATTCAATTTGCAAATTTTGTTGCATTAGTTCATTTTAAATAAAAGTTGACAAACAGCAAAAATAATTTCTTTTGAGTGTGCACTGCTGCAGTCCTCAGTAAAATGAATGAAGTTAGGAAGGAAAATGAAAAAGTTTCAAACTTTGCTGTTCATCCATATGTTCAAATTTCATGTCTGGAGGCAAAAACACAAGTATATCCATTTCTTACATCCTATATTGCTTCATTCTCCACTGCCCATACAACCGATGATCTATTGCTTATATATGGCCCTGTACCTAGTCAGGCCGTTGCTAACACAAGATGAAATTGGTCTTCGCCAACACATTTTGAACTCCATCTAAAGATAGAACCTCTGGCAATTTTGGCAATTAGAACTGAAATATAATTTTACACAGTTTCCACCGCTATCAACATTCTCATTTTAAACCATCCTTTAGATATTCAGGCCATAAAAGTCTGTGTCAATCTACATCATAATATTTCTCTGGGATGATGTTAGATTATCTAAAGGTTTCTGTCCTTTAAGATCAGTCACATCCTGTTTAATTATGAAGGGACAAAGATAACCAGCCTCTAATGACAAGAACATTGCTTTATTATCACAGAGCTGTCATTCGAAACACAGCTTTTAAATAATTACCCAGTGGCGTGTACCTTTGATTCAATGGAGCCATCTCAAAAGAGACGGATAACCAAAGCTAATAACCTCGCAACCTCTCCCATGGGCTCGAGCTGAAGGCTCGGCAGGATTCGGGTTAAAAGGCCAGCGAATCGGGTCAGTTAGAAATGAGTGTTTTTGACCCGCTGTCGTATCATGAGATCCCTTTGAGCAGAGACGAGAGCTAGAACAGATGATAAGTACAAAGGTTGGGAACTATTAATTCACACAGCACAAGGTTCCTTTAATTAAAACAGTGAGCACTATAGGTCTCTCCATGAGTATGACATGACAGTCAGAAAAGACAAAACATTTGTAGAGCTATAGACCCAATTAAAATGGACACATGTAAACTTATACAAACCATTGCAATAAACAGCAACCAGCTCATCTAGAAACATTGGATGAAGAAAAATAAGAAATATATATATATATATACTGTTGGAACCCATTTCCAAGTAGTGATTCAGATTAATAACACTATAATTTTTGATTAATTATCTTTAATGTGCAACGTTTAGTTACAGCTCTTCAATTATAGATTTGATAGATTAAGACAGACCCTGGATTCCTGATATCACTGCTACTCTTTGATGCGATAAAACAGACAGAACAGTATAGTACACGTAATACTCATAGGTTAATTAACATTGTGCTAGCAACTTGATTAAATCACCTCATTTGATTTGGATACGCTCAGTGCAGACAAAGTACTTGTGATTGTGTGTTAACTTACATTAACTTACATCTTTCATGTTGTAACCACATTCAGTACCACACTGATAGGCTTGCAACAGAATACAGAGTATAAAAACGGATATATATTTTCAGTTGGTCATTGTTGTTTGCGGGCGGGCATTGAGTTAACATACGTGTTTATTAGCCTGTTCAGTTGTTAATTGATGGAATTTCAGACTGCCAGCATCTCTGTGGTGTCTTTCTCCATCGCCTTTCCCCCACTCCTGCCAGGCTGTGAAGCCCTTGGCTCAAGGTGACCAGCAGCATCTGGGACAATTTGCAGCCCTGAAATGATGCTTCAGAGAAATGCAATGATATGAAGGCTTGACAGTGCAGGTGTGAGTAATTGTTTTATTGTGAGCGTGTCAGTAAATGCCTGCCTTTTCTTTCCTCCTTCTGTACAGTCCTTTCCGTTGTTTCTCTCTCTTTCAATAATGGCACTGTGATAATACACTGTCAAAATTATTTTCAAAGTTATAAATAAAGATTATTGGGGGGCGGGAAAATACTATTTCAGTCTTTCTACTTAAAAATATCACATTTAAAGAAATAGTTTACCCAAGGCAAAAAAAAAAAGATGATCCAACTACATCATGGTTAGCATTACATCACTTGCTCACCAATAGATCCACTGCAGTGAATGGGTGCCGTCAGAATAAGAGTCCAAACAGCGGATAAAAACATCACAATAATCCACAAGTAATCAATACTTCTCCTGTCTTGGTAAGCAAAAAGCTGCATGTTTGCAATAAACATATCCACAATTAAGACATTTTTAACTTGCTGTTACTTCAGCCTAAAATATGAGTCTGCTACCCATATTTCTTGCTCCAGTTGTCTCATCTGAATCAGGAGAGAAATATGCAAAACCAAGGACCATTTACAAGCAAAAACAGCTCAAAACAGTTCTTAACAAATATGTCATATATATAGGATTTTGTTGTGAGAGCACAACAGGGGATAGATTTTTTCACAGGAGAAAGGAATATTATGGGTAGAGGACTCATATTTTAGCCAGAAGCAATGCTTTAATGTTAAAATGTCTCAATTATGGTTTTGTTTATTGCAAAAATTCAGCTTTTCACTTCACAAGACTGGAGATGTGTTGATAATTAGTGGATTATTTGTGATGTTTTCATCAGCCGTTTGGATTCTTATTCTGACGGCACCCATTCACTGCAGAGGATCCATTGGTGAGCAAATTATTTCATGCTAAATTTCTCCAAATCTGTTCAAATGAAGAAACATCAAGTATCAATCTTCTTGAATGACCTGAGAGTGAGTACATTTTCAGCATATTTTCATTTTGGGTGAATTAGTTCTTTAATTCGTTACATGACGATTTGTGAAGTGAAGAATTTTCAGTCATTTCTTTTTCAGTGTAGTGTCTATGATAAAATCATAAAAATACCACTCATTATCACTTATCAACGGCAAGGAAATCCTTAAAATGATCGAACACATTCAAATGAATTATTAATGTTTCAAAAACACGCGTCTGCCTAGTCATTCCATTGCATCTTTTTCATGGCTGGATGAGACCAAGCCCCCTTGACTATTAAATGCATTTCATTTTTCACCACAGCTACCTGTGGCGTTGATATATTGCTGCTTATTTCTACCACAGGACGATCCCTAGCCTCCCTTGATATTTTTATATGCATGTATTGAATCATTTATCAACTCGCAAGATCATTCAATAATATGCTTTTCAGGAACACAGAGAAATAAGACTTTGCTTGGATGATGATGATGATGATGATGGCTTTAGCCTGCCTCTCCTTTTTTATGAAAATGAAATGTGTGTCGTTCTGCAGCGGGCCTCTTTTTTGATGTCACAGAACTGGCAGAAACATTATGAAAGAAGTACAATTATCCTGCGGTACATAAATATATCTGTGCACACTGGCAGTATTGAAGATTAAATCACTGCTGCCGCACTATGAACTGTAATACGGCAACAACAAAGAAAAGCTTGTGATGAAAAAATGTAAAGTTTCTCGATGTTTAGATTCTCAAATGCTCCTCACTCGCCACTTGAAAAGAAGGCTCCTTATCGGGAGATAACAAAAGCCTTACAGCATAATTACCCCAGCTTAGGTCACCTTGCGCAATGCAGGAACGCCGTGCGGTGGAGACAGCCGACATAATGAAATCCTAGAGTAAAGGACACTTTTTGGTAACACGTCTTCCTGTATAAATCACTCCACAGAGTTGCTTTAATGAGACTCTTATGACAACCTCAAATGAGCCTCATGAGCTCATAAACATTCAGATATTGTATCTTAAATCCCAACTGAAGGAAGTGTGGTTTCTCATTTCCTTGTTGTTTCTCTTCTTTTCCATCCATTGCGCCATCCTTCTCTCACTCTTTCACACTCTGGAGCATCGCAAGTTTATTTTGAGGCACAGACAGATTTCCTCGTGGGTATGTGAGGTTCAGTATGCAGGTCAAACAGACTTGATAGCAGTCGTCCAACGCCAACAGCGAAACTGCCCTAAACCTGATCTTATGGGTGGCAGGCAGCAGACATTTTTTTTTTCGATATTATTTAAATGCGTCTTTCCGTCGTGTCACAATTGCAAACAGCCAATCCCTATTAAAAATACGCCATGGCTCTGCATATAAAAGGCAGTGTTCAAAGAGTTATATCCGTCAGCCATCTAAAGAAGACAGCAGTTACAAAGAACTAACTGATGGTCCTTTGTGATTTATTAAAGTGTGAAGATCCTTGATGATGCTAATATTAGAGTACCATTCAATTTGCTCTTCTTCAAAAGCCCACTCACAGCAGAGAGAGAGAGAGTGAGAGGAGATTGGACACTGAACGAGAGACGGAAAGGGAACGTTAGAGCCTGAAAAATCCACTTATATAGCCCTGCTGTTAAAATAAAAAATATCGGACACTATGTCTAAAGTGTTTACAAAATTCAGTATCATAGAGAATCACATAGTGTATAATACCAAATGTACTTCAAAATGAACACGTCGTATAGTTTAGCGTCTCTTCTACAATCTTTGAAGAAAACATCTTTCATCCAGTCCAGTACATATAGCAATATATTGCATTTTGCGGACTAAGGAGATAAGAACAGCTAATCATTTACAGTTCTACATGTCCATTCATTCATCCTTTCAAAATTTAGAATGGATTTGACTATTTCCTTAAATACTTCCTTCAATTATTACATTATTGCACTTTAAAAAATAAAATATTAAATTAATTTGAAATAAAATATATAATTAAATAACAAAAACAAACGAAAACCAGTAACATGGTTTGTGTTTCTGCTCAAGTTAAAGGCGAAGTCATTTTAATGGGCAGTAGAAGCTCGTAGGCCAAATAGTTTATAATTGGCACATGGAGAAGTTCAAACCTCTGATTCCAGACTGGAAATTCTGCCCCATGTCATGGGCACAATAGGGCTGCTATGAACCACCCTGCTGCCTGGAACAGGCACTAGATGGTCATTCTGTAGGTGTGTGGGTGCCCTATACCCTCCATATACACCGTCACTGGGATGTCCCATGCATGGGAAGATGTTGCATAATTCAGCAGGTCCATATGACAGTGGGCTCTGATAGACTGGCAGCTCTGGGTAGGAGTAGGGTCTATGTACCAAACTGGACGCCCTTCTGACAGCTGCCACGTTGTGGAAAATCGCTTCTTTGTAGGAGGGAAGCCTTGTGGACTGGCTGTGTCTGAGCTTCTGACTTTTCCTGGAGTTTCGCCGGAATGCGTGAAGGTAGTTGTGATCCATCGGTTGGGCGTAACACAGGGTGTTCCTCACCCGTCCGTGTACGTCCACGCAAGGGAATAGGTCGGGTATAGTTACTTGTGGGGAGGCTGCGGCAGTGGGTCTGTCACCTGGGAACCGAACCCTGTCGGGACCCCAAGTGGCTTTCAGGAACGAAGGTCTGCGATGAAGCTTCCTTTTCCCTATCTGAGGTATGTCATCGAATGTGGGGTTGAAGTACGTTTTGACGCAGGAATTACAAGCAGTGTCCGCAGCTGCAAAAGGATTTTCGCTGAAGGATGAGGACAGGTGGTTTTCAGCAAAACTGTTTGCTTCGTTATGACATGTTGATTGTTTTTTATAATCACGAAGCCCCCTCAGATCCATGGACTCCACCAAGAGATTCTGGGGTCTCTTTTTCCTCCTGACGGCATCTGAGAAGTCGCTGAGACAATGCTTGTGGTGTTCGGTGTAGATGTCTCTATATGGAACAAAGGAAGAACCAGGACGGGCCAGGTCAGATGGAGGATCATGCATGGCTAGATGAGGTGTGCTCAGACTGGATACAGGAAGCATACCGTCATAGAGACCCCTAGTCCTGGCGGGAAGCGTGTAGCGAAGTGGAGTGGGCCGTGTTAAGACTCTGTGGTTCATCATTGGAGGTGGGCTAGTGGTTTTGGTGTGTTGCGTGAAAGGTGGAGTTATGGAACGCTGCATGTGAGGTATGTGGTTCTCTGTGACATTAGAAATGTAAGAGAAGTGACCAGGAACTTTTTCAGTCGTGGTCACCAGAGGGATACGTGCTGGCAGGCTGCCGCTGTGTCGACTCCAGTTCTCAATGGTCTTGGTGGCATTATCCAATGAGTTTTCCACTTTGGCTGAGGAGACAATGTCCTTGGCTGTCTGCAGCATTTTCAACATGTTGGCCTGGGCGTAATTGGCTGTGATATCTGGATTCTGTATGCTGGTAGATCTGCAAGTATCTTCGACGCCATTAAAGCAGCTGTATATGCCCTGAAATGTAAAGCATTATAATGTCCAGTGAACAGTGGTTGTGGAGTTCTACAGTGAAATGTTATTTTGTGGGCATTTCGTTGAATTAATTCATGTCACTGCAGTATTTTTCTCCATTAAAATTATTAATATAACAGATGATGTTTTTGTGAGAGAAAGATCAGTTCAGTGTTTCATATCAGTGTTTAATGTGCTTCCTTATGGTGAATTATTTGATGATTTTTATTAGAATAATGTACTTAATTAGGGCCGGGTAAAAATATTTTACCAGTATAAAATGCCAGTGCTGCACAATTCATAAAACAAATGACTTTAATAAATCAGTTATGTTAATGAGTAGTTTAAAAAACAAGTTTAAATCTGTCTGAAGCACTGCCCTACATAATTTGCAGCATTTACAGAGAGAATTTCTTTCTATCAGAAAACATTAAAAAAAATAAACATTTAATCTTATCAATGTTTGTATATTTGAAGTATTTATTTGAAATAGAAAGCATTTGTAACATTATAAATATCTTTATATATATTTATAAATTTAATTTATCCTTGCTGAATAAAAAGTATTTTGAAAAAGTCTTTTATTGAAAATAAATAAATAAATACTTAGAACTTTTAAAAGGTAATGTAAGCAAAATGGAGATATACTTAAGTTAACTGAAATCAAACCAAATTAAAACTGGAACTGAATTAAGTTAAAATCTTTATTAATAACCAGCTCTAATTATCATTGCATTGTGTAAATCTAAAAAAAAAACTGTATTGAAATGTAAATCAGCAATGCAGTCTTACCCTGCTAATGGCCAGCAGGAAGTCTAAGTGATCAGACTTGCGGACAGAGTGCCTCAGTTTCCAGTAAAGTAAATGTTCCCAAGCAAAGACCAGCAGGCTGAGGCCCATGGCCACAAGCAACATGTAGAAAACACCTGCCATGTTGTCTATGTCTAGTTTGGAGCTCATGACCTCGTTTTTCTCATTCTGGCATATTCCAGACAGCCATACCGTCTCCAGTCTCTGTGTGTCCCCTGCATGAAAGGAAACAGGGTCAGGAACAATGCCAGAAACAGCGGCAGTCAAAGACTACTCTACTATGACAGAAACAAGTGGATACTGTAAGAACCACATATGTGCTCTGCTCCAAAACCTAGTAAGCTGCTTACCTAGACATCATTGTGTGTTGGCTGTTCCAAAAAATAGCTAACTACGTTTGGGCAATATTTCTTGGACTCTTCAGGGTGAAGGCCATTGCAGAAAGCATTGTGTTAAATGTAAAAAAAAAAACTCAATTCAAAAAATTCAATTCAATACAAAAAAGTGCACTAGGCAGCAAGGTTTAGGTTTTAAAACAGAGTCCGTTTCTACTGTTCAGTGGAGGCTCTCTTAGGTCTGTAGTTTGCATTGACATTTCATATGTAACATCTCAATTCTCAGCACATTGTTTTTTGTTTTTTTTACAGTAAGATGGGATTGTGATAGCTTCCATGCTGGGGCATTGGATATTAAGTGTGGACCAGTTCTGGTCCCCCAAGTGCAATTTACCATCTCCCAGGAACTGGAGGAGAGCCAGGTCTATGGGGCGCTTCCAGCGGGAGTCCTTCTGCAGAGCAATGCCGTAGCCTGTGGTAGCAAACACCTTCCCACTACCAATGGTGACCAGCTTGCACCCCTCATCCTTGCCAGCCATATAATTAAGAACTGCTGCATCATATATGAAGGCGTCCAACTTCCTACACAGAGGACAGAAATGAGCCCAAGGCAAATGGCTTAATAATTACACGTAATTATGTCAAGTAAATAATTAGCGCTTGTTAATTTATATTCCTTTTTTCCTTGACAAATGGTGAGCGATACATTATTTATGCTTGGCTGTTTTCCACCAGTGTTTCACTAACCTTAGATCTCTGCAACTCGATACTATCTAACAAAATTGTTTCTAAATGATGCCTATAATGACCAATGGAATAAATCTCATTACAGACTATTAACCAAACATTTCACTAACATAAAAGGACCATGTGTTTGGACATGTGCTATGATAGTATCATGGTTTTCTTTGAAGCATCTTGAAATACCATGTAAATGGTACCACCATAGGAAGTTTTTTTTAGCGAATTCTTCCACACAACCACACACACACATAAAGTGTTATTGCTGAAGCCCACCCTGTCTTAAGGCTGTTGAGAGCTTCTTCCACTCCCTTTTGGTTGTATTTTATCATGTGGGTGTGCATGTCAGGATAATTGCTTCGAATGTTCCTCTCTGTGCTGCCGTTTGGGACCGTCCCAAAGCGAAAAGGAGGATAATGTTCTTGGGGTTTTTGAAACTGAAAAAAAAAGGAATAGATGGCATTTCAATTGTTTAGCTGAGGCAGGTTGCAGCTTAACCTTAATAGTGTAGATCAACACAGATTACATGGACTTTACACAGAATCACCTACTGCCTGGATAGTAGTGACCTTGGGGAAGGATATCAAAAGTATTGCACTTATATTTTTCTCCTCACTGATTCATGCATTTGGACTGTTGGCAATAATTCACTCATATTTATGCACATTAGACTGAATAAGGGATACAGATTCTTGCCTACGATGCATGAGTTTAAGGAGTCAGGAGGCAGGATGTTCAACAACACAGAAATATGCATTCTATAACAGTACTATACACTCTTAAAAATAAAGGTGCTTAAAAGGTTCTTCACAGTGATGCCATAGATGAACCATTTTTGTTTCCACAAAGACCATTCAGTCAAAGGTTCTTTAAAGAACCATCTTTTTCTTATCTTTTTATAATCTGAAGAACCTTCTTTCACGACAAAGAACCTTTTGTGAAACAAAGGTTCTTCAGACGTTAAAGGTTCTTTATGGAACCATTTAGACAAAAAGGTTCTTCTATGGCATCGTGAAGCACCTTTATTTTTAAGAGTGTATTATGTTGCTTCCAGCATTTATTAGCATGGCTCCAAGCACTTGTGTGTTTTTTTTTTTTAAATCTACGTACGATTAATCTGTTGTTGTTCTTCCCTGAGGCCAAATTCATAACTCAGTTACATAATTTTATGGATTTCTGTTGCTTATAGTGTTTTCTTATGAAAAACAATGAACAAAAATGTTAGTGATCCTGAGATTATTTTTGAGACATCAGTGACAGGGAACTTTGAAAGGTGCCAATTTACTGATTTGAATCAAGCTTTTGTCTCGATGCTGAATTTTCTTCATTCTTTGACAAAAATGAATTGCTTGGCTTATGAAAAATTTAGCCCCTGAATAAAACGTTGACAAATTATCACAGCATGACATTTCAGGTTCAGTTTCATTTTAATATCTTTTAATATTTATGTAATATTTAACATACTAAATATGGATATAGGTGTAACCAGGCCTTTCATTTAAAATGTCTTTTTTGTATTTTTTGGCCATATTTGCTGTTACACACACAGAACATATCGAAAGGTATCCAAATACAGCATCGGTGTCATACAGCTCATTTACAATTACATAACACTTACCTTTTTGTCACTAAGTCCAGACACAGTGTCAATGTACTGCTCTTGGATCATGAAGGCAGCTAAATTGGCTGTGTAGCTGGCGAGGAAGATAACAGCAAAAAAAGCCCAGACCAGGACCATAATTTTGCTGGTCGTGCCTTTGGGGTTTTCAATAGGAACAGAGTTGTTGAAGACGATTCCCCACAGGAGCCAGACAGACTTCCCAATGGTGAAGGTTGGACCTCCAGGGGCTATAAGAGAGGTACATTGATTGTATACATAAGATAAAATGTAATTATAATAATAAATATGAATATAAAATAATATGATTAAATGATTAAGTTTTCAGTCAGGATACAATAAAACAAAGGTGATAGAACAAAAGATTTATATTTCAAATAAATGCTGTTCGTTTGAACTTTTTATTCATCAAAGAATCCTAAATACAAAAATCACAGATTCCACAAAAAAAGCTACACAACTGTTTTCAACATTGATTACAAGAAATGTTTCTTAAGCATCAAATCAGCATATTAGAATGATTTATATAATGCACATGTACGTCCTATATAACAGATGTTCCGTGTCTTTCGATTGAATTAGTCACAGATCAGTCCAAATGGGCAAACTTTCTTTTCTAGTTCCACCTTGACATCAGTTCTTAATGTGGTTCTTGTATCTCACACACAGCCACAGAAAAGCCAAGCAATCAATCAAAGTCAAATTAGAAAAGCGACAAACGTTAATTAAACCTCCGAAAAATGACCTTTTACACTAGGAGACAAGTACACACCCTGTCAGCTCAGTTTATGTGGATTGATTAGGCTGCTTCCACAACTATTCTTCCTCTCCTAGAGCTTTTTGTCTGATAGAGAGAATGCTGTTTGAAAAACCAAGGCTGACCTTTGGCACTGACAAGGCTCCGGTTGTAGCCAACAGGGCTGAAGTACTCAAACACGAACACGGTGACTGCCACAACAGTCAGGCACATTACGAACATCATAACCCACACGGCTGGACTGTAAGGCTCTGCAAGACAGAGAGAAAGACACGTTTTGCGTTTTGGTTCATAGACGTCCTTGTAAAAATACAAAATTATCTAATTAACTGACTAAGATCTTGTACATAACTTGTAACTCGTTTTTGTTTGTGATGTAAATGCGGTGCGGTTAGCATAAATAATGAACAAATTAGCAGTTTCGCAGTGTCAAAATGCTTTTTTTTGTGTGCAGTTTGCGATTCAGTAGAAAATGTTTTCCCTGTCTATGATTTATTCTAGATTTATAAAAAGATTTTAATCTAATCATATTCTAATCAAAACCACCTCTGGTAGGAAATATTTAACACTGCCTGCAAGCATCTCTCATAGTCTATATGAAGGTGGTCTTGGAAATAGATGGCTAATGATGCCTTCTCACCCAGGAAGGCAGAAGGTGAGACTGTTCCATTGCTTCTGGCCACCATAACACTAATCCCAGTCTCCACGAACGGCACTGAAAAGTCAACAATCTCTGACCGCTCCTCATTGATGGTAAGCGAGCCAATTGCCATATCTGCACGCTTGTAGAAGACCTTGAACAAGGAAAAAGTGAGTGAAAACTTTAGGCAGTCATCAGTGGCGTACCAAAATACTGGGGGCCTCTCACAAATTTGGTTACACATTCAATGGAGAACTTACTTCTAGACAATTAATAAAGTACTTTTGTCACTTTTCGGCAGGGGACAATAAACAATAAAGATGTAGGCCACAAGGCAACGTTAACATGGCGGATAGTATGGAAGGATGCATTAAACTGATCATAATTTCTAAAGACTTTGAACTTTAGAACTTAGAACTGCTGTTGAACTTTCTATTGATCAAAGTATTAAGCAGCACAACATTTTTGATATTAATAAGAACATTGATATTAATAAAAATTTTATTTGAGCACCAAATCAGTATATTAGAATGTTTTTATTAGAAGGATCATGGGATACTGAAGATAGGGATAATGGTTGCTGAAATTCAGCTTTGCCATCAAAAGAAAAAATTACATTTGAAAGTATATTCAAATAGAAAACATTTAATTTTAAACTATAATAATAGTACTGTATTTCTTATTTTATAATATTACTGTTTTTACTGTATATTTGATCAAATAGACGCAGCAAGAGACTTCTTTCAAAAACATACACTTACCAACCCCAAACGTTTGAATGATAGTGTATAATACATATACAGTATGTATGTAATGTATACTGCCTCATAAGAGTGAAAAGGACCACTGTCTTATATGGGTGTCTTGTACATCAGTGTCAGCCATGTACCCACAACAAACATGACATAGTACTGAATGTTTTTGTGGATATCACAATTAAGACGGTTACTGGTTTCCAGATTCCAATTTCTTCAAGGAATAGAAATGGACACGAACCACTAACCATGTCATCACACAACTTGTAACATCGCAAATCAGTGTTGACAGATTTGTTTTGCCGTCACCCGCAATCAGCCTAATAAACAAAAATTCCTTATGTCACACTCATGTCAGTCCGGAATTACTATCTAGCTATTACATAATCAGTATTTATCTCATTTAATGATTTATTTCTCTCTCGCGGTGTGAAAAGCATTTAAGCCTTGTATGTGGAGCGAGGGTTTGCTATCTTTAAACTCATCAGCGTGTGAGCAGATGCAGGTGATGAGAACTGATGAAGTGATCAGCAGCTGTGGAAGACACTTAACCACCGGATTAAGTGACACTACACGCAGCAGGAAGTCACAGGATGAAATGTGTCATGATCGCATTTTAAAGCCAGTTATGCTCCATGAATGCCCTTAACAACTTTAGCTGCAATAATTAGAGGTTTCAAAGATCTGTTAAATACAGAAAGAAAACAGGGTGTGAGTAATGTTAGGAAAAGCGCATTGACACTGTCATAGGAAGCCGATTTATTTTTCGTATCACGCTGTAAACTGTTTTATTTTTATATTCTCAGATGTTAATTTAGCTCATTTCCCATGAGCTCTGAACTGTTGACATGTTTGAAGTGTGAGTGCGTTTATGTGAGAAAAAGAGAGAAAATGTGCCATTTCATACCTCTCCAATCATCCCATTCCAGATGCCACGGACCATCTTGCCATGTTTCCCATTTGTGACCAGATAAAGGTCATATGAAAACTTGATGGTGCGTGAGAGCTTCTTTAGGATGTCTATGCAGAAACCTTTGCAGCAGAGTTTGGTGTAAGGCTCAGTGTGACCTGTTATACTGCACATACAAAAAAAAAAACAAAAAAACATTTATTATGATTTTTAAAAACAACAAAGGTAAATTAAGCCAAATGATAGCTTTACGTGAGAAATAGTCTCAAATTTTGCACACAAATCTTATGGACCCCTTTTATGTCGCTACTGTTATGCTTCTGGATCCTTTTTGAAGCTTGCACTCTTTAGTCCATGTACCTTGTGACCTTGTTCTTTGTTTTAGGTGACTATTCCTTTAACCCAATCTGGAACCATGGTTAAAAAGGTTAAATCTCACATGCTTCCATTCAACATTTGGTGAAGAGGATCAAAGCTTATGGTTCTAGGGCAAAACATATGGTGTGACACACATCTGAAAGAAAGATTACGACAGAAAGGCTAATTAATTATAACTGGAATAATACAGACATTAATATGGAAAGAAGAAATTATCTGTGCTGCCAAAAGAGTATATTAAGAAAATCTGAATACTTCATATACAAAGGTAAAATGCTTTTCTCTTACTGACCTGAAGAGTTTACATTATTATGTTTGTCTTATATCCTTAAGCATATATTTATGTAAGCTTATTTCCACCATGGGATAAAAAAAATAAAGTACAAAATTGTGAGAGATAAAACTCGAATTGCGAAATACAAACTCGAACTGTGAGAAAAGAAATGGCAAGATATAAACAGAATTATTATTATCTTGCTATTTTGTGTTCATATCTCGCAGTTCTAAGATATAAACTCAGAATTCTGAGAAAAAAGTCTGAATTATGAGATACAAACTCAGATTTGAGAGTTTATATCTTCCAATTCAGATTTTATATGATGTTTTATAAACAAGGTTCGGGAGGAGCACGATCAGACAATCAATCAGTCTGGCCCAGGTGGAGCTCATCAGCTAATCACCTTAACTAGCACAATATGTGTAGGGTAGAGTGGGGGAAAACGCCCCCTACTGCTTTTCCCAAAATAACCACAAGATTAAGTCAAGATACATTTTTATTGTAACTATGGACTACGTTGACAAGAGTGATGTAGAAGTTTTCACCATGAAGCTTACACTGGTGATGTACTGGAAAGGAAACTGATTAAAAAGTGTTTTGAAGCTTGTTGTTTTGTAGAACATCACAGTTATAGGTTACATGAGAACAGTAGGGCCTGTAGATAGAGAGTACGTGTTATTTAATAAAAATATAATTATATTTTCGGAATGACAAAACATAGTGTGTGGGGTAAAACGCCCCCCAGGGGGCAATGGGCAAATACTGTAGTTATTCTGTTCTGAACATCAAATCCTTTGTTTTTCCATTAAATGAATTCTAAGTTGGTTGAATAAAAATATTTGGACTTTATATTTAAAAATGATCTAAAGTTAGCATCAGGTTGCTAGTTAGCTAGCCAGTTATCATCAGCTCTTTTTTTTTCAAATAGACTGTTATAATTTTGTAATTCATAATTATTGATTATATATATATATTATTTTAAGCTAAAACTGCCTGTTCTCTGATTTTGCTGTAAATGTTTAAAGCAAATTGCTTTGCCAGACTGGGGGGCATTTTACCCCACCCATGGGGGCGTTTTGCCCCATAGGTAGGGTAAAACGCCCCTTTGGCACAAATATATATAAAAAAAAAAAAAATCTAATAACATGAAAACTGGACATTTTTCATACTTGGTTTATAATTTATGTTATTGTCACTAAAACTAAGATAACTTTTCTGAACACATTTAACTTTTGTTTCACTGAAAAAAAAAGACAATTCTTAAGAGGGGCGTTTTCCCACTGTACCCTATATATTCAGCCAACTTACACACGTGGTCAGAATTGTTGGTACCCTTGGTAAATATGGGGCTGTTTACACCTGGTCACTTCATGCGTTTTTTTCTGATCAGACAGCTATCCGATTGCGAAAAGACCAGGTGTAAATGCCCTCCGAAATTTAAATCCGATCGCTCAAACCACTTCAGGAGGTGGTCTGGGCCGCATTCCAGGCGAAACTGGACAAGTGTAAATGCATCTGGTTGTTGAAACCACATATGCAAATTTTACTCCTCCCAAAATATTTAAATAATAAACGTGTGACAGCGTTTTATAGGCTATATGACATGTTATAGTCTGACATGACAGCGCTAATGCAACAAGTGTTACCGCGGATGAGTAGCTGAGTGCTATCTCTCAGCAAGCCGACACGCAAACTATGTGAATGAATCTGAAAGTAAGTCGCAGACGCTCAACACACAATCATCTTCATTAAAAGTAGTGAGACTGACCTATCTTTCCAGTGTTGATGTCACGCTCTCTCCTATGGAGGACGAGAAATGACTTAAGTATAAATAAATAAATAAATGAAGAAATACATAAATGCAGAAATAAATAAATAAATGTAGAAATACATAATTAAATACATTAATAAATAAATAAATATAGAAATACATAAATAATTAATTAATTAAATGCTGAAATAAATAAATGCAGATATGCATAAATTATTTTGTCAAAAGTGTAATTTTTTATTGTATTTTTGTACTATTTTTGTACCATTTGTGTTAAAATACATTTATTTCTGCATTTATTTATGTATTTCTGCATTTATATTTTTTACATTTATTTATGCATTTCTACAACATGCAACTTGCAGACCGGCGAACACAGCTGGATCAAGGTCTATATATCAGCACTGAGCTAAAAAAACTAATTCATCGACTACACGTTCCAAACGAAACAGAAGGTAGTCGCTTGATGTATGTCTACATCACTTGCTATTAATAAACGCACATCATTAGCAATGGTAGTATCCACAGTAGTACAGCTGTAACGATAACGATCCTGTTTAACCAATCCTGCATTGAGAGAGGTTAGGACCGCCTACCTTATTAACATACGGACACAGAAATACAGAAATAAATAAATGTAGAAATGCATAAAAAAAGTAAAAATAAATAAATGTAGAAATACATAAATGGTACAAAATTAGTACAATTAAAAATGACACTTTTGACAAAATAATTTATTCATTAATTTATGCATATCTGCATTTAATTATTTATTCCTTCATTTATTTATGTATTTCTACATTTATTTATTTATGTATTTCTATATTTATATAGAATATAATATAGAATGACAGGGGAAGTCGTGGCCTAATGGTTAGAGAATTGGACTCGTAATTGAAAGGTTGCGGGTTCGAGTCTCGGGCCGGCAGGGATTGTAGGTGGGGGGAGTGAATGTCCAGCGCTCTCTCCACCCTCAATACCACGACTGAGGTGCCCTTGAGCAAGGCACCGAACCCCCAACTGCTCCCCGGGCGCCGCAGCATAAATGGCTGCCCACTGCTCCGGGTGTGTGTTCACGGTGTGTGTGTGTGTGTGTGTGCATTTGTTCACTACTCACTGCTGTGTGTGTGCACTTGGATGGGTTAAACGCAGAGCACCAATTTCGAGTATGGGTCACCATACTTGACAATACGTGACGACTTTATTTCTTCATTTATTTATTTAGTCATGTATTTAATGTGTATTTCTACATTTATTTATTTATTTCTGCATTTATGTATTTATACTTTAGTCATTTCTCATCCTCCATACTCTCCTGCTGCGGTCTCTGATATTGAAATTAAGTGGCTTTAAGAAAAGAGCCAGAGCAGTGAAAATTCCCATTTCCACCATCAGGGCAATAATTAAGAATTTCCGATCAACATAAAATGTTACGAAACTGCCTGGACGAGGACGACGTGTGTCTATATCGTCTTAATGCACGGTGAGGAAGAGAATTTGAGTGGCTAAAGACTCTTCAAGGACCACAGCTGGAGAATTGCAGAGAATAGTTGAGTCTCGGGATCAGTAAACCTTAAAAAAAAATTGTCAAACAGCCCCTACATGTTGTTTGGGACTGGCTTCTATGGTCAGATGAAACAAAAAAAATGAGCTTTTTAGCAGCAAACACTCAAGATGGGTTTGGTGAACACAGGGATAAAAAGTACTCCATGTGTACAATGAAATATACTGCTGTATTTTTAATGTTGTGGACCTATATTTCTGCTGGAGGTCCTGGACATCTTGTTTAGACACATGGCATCATGGATTCTATTAAATACCAACAGATAAAAAATCAATAAGTGACTGACTCTGTTAGAAATCTTATAATGGGCCATGTTTGGACAATAATCCAAACACAAACCTCAAAAACAAAAAAAAAATGGGGCACAAAACCAAGCTTCTGCTATGGCCATTCCAGTCCTCTGACCTGAACCCTGTAGAACTGAAGAGAAGAAGCACCGTCATGGAGCTGTGAATCTAAAGGATCTGGAGTGATTCTGGATGAAGTAATGGTCTCTGATCTCTTGTCAGGTGTTCTCTAACCTCATCAGGCATTATAGGAGAAACTTTAGAGCTGTTAAACTGGCAAATGGAGGTTTCAAAAAGTATTGAATAAAAGGTGCCGTTAATTGTGGCCAATGTGTATTAGAGAAAAACATTTATTTCATAATGATATTTCCCCCCCATTTTAAATTCTTATTATCCATTGAAAGGTTAGATTATTGTGATTTAAAAAAAATAAAAGATCAAAAGGATTAACAATGCAGATTAATTTTCACAGCCTTCTTTGATCATATTTACCAAGGGTACCAATAATTCTGACCATGTGTGCACCTCTGTTCCAAGTCATTTTTCCAGCATCCCGCCTCCACCCCAACTCCTGACTCTTAATCTAATTTCATCACATTCTTGGGATGGTGTGTGTGGGTGGGTGGGGTGGGGGGGGGGGGGGGGGGGGGGGGGTTATCTGGGTTCGGGCTCTATCCTGAGCTCGGAGCCCTTCCTCTGGACAGCACACCAAATATGCTTGCTAATTGCTCAATCATATTATATGTTAGTGCGAACTCATGAAATGAACTTTTTGTCTCAGTTGTAAGACAAAAAGTCACATTTACAATTATAATTTTTTTTATTCTGTGGCAGAAATAAGCTTCTATACATAATAGATATATACAAACTCAAGAAGAAAATAAACAATAGCTCTCCTCCGCAAACGGCTGTAATTTAAAAACCTGTAGCCCAGAATCTATAGAAACGGCGTCTTGGTTGTGAGCATTCACAATAAAACGCTTGAAACAAAACGATGGCCTCCATTAACCGTTAGATGCTGGAGGCACTCAGCAGAGAAACTCTGAGAGCAATAATGATACATCACCTCTAACCTCCCCCAGACCTCCAGCGTAATGAGCCGAGGGGGAGTGGACTTGGGGCAGAGGGCCGGCAATGCAGGGTGTGCGGCACTGGCAGCAACCATAACAAAGAAAGACAAATGAAGTGTTTGGAAAAGAGAGTCTCCCTCTGCAAGCGGTCTGGACGTAACATAAACAAGCCTGTCTCTGTTCTAGTCTGTCTCACCACCTGCAAACGGTGCTGGCGCTTTGGGTTAAGTGGGCTGTGAATTGAGGATGAGCTGTTTAATCAGTCAAACACATACACAGACATGAAACACAAGGGACAGAGATGAAGAGAAAGTTGGTGTCAAAGAGCAGCAGTCTGTTTCCTGGCATAATGGACACAGGCACATGAACACACTTGGTGCCTAGGGAGTGCCAATCAATTATTTCTCCTTTAAACAAAGTTAATTACAGTACAGTACATTGAGTAATATGGATCTCTGTTATCACTGGCGTACAGTCAGTTATTGTGAAACCATTGCAGCTGGATGAGACAGTGGCTTGACCTATCTATTGCAGAAATGGGTGTAGCACATCGATCTGGTTGTAGTGGACTTATGCATTTCATATCCAAACAAAGCGCCACATTAGTGCCACAGTCTACTAACCTTGATATATACGTGGCATCATAAATGCCAGGGACTGCACTGGATGCTCTAGTGGTGCTGACTTTAGAAAGAATATACCATATATAGTAGAGACCTAGTTCACACTATCGATTAGAAGTTTGGGGTGAGTAAGAAAAGTATATTTTGCTCACCAAGGCTGCTTTTATTACAAAAATACAGTAAAACTATTAGTAATATTGTCACATTTTGTTAAAATTTAAAACAAAGTTTTCTATTTGAATATATTTTGAAATGTAATTTATTCCTGTGATGGCAAAGCAGCATATTTCTAATCTAAATCTAATATGTTAATTTGGTGCTCAAGAAACATTTTGTATTATTAATGTTAAAAACATTTGTGTGCCTGAATATTTTTGTAGAAACTGTAATACTTTTTTCAGGATGTGAAAAAGTTAATTCCTTGCTAAATAAAAGTATTTAATTTTTATTATTTTTTTTTATTTTTATCAATTTAGTATAGGGACCAATTCTTACTATTAACTAGTTGATTATTAGCATGTCTATTATTAACATACTGGCTGTTTATTTATACTTATAAAACAAAATCTGCATGACCATATTCCATCCCTAATCCTAAATTTAACTAAGACTTTACAAACTATTAATAAGCAGCAAATTAGGAGTTTTTTGAGGCAAAAGTCATTGGACCTTAAAATAAAGTGGGACCAAAAAATCTTACTGACCCCAAACTTTTAGTGTGTGTATATATACAGTATATAGACTTTATATTTAAATTGATAAATTACAAATAAATTATAATTATAGTCTAGTATAATTATAGCCACCAGAAATTATAATTGATATATTCTATAAAACAACAGCATTATTAAACAATGCAATCTAATGATAAACAAGCTGAATCTTGTCTTAATGTATAGCAGTGACACATTAGGACAAAATGTGAAATTTAAGCTTAGAAAGAGTGTTTGAAACCTACATACAAAGCCACTGCTAAAGAAAACCTGTTTGTGCAATTTAACTTTGGTCTCAAAACCCAAACGTTACTGAGATAAACCGTTTGTGGCAACAAACCCTGGTCTCCCAACCATATTTTGGCATATATACTGATGCCAAATCCAGTGACTAATTAACATATGTAAAACACATTTGTAGACAAGAATTGGGACTCATCATATAATAAGATCATAAATTCATTCACACATGAAATGCCTATTGTTACCTCAGGTCCAATTAAAAGCAGTTTCACACTTTCCAGAACTTCCTGAACATCAGTGCCAATTAGCATGAAGGTGTGTGATGGGCCCACAGCAGAACGTCACCATTATGGTTATTGATCATTGTTTCCCCCTCAGCCATCACATGCTCCCCAAGGGGTGATTATTCTGCTTTATGATTTATTTACATTCTCTCCCCTCAGCATGGAGCCATAATGAGCCTGTCATCTCTCTCTCTCTGGGCACGACACACTCCTCACTCACCATGTGTTACCTCCAGAGCTGCACAATTCACTGAACCTGCTTTCATTCACCTGAGGGAACCAAAAGACAAAACTTTTCGAATTACACTATTTCACGTCTAGGAAATCCACCAATGGAAGAAAGCAAATTACTGTGATCAAGGAGTCACAGATTTTAAATTGCAAGTTTATGCCTAGGGTAAAGAGGGTTGAGGGATTATTTGTTGGAATGAGCAAAACAATTCCTAATAATAGGTTTGGGGTCTTCAATGCAGTGAGCTTCTGTTTAAATCATTAAGTCCTCTGGTAAATGAAGATGAGACTGGTGGCATTCACAAGCGCACTAAAATTTAGTAGCCGAGTTTGGGAGCCGCCAAGGTGCTTAAGTTGGGTCTCATTTCCATTTTTAGAAACACTAAAAAATCCTTGTGAGAAAGACTTTTTAACAAGCTTTTGCTCGAAGGTGAAGTTCTCATGAACAAACAGGACTCAGTTACAAATGACATAAATTACCCTTTTAAGTGAGCTTATTGACTCAGTGATCCAATCATACCATTTCTCAAGATTTGTCATCATTTTTGGAGCATAATAACTGTTTATGAATAAGAACTGCATTAAGATTCTTCTAAGTCATGCAAATAACTTTCTTTTCGGAGAACTACGCCTTTAAAAATACTCTTGTAAGGTTATTAGCTGCATCTTGAACTCTCTACAAGCTCGCAGATGCAACACCCCAATAAAGTGTGTAATAAGCTTGCTGGACTGTAACAAGTTGCATATGCTAAGCGACTCTCACAGCATATTGCTAAATGGGGATGTTTGACAATTTTGTGTAGGCTTTATTAGACTTTTCATTTTAATTAGCAGACTCTGTTTTTTCTTGTTTTCTAATATCAGAAAAAGATGGCAAATACATAATACTGAATGTTAGATGTTTTTCCCTAAAGTTTAGTAAAACTCTTTCTTGGTTTCAGATGTTCTTGTTTGTGTTTGTACGGTGACTCATTCTAGAAAGTGAAAAGGTTGCTGTCGCTTATTTTTATAATTATTAATGGGTATCTATTATCGCTGTAGTGGGTACAATCCATCCAGTGCAAACTCTTTATTGTCCCCTTAATAAGAGACCATTCATTTTTAGGATCAATGTAATCAAATTAGTACGTTTGCATGTGCAGCAGAGAGAGGATCTAATGTGGAGCCTGTGCTCTTTATGAAATTTTCTAGATACTGGTCTCATATACAAGCCCTTTGAGGAATAACTTTAATAAACAACAGCCACAGATGTTGACCTTTTGAAGTCACATACACAGATGTACCTTTCAGTCCTGTTGGACTGCCGACGACACGGCACAGTATTGCGCACGCAAGTTCCTGTGGCAGGATCAACACTCTCCACGATGACAAAAGGCCTCTCCTCCAGCGTGGCCACAGTCAGGTGGCGGTTGTCAGACACGGGCTCCAGGAAGCTGCCGTAACGGGGCCATACAGGGTATCGCATCTGCAGAATCCCTCCCTCGTAGTTTCCTACCTGTGGAGGGATTCAGAAGAGGTTTAAATGTGGATTAAACCTTACAAACAGCAAACAAAGCAAAGGTGTTCTTCATTGACTTCTATTGTTTTTAAACTGAGCTAATTATATTTTTTATTCCTTAAAGCTAAAGCAAACCTTGCATTTTTAGATTTCCATTAACCCTGTAAGCCTGACATATGAAAAATATAGTCAGAAAAATCTACCTTTTTTAATGGAAAAGTTTATTGAACCTTTAAAAAATATATATATATTTGTAAATCTTTGTTGAATATCATATTTTATACATCAGGCTTTTACGGCTTATATGATCTAAAATATGGAGCTCCAACTAGAGGAGAAAAAACACCTCAATTTCATTTAGAGTCCAAAATTTAGAAAAATATGCAATTTGCAGTTGTTATTTATATGGCCAAAAAGATCAAATTCTGAGCTTATGATGTAAATCAATGATATATTTATAACAGTATAGCAGACTACTTGCATAAAATGCATATAAATATAATTTTTCACAACATGCCTTAGTAATATTATATTTAAATGCTTAGTTTTATATTCAAAGCCCTGGGTTTTTTTTTTTTTTTTTTTTTTGTGGACACGTCACACGATAGGAAAGTGAACATTTTACTAGCTAAAAAAGTATAAACTATCAATCAGACAACAGAAGGAATGGAGGGTGTTTCAGCAAGGATTGATCATCTTGATATTTTAGAAGACATTTGCTTGGTTTTATAGGGTTAAGACACAATGTTTGTCATTTCAGTTTTTCATCCTTGTAAAGACCTTTCGAGAGGCAAAACCACACACAAACATTCAAGCGAACGACAGGAGTGATAAAGGAAAATGTTCCAAAGTCCAATTCATGGTGTCTTCCTCAGGTGTATGTTGTATTTTTCATCTGCTGTTTAATACAATACATTATTTGTTTGTCACACCATCAGCGTGATGTATAATCAAATATCCCAAAGCTTTCTTATGTTATTCTCTTTTATTGCTCTTATTGTTTAAGTTTTTCCTCTGAACTTGGAATGAATTTGTAATAATGGTTAGAATTTTTACTACTCCAGTAATGAAGGTGTTGCACAAAGCCGTAAATCTCCCAGGGCTCAGAGGCTCACGGGGAATCTTTACAGAGCTGTTTGTAGACTGTGGAAAATCTCTATTATCCAAAGAGAGCTCAACCCACTGGTCCAGCTCAGCTTAAAAGAGACTATGGACAGCTGGTTGCAGAGATGCCTCTGCTAAAATTTCCCAAGGATTCAAGTGTCACACCCAAACACCAAAGGGGGAAGAAGTACAGATCCGCGGTCCATCCCTGGGATACTGTTTTGAGAGAAGAACATATACTACTAAAATCTAAAAGCTGCAGTCCATTAGCTGGTGTTGTTATTACTTGACTACTTCTTGAGTGTGTGACCCCAGCTGCTCGATTTGAGCAAATAGTTTAGCATCTGTATTCCCAAGCCATTTTTGCATCATGCTTTTTAGAAAAACGTAAAAGAGCCCAAAAAATGTGTCCACCGCCGCATATCCGTTTACGACAAAATACAGGAAAGTGTTGCCACTAATTGTGCAGCAGCTGTTTGACAGCATTTCCCAAATGCAGCGGAGGCTTTTCGGATTGGGAATTGTAATCCATGTTTGGTTATGGTATTAGCTGTGAGGGGAAGTGAGCGTGATAAGCCTCGGCAACAGGGATTTATTGAAGAATCATTCATAAACTTCAGCAGAACAAATAGATTCAATCTCCGGACTCCAGGTGTGAATAACATGACAGCCTGGTGGCACATCACATCTGATCATTAGCAATGACGACGGGAGCACTAAAGAATATTTTATTTGCACATTAAATGAGGGTGTTCTGAAACTGTTCTTTATATGTCAAGAATGAATCCAGACAAAGCCCAGCAGTTATTTCTGTCTGTTTTAGTGAGCAATTTCAGCCTGAAATAGGCTGTGTAGTGAAAGTGAGAGGTATAGTAATTCAGCAGAATATAATGGCTGTAATAGCAGGGTATTCTATTCTTTTTCTAAGGTGCAAACCAGATTTCGGTCGGAGTAGATATCTGTTATTTGGACTAGCCTATTTCGTTTTATAGCTGCCTAGCATACCTGGGATGCTTCAACAGAGATTTTCAAAAGCCAGTGTCTGTCCAAACACTAAACCATGTCATCATGTACTTAAACTACAACAGCATTTTGTAAATTGCAGTGATTTTCAACTGGCAAGTCGCAACCGAAAATGGATCGCAGGTCTGTTCTGAAAGGTTGCAGAGTGTACGGATGGATGATTTTGAATTGTGAAGATGCCCACGTTCTACTTTTCAAACGAATCATAGAGATCATGACCAAATGTGTGCTATTAATGACCATATGTAAATGTACTCAATTGACAGGACTTTGTAAAGTTAACACATTAGAGCAATACAGAAACATGGCTGAAAGCAAAGAGTATGATGTGGTTGATATTACAATAATTTATTAAAAGCACAATAAACCACGAAAGAGAACTGAATCCTGACTCTGAGATGGAGTGGAATGCGAATACTCAAAGTACTATTAGCTTGAATAAAAATCAATCTATATTTTGTTCATGCAATGTATTTTATATTTGATTACTTTATTCAATTTCTGTAATATTTCTTAATTGAATACTGTTAGACCTGAAAAAGCAAGGTTTGTAGCTTTGTTCTATTGTATTTATTTGCTATATCTATTGCTTGTCTTTTGTGTCTTTGCTCTGTTTACTTGTCTTAAATAAGTTTCAAAACTTTTTACTTATATTATTTGTAGGGCCTATCAGTTATTACTGCTCTGGTACTTGTAAAATAGTCTTAAAAACGAATATGAAAAAGAACTGTGATAAGATCGTTGATCGTGCTTCTTCCTTTTAAAAAAATTGTGATATTTTTGCCAATTGCCAAATCCTGGGGGACAGTGCATGGGAAGTAGGTAAAAAACATTCAATGCAAATATAAAATGCAACTAACCCTTTAATTGTGTATTTAAACTGTAAAATTACCTTATTACCTTTTAATACAAGTAGAAAATAGCATTACAATACTTCCCATATGCTTGGTTGTTGACGTCAAAGGCAGAGCGTCCCATCAAGCGCTACATATTTGTCAGAAGCAAAGCAAATTAGGCAGAATTCTCAAAAGATGGCATTGTTTTTGTTTACTTTTGGACAACAAATAAGCTTCATACTGTTTCAGGCTGCCACTTATGGACCCAGATGCTTTGCACTGGACATCAAGCGAAGCCACTGTTCTTACATTTCCTTAAAAACTGTGCACTAATTACACAGATGTAGAAGCACATTTTTAAAAGCAGTGTTTTCCACAGATTGATCTACATCATTTGGGCTTTGTCTGTCTTGGAGATACTATCATGGTACCAGCAGAGAAACACAGTCTCGGTGCTGTCAGTATGCCTGTACTTTAAAATAGGGAAGCAATGATTCATCTCGCTAATGACTTCAGCACACAACATGAGCAGGGTGTGCACAGCATGGGAAAGTGAGGCGGTGCAGAGAGTGTCAATGGGAGCGTGAGAGGGGCTACAGAGCAAGGTGACCAGATATAGATAAACTGGTATGTCACACAGATGGGTGTCAGGTGAGCCGTGAAGGCCAGTGAAGGGAGTTAAAACTAAATACTGAATTGAAAAGAAATCTATTAAATCTCTTTGCAGCTCCTTCACATGTAACTCTACTTGTCGTGCACTTGTTAACAAGGAGTACGAATTACTTCTCACTAATTGCACATTTATTTGCACACACTATCTGCATTGTTTTAGTGCTTAATTTACTAAATTAACTATGCAAATTAGCAAACACACCTGCAAAATCTGTGCTGAACGCTACTTGTATGTCACACTAAGTAGAGCAGACTCTAGCATACTATGACTGAACTGCACAGCATTGCTCCACCAATGCGATCCAGAGGCCCGATTCAGCTCTTTAAAAGCGCAAAATTCACTTGTCAACAACGCGTGGCTGGATATATGCCCTGTTATAACAGTTTTCTCCATCATTTGATCGTGATTTGATGAATTACTGCTGTCATGATCAATCGAAAATGTACTTAAACATTGCTTTTGAGTTAAATTCCCACATACGTCCGCTAACAGTGCAATGTTAATTCTGCTGCGCAAAAAGCAATGGTTTTTGTGAATAAGGCACAATGTGTAATTAGTCTAATTTACATAGAAAGGAGGCTTGTTTGAGCTGAAAAGAATGACAGTTACCTAATTTAAATATTTAATTTAAATTGCACCACATTCAATAGCTGGTTAACCTGGATTGTTGAAATGCTAATGGTTGAAAAGTGGTGCAAATGGAAAAGAACAAGTGAATCCAGCCACTGAAATTTACAGAAAAGGTTCATAAACCTATTCTCAAAACGAGGTTACTTAGCTTAAATTTAGTTGCCATCTACTTGCCATTAACAGGACTGAGAATCTGAGCGCATTTACGCGGTAATATTTATTTCAGTCTTAGACGACAACACACATCCTCTAATATCTGTATCCTATAATCCACCTAGAGGAGGGTGTGATGACCGGATGTAAATTTGGATGTCAGTTTGATCTCTATTTATTCCCCTAATCTCTTTTTGTAGTCAGGTGGCGTTCACACATTGCCAGACGGCCTACACATGTCCCTATCACAGAGGCCAAAGTGCTGGAGGGTTGGCCATGTGAGGAAGAAAGGCCTGTTTCAGAGAGCCAAGTGTAATTGCATCATGACCTGGTGTGGATGGTTGAGAGAGAACGCTATTAAACTTTAAGCTTAAAGTTATTGAAATGGTCCAACATATCAGAGAAATAGCTGTCAATGTCTTATAATAAGAGGCAAAGAAGAATTAGAATGACAATATTTTTGAAACAAGTTTCTGAAATAAGGCTCACCAAGGCTGCATTTATTTGATCAAAACACACTAAAAAACAGTAATATTGTGAAATATTATTACAATTTAAAATAACTGTTTTATATTTTAATATATTTTCAAATGGAATTTATTCCTGTGATGGCAAAGCTGAATTTTCAGCTTCAGTCGTCAGTGTAACATAATCCTTTTATTTGGTGTTCAAGAAATATTTCTTATTATTGTGGAAACTGTGATACACTAACATTCAAAAGATTTCAAATAAATGCTGTGCTTTTGAAGTTTCTATTCAAAGAATTTTGAATACTATTTTCACAAACATATTAAGCAGCAAAAAAAATAAAAATAAAATCTATTGTGATTATTCTAACATTCTAACATGTTAATTTGGTGTTCAAGAAACATTTATTTCTATCAATGTTAAAAACAGTTGTGCATCCCCAAAATTTTTTCAGTTGTGCATCCCCAATTCCCTGGCATTCAAATCCATAATCTTTGCATTACCAGTGCTATACTCTACCGCCCATTGCCACTAAAGTACAATGTAGTCAACTGACGTTTCTGAGTGGTTATATTACCTGTAGTGTTACTTTAATAGGTGTTAAAGAAATAGAGATATATGACTTCCAAACACTTACTTCTATAAGGAAGAGATAAAACACTTTAGGGGGCTGCAAGCAGGGAGACTGTATCTCCAGCTGTGTGTTCCCTCTGAAGTGTTTCAGCATTATTGTTACTTCTTATAAGACTAACCTTGTCCCAGAGTCTCTCTCGATCCAAAGCAATGATCACCATAGAAGGATTGGTGAGATAGCCATCAGCGTTGAAGGAGAGGTCCTTATGCTCCCATGACACATTTAGCATATGCCTGCAGAACAAATTTAGCAGCTTTAAATTAGTAGACCAAAAAAAGTAGATTTTAATTTTAAGTGATTGTACAATTGCCTGGATTTTTATCCATCTCTGAAATGAGACAGAAGACTATTAGGCAGAAAAAGGAGGACATTTCAAATACAAGCCTATAATTTTTTTCTTCCACTAAGTCAAACGAATATAAATCAGAGCATACAGACACTAATACATTTTACAGTATTCATTCTCTCTCTTTGTCTCATAGACCTGAACATTTTTCCTAAACGAATTGTTCACTTATAGGACCAGCAGAACATGAGGAAGTTAACAATGTCATTCAATTTTACTGATGCAAAGAGCAGCAGCAGCTAGCATTATTCAGACATCATTGATAATTCATAACGGCTAAAATCATGACATGACTCACAACTATCAACAAAAAAAATCTTCACAGGAGTTCAAACACACAGCTCTATATTCATCTTATCCACCATCTTTGAGATTTATAACTACTTTGTAAATAACATAGCTCATAAACAACTATTCAATCTCAGTGATGCTGGAGAATGTTTTATACTGAACAAATATGCAGTAAATATGAATGTAAATTACTTTAACAGCAATAGAACCTGCCTAAATTAACATTTTGTCACCATTTATTCACCCTCATGTCATGTCATAAAATGAGAATAACAATGTCTATAGAAAAAAAAAACCCCATCAATTCACACAAATCTTTTTTCATGTAATGGCAGTGCAAAGTTCACCATGTCTGAAAATATGAAAATGATAAAACACAACAACAAACACCATAAAAGTAGTCCAACTATTTGTATGCCATACTCCAAAACATCTGAAGCCATATGATCTAACAATGCGTGACATACAGAAATGTAAGATTATTTTCTGATAATCTTCCTTTCTTATAAGATTTAAATTTAATAAATGCTGAGATTTGATCAAGTCATTGAAATGAACTTTGATTTGAGAACAAATAATTGAAAAGAGTGATTCATTCAATGATTCAGTTCCCTTCCAGGAACTTCGAGCTGCGTCCGAAAACGCTATAGGCGTTCCCATAGCGTTTTCGGACGCAGCTCTCGTTCCCTTCAGGGAACCTGGGTTACATACATAACCTGGGTCGTTCCCTTCAGGGAACCTGGGTTACATACGTAACCTGGGCCATTCCCTTCTAGGAACTTCGAGCTGCGTCCGAAAACGCTATGGGAACACCTATAGCGTTTTCGGACGCAGCTCTCGTTCCCTTCAGGGAACCTGGGTTACATACGTAACCTGGGTCGTTCTCAGTGACTTACTTTCATGGCCCTTTTTTCATTGTTGGTTTTCGTCATTGTATTGAAAAGAACCATGTGAAGATACGTGAAATAACATGAAGATAAGTAAATAAGTAATTTTCATTTACTCTTCTACCCATCTTACCATTACACCTCAGACCATCCTACTGATAAACGTTTTTCCAAGAGAATATTTTCTGTCTTGCCACCTGATGAATCCTTTGATACTGCCCAACCAGTCACACATTTGAAAAGGACCGTGTCCTTTCTCAAAGCCAGTTCGTTAAAGATTTCTTAACTGTCCTCTGACAGACGTTTCTTTTTATGCAAGAGAGATAGGCAGACACCTGAACAGCACCGAAGCCTGAGAACATTCCGGATGGAGGACCCAGTCACTCATGTGTCTCTGATACGCTTGATCACAGAAAGCTTGGAGAGGCAATTGGAACACTATTTAATGAGGACGGTGACTCCCAGGTGAACGGCAGATTTAACAAGGAAATCTGGAGAATCTCCCAGGCTCATTACAATGGAGGAAGACCACAAGAAAATGTGCAAGAACGCAATGTTTTGTCTGGGAAGCTGTTTATGATGAAATCTCCAGAGGCAAACTAAGCTGTGAGAATGAAAAATGTCAGGATTTTGAGGATTTGTAAATTTGCCGACCACACTTTCCTGTTGAATTTGATGTGATCAACACGTTTGACAAAAAATAGGGCAATGCTGGCCAAGGGAGGACTAAATATATGACAGCTTCATAAAACATTACTGGCAGTCACATTACTCCAGATATTCCAAAGGGATATCTACGATATACTTTTTTTTCAGGACATGATGTTAACGGTGATGTTAATGATAATTATAATTTCATGAATTTTTTTTAAAAACACATTTAAGTACAATGTTTTAACATTCTATTGTCATGTTTAAAGAAATGCACTTCTTTAGATGTGTGGGCATAACATTACATTTAAATTGAGTACTGTATATTTTAAATGTACTAAACTGCAACATGATCATTACAAATATATTTAACTCTTATGTTGTGCTGAAAATCCAATACCTAATTTGGTGTTCCCAGTCAAAAATGATCTTGTAAATCTCTCATTATGCCACATTTTCACTAAATCCGTGATTAAATTATTATGTCAACTTGTTTTCTTTCTATTAGCACAGGTTTTGTATTTCTTTTTGTAATTGATTTCTGAGCTAATGCACCCCAGTTTTTAAGTGAAAAAAGCATTAATTGTAAATAATTTTGCCAGTGTTCACTCAAAAACATAGCTGCATATGCTCAAATCAGAGTAAAAAAGTAAATACAAAACCTGTTCTATTTAAAAGAAAAAAAATTATAAAAAGGTTGAATCCGATATTTTGAAAAAATTTAGCATAACAAGAAATTTATTTTTGTAGGCTAGATATTTTTGACTGGGACCACCACAAGTATAAGGAGGTGGGGGGAAAATACCAAAAAATAATAAAAATTATAAAGTTTTTTGGGTTTATCCTGTATGAGCAATAAGTTTGGTCACACTTTATTTTAAGGTCCAATTCTTGCTATAAAGAAAACATTGCTACGACGTTTGCCTCAATAAACTCCTAATTTGCTGCTTATTAATAGTTAGTAAAGTAGTTGTTAAGTAAAGGTATTGGGTAGGGATGTAGAATATGGTCATGCAGAATATGTGGTTTATAAGTACAAATAAACTGCCAATATGTTAAAAATAGGCATGCTAATAAGCACTAGTTAATGGTGAGAATTGGTCCCTATACTAAAGTGTTAACAAAAGTATTAGTCCAATTCGATAACATTTGCATTTTCAGGAAAAAGAAAATCTACTCTGGGTCAAAATGACCAGAACACAACATTAAATACATTTTAGACAGAAAACGATGACAATAAAATATATATTCGTTTACCATAAATGCTTGTCAGTACATTTACTCAGCAGTATACTTTACCCATATTTCAAAGTAATTATGAAATTACATATAAAGATGTACTTCGGTGTGTAAAAAAAGCTAAATGCATTTCATATAAATTTAAACTATAATACATTCATATGAGATTATATTGCAATTGCAATTAACATGCAATTAAGTGTCCAAAAGCATTCCTTTCCAAGTATATTCTTTTAAAGAATATTTGAAGTACATTTTTCCATTATAAGTTCTCTTTTTAAAACCAAGCAAACTAAAAACTATTAGCACTATTAACTTCATTTTTTAAAACTAGTACCAAACTAAAATTTACTCTGTTTCACAAGGGAAGACATAAGTTTTAATACCTTTACTGAGCAATCTAAAAGTCTTACCTGAAGAGAGAATTGTTGGTGTATGATTTGACAGGACTATTGCAGTCACTGTGACCCTCGGGAATGAATCCTCTGTTCTTATGAAAGCTGTGCACCCCTTTTACTATGACTGCGACTCCTTCCCGAACCCTCTGGCGCAGTGTTTTCCTCCAGCGGTCTGTGATAATACTGATGACGCCCACTGGGAAACTGTCAGGAGGGGACACTTCAGGGTTCCCCACAGCTAGACTGGGGATGACCCAGATGTATCCGGGGCCTAGCAGCCCCACATCAGAGGCCATCCTGAACAAATACTGTGCCTCCTCGTGGGAACAGTACACTAGATATACCTGCGAGTCCACCTGCTGTAGTAGTCTTCGTGTGCGAATGTCATTGGCCCCCACGGACATCTCACAGCTCAGCACATCCTGCAGCTCCCACAGGAAGTAGCTGGTGTCTGTGAAGGAGCGGATGTAGTCCACGAAGGTCTCATAGCCAGGATACAAGCTGGTGATCACAACAAAGTTACCCCAGTTGTACTCCTCCATCACTTTGAACATTGCATTTATCTGCTGCTCTATAGAAGCTCCCATCTGGAGAAAGGTAGAGCCTTCAGCCTGTAGAATCAAGACAGGAGATACATTCAATTCTGCATTTCAAGGTGCTTCAAAAGGTTCTTCGCAGCGATGCAATATAAGAACCATTTTTGGTTCCACAAAGAACCATTCAGTCAAAGGTTCTTTAAAGAACCATCTCTTTCTTACCTTTTATAATCTGAAGAACCTGCTTTTGCCACAAATAACTTTTTGTGAATCTGAAAAGTGTCTTCAGATGTTAAAGGTTCTTTATGGAACCATTTAGACAAAAAGGTTCTTCTATGGCATCGTGAAGCACCTTTATTTTTAAGAGTGTTGTTGATGAATGTTTATAGCCTAATCAAGTACATGTGGGTACCATGAATTTGTAAAAGACACTAAAATGTTTTACATATATGCCATCATTACAAGGAATAAACCTCAAGACATGTAATCTAATATACACTCAACATTCTAATAAGGTCAAATGTAAAACTAGAAATATATACTGTGATTGATCATTTAATAGTAATGTTGTGAAGTACCTAAAAGAAGCAACAGTACGAACTAGCCTCAATGTACAATTATCTCTATTATTTTCAAAGTGAAACCTTTTCAATAAGCAGCGCTAAAGTTTTTTTCTCATCAAACTTTAGGAAAGGAAAAGGGAAAGGAAAGGATGTGTGATCAAGTATGGTGTCCCATACTTGGAATTTGTGCTCTGCATTTAACCCACCCAAGTGCACACACACAGCAGTGAGTAGTGAACAAACACACACACCACGAACACACACCCGGAGCAATGGGCAGCCATCCTTAATGCTTTACAGAAGAACAAAGCAAAAACAAAAATGGGTTCTTTTAAAACATCCCGTCTATCTGTTGGAAACTTTGATTCTTTTCAGTGATTGATTTTGAAGTAACTGCAAAGTTACTACAATGTACTGCAATTGTTCAGACTTTCCAAAACTACTGTACATAGAGAGGACTTTTTAAAATTGTAAATTTTTAAACTTATTCAGTCTGTTAATATTCACCATTTCAAGTCTTTGCCAAAACATTTGAGACAGAGAAATACTGCTGATTGATTTAGAAATGAGATATTAAATATGATTATGCATTTTAAAAATCTCATTAAATAAACTTAATGTAGTTAGCTACTTTAAATTATGGATTGCTCACAGCAATTTTAATGTAGCTACAAAAGCTACAGATTTAAAGTAGCTTCCACAACACTGCATTTCAAATATGGTAAAATGCACTTAAATACATACAGTATGTCCTCCACCGTTCAAAAGTTTGGTGTCAGTAATACGATTTTTCTAATATAAATGAATACAAAAAAAACATTAAAGTGATCAAAAGTGTAACTGGGCGAACGAGACGTGTGGATCCAAGTGCAAGCTTTTATTTAAAACAGTGAATAAACAGGCAGGGTCAAACTACGGCAAACCGATATAGTACGGGCAAGACGCAGAGCAATCCTAGTGCTAGCAAGAGTCGACAATCAGCGAACAATATCCAACAGGGCAAGGCAGAGAGATAATCCAGGTATACGAGCAGTAGTCCAACAGAGGTGCAAACAGAGTCCAAACGGCAAGGCAAACGGGTAAATCCAGGAAACGCGGGCAAGAATCAAAACTAGAAAAACACACAAGGCAAGACTACGGCAACAAAGGGGGTTCAGTATCGCAGCTAAAACTAGGAGAGTTATAAACGCAGAACAATACTGGAACTAAACAGAAAAACACAGAAAGGCTCGGTAAGGCAGCTAACACTAGGGGAGTGATAAACGCAATACAGTACTCAGCAGAGAGGAAGAGGAAGTCCATGGTTTATGTAGGGTGTGTGATCAGTGCAATCAGCTGTGTGTGTCGTCAGTGCAATGGATGATGGGAATTGTAGTCTGAGGTGACGTGCAACAGTTAGTGTGGTGCAAGAGTCCATGTGGTGAGCGAGTGACCTCTGGTGGTGTGTTAACGGAAGTTCATAGACCAGATTCATGACAAAAAGTGACAGTGAAGAAAATGTTACCAAAGATTTCAAACTTTCTATCGATCAAGAATCCTGACAAAAATGTTTCTTGGTTTCCACAAAAATATTAAGCAGCACAACCTTTTTTTTACACTGATAATAATTTTTTTTTTTCTAGAACACCAAATCATCATATTAGAATGATTTTTTTTTTAGGCGTTATGTGAAGAGTTTAAAAAGGAAAATTGTAATAATATCAACTTTTACTGTTTACTGTTATTTTTTTATCAAATAAATTCAGCCTTGGTGAGCATAACACATTTTTCAAAACCATTTAAAAAAATTAAACAGACCCCAGACTTTTGAAAGGAAAGTATGTTTTAAATTGCCAATGAATGATGGCAACCATAACTTGTCCTATAACACAGTCCTATAATTTTCTGCATTTCAGTTTTACAGGTAGCTGAACACATACAGGGGATCCATAGTAATTCAATCATGGTATATGAGACTTTCTCATATCATTGAAATAACATGTATTACTGAGCAACATTAACCTTGAACGCGTTCCAAAGTATGAGATACGAAAATTGGATTTACTACACAGAAACAATTCACTAGACTATTGATCTTATCTGTTCCACAGTGTCGTATAGCAGACTTGATTTATTGCCTGACTTTCAGTCATTATTCCTCTTACTGTAATCGCACTGAATGGATTTACACTTGACACCTTATACTGGTTTATTCATGCAGCTGTTCAATATTAATGCCGGTGTGAGGCGCTCTTTGAAAAAAAATATGCACAACTATATTTGCATATACAAACGTGTGAATCATCACACTTGGTGTCATTATCAAGCCACAATTGTGCATGTTAAAAATAAAGTGATCTATTAAGTGCTGTTTTAATTTAATTTTACTTGCTCTTAGTTAACTTCAAATAAGCAAGTGTCTTAATGCCCTACACTGCCAACTGCATTTACTTCCACCGCACAGCATGAGATGACTCAAAGGTACCGGAGGAGGTGGTGTCCAATTAAGTTCCAAAGTGAGAAAAATGGGCGTGGAGGTCTGGGAGTGTCAGGAGCCGAGAGACATTCTCCCAAGACTCTTTCCTGACAGACTGATCCGGTGTCCTTCAAATAACTTCTGTGGTTAAAGTAGGCTACCTCTTAGAGAGAGAGAGGGCTTGTGAATGTCAGGTGCTCAGGGACTCACCGGGCCTCCTTCTCTGCCAGATTTCTTTCTTAAAGAAGTTATACAATCACCCAGATTCAGCTCTCCTGCGATTAGCACTCATGAGCCTTGACAAGACCATTTTTAAGTCATGCCGTAGTAGTAAAAACGTGTTTTGTGTCTGAAAAAACTTGAACTAAAGCAGGCAATCCATGTACACTTTGGGCATGAAATTTGTCCAGCTTTTAGTTCACCCAAAAATGGTCAACATTTACTCATCCACAAGTCTTTCCAAAATTGTTTGACCTACTTCCAAGGCGGCAGTATTTTTTGTCTATCCAATGAAAGTTCAACCAAACCAAACCAAACCAAACCAAAAATGTTGGTTACCAACATTCTTCGAAATGTTCTTCAAAATATCTAATTTTGTGTTCTGCAGAATAAAATAACTCAAACAGGTTCAGAGCGACATAATGGTGAGTAAATGATGACAATATTCATTTTTGGGTTAAATCCTAAGAGAGAGAGAGATAAATCATTAAATAATATTAAAATATATAGAAATATTATTTAATGCTATTAAATTTCAGGCTATGTTCAGGCTGGAGCTGGCACTCACCAACAAGGGGAGCTCTGCCCTGAAAGGTGATATTTTAAGTTCACTTTATTTATTTGGAAGGCACTTGGCCATTAACACAGGGTGCCTCATGCTACTGGGATCTCATGAGAAATCCCCTACCAGATGTTTGAGATCTCCAGTCCAATCCCTCATGCAAGAAAAAATAATCAGGAACAGCTTATTCAATTGCATGGGATTTACATGTGCAATATACATTGGTTTGTCTTGCAATAGAATGACCAGATTCGAATAAAGTAGAACAGGCTTGTCGCATGTCCCTGACTCCGTCCACCACATGCCTATACAGCAGGAATTGTATAATCGAATCAAATTGATGTGATATGATATGCATGCATTTCTCAAAGGATATTAAATGCCTAATCCATAATCTGGAAGTGTGGTTGTTCAGAGTGCCATGAAATATGGTTCACAGCTTTATGATACTATTTCTTTGTGGCAGCTTTTCTACTTTGATTGATATTAAAGTCAGAATGAATTCATTTTCTATTCTTTTTTTAGAGTTTTGTCCAAACTTTTTCCAATTGGAAATGATAAATATGAAAGAAGCAACAGATTCAGTTTAGTTTTTTCCTCAGTGCTCTTTGTTAAAAATAAGAACATGGTCACTGGGCTGTTCAAAAGATTTGGCAAATTATTCAGAATCTTTATATTTCACGCTCTATGGTTAAACCTTTGAAAAATTATACCAAGCCAGAATGCTTCATTTTAATATAGTTCTTACACATTATCTGACAAATGCATATTTTTGGCTTTCTTTTCACTTCATACATCTTATCAACATTTTTCTGCACATCGTGCGAGTCTGAAAGGCATTTGAAAAATGACAGCTGGGCAGGAAGGAGTCCTCTACTCTCTAGCTGGTATTGCAGATACTCATCTGTCCCATTAAATCAAGGGCTATTGTGTTTCTCATTTAAAGATATACATCTTTTACCAGTCTGCATGCATAATGATTGTTTTACTGTCTAAAAAGCGCACTTTTCAGTGGATTGTGGATTTCGGATATCAGATGCTGCAAAATCCACACAGCGTGGACTAATAGTAAAGAAGCGACACAACTACATGTGCCTTTAGTAATTGTTCAAATTAAATGATTAGTTAAGCCAAAAATTTACATTCTGTCATCATTTTCTCAACCTCATGTTGTTTCAAGCCTGTATGGGTGTTTTCTACTGTGGGCTGCTGAGATGGAATAATGAAAGTCTCTCGAAAGCGAAAACAAAGACATTTATGTGATTTTTCAGATTGCTTTGAGTTTGTTTCTTTCCAATAATAGATAAGACTATGTTTTTACTTCATTCACAGCTTAAGCTGCCACCAGACACTCAATAAATGTACACAAAATGCCCTCACTACACACGTTGTATGTAAAATTACTGTCATAAAAAAGTCTTATACGCAGTTGCCTTAAAAAATGTGCATTTAACAGTTGCAATTTTATGTTATTCAGAAGTTTCCACACCTCAGTAATCAGAGGAAAATGGGACACAACTGTTGGTTGCTGGTTATACATTATAAAACCTATTGATTTTCACACCTCACAAAATCACTTTTCCACGCAGCTGTTCAATAACATATCATTACAGGGGGCTTGCTGAAAAATACACACACACATGCACATACTAAAGGTTCTCGACCTCACAGCAGTTATTATAGACTCACTGTGTCTTATAAGAGCTGCGAGGACAGCATTCCTGAAATGATTTCACAGATACCCATGATTAAATCTCAATTTGATATCTGAAATACATATATGCTGTTTTTCTTTCATTCTCTGATGTATATATGGTTTGAAATTTAACTGATTTTGTTATATTACCATATTTCTAATACATTTTTTGTTTATGTACATAGATGATTGGGTAATGTTTATGAACCTTAAGTATTATTCTGGCACACACACTGAACCTCTTGCATGAAACACAAGCCAATTTCTGTTTATCATTTGTAAAATGTTTTGTATGCACAATTAATGCATTTGACTATATGTGACATCTATGAACAAAAAGGTTTGACATGATTTTCTGTGTAACAAACACATTCATTAAGATGTTGAGTGTAAACTGTCTGAATTTAATTCAATGTGACAACTCACATATAAAATGTTCTGCAAATTATTTTATGCATAAATCGTTTTTTTCTGCACATTTCAGTGTAAATCATTCATTGTTTTTCTGTGAAAAATGTCAAAATTCAACAATTTATGTTAAAAAATGTTTGTTACAAAGAAAATCATTTGCACAACTTTTCACAATTCACATAATTTTCAGTTGCGTTTAATTCAGTGATCATTTTATGTACGCTTTATATTTATTTATTTATGGTATTATGTACTGAAATTTGTGTTTCATGAATGTGACCCAATAAAAAAAAAATTTCTGTATTTGGTTAAATATAATAACAAAAAATAAACCTTATTAAAATATATATTTTTGGTGATCCAAAGGTTCTCAACCTAGCTGCAAGGACAATCCTTTTGTAGTAACTTAAGTGTTGAATGGATTGTGATCTCAGGAAATCCCCATTACTTATTAAACCTTCTTCCTTTAAGCTGACAGATCCCTAAAATCTACCACTGCCACCTTTCAAACACTTACTTTATGTGGGATGACTACTGCAGAACCTCCACTGATGCCTACGATGGGGATGGACGTCTGAGAGGAGATAAAGTCTAAGATTTGTGCCACAGCTTCTGAGTCCACGTCATCTTCAAACACCACTCCGTGGAGGCTCTCTGCTGCCATGGTCTGACAGAGACGTGTGAGTAAAGCTCTGGGGTTAGTGTCATTCACCAACACGGTGATGGGGTTCACTTCCAGGGGCATGTCGAGGAAGTTTTCTGGACTCAGACGGCCCTTGATCTCACTGTGGTGGGCCAAACCACTGAAAACCACAGCCACGTTGACCGAAGGAGGGCCGAAGAATGGACGTCCCCGGCAGGGAGGCACTACATTGAGTAACAGATGAAAGAAGAGGAGGAGTTGAAGAGAGGGACCCCAACACCCTTGAGGAGTGGCCATTTCAGCCTCCTAAAGCCTGAGAGAGAGAGAAAGAACAAACACATCATTTCAGAATTGTTACATGTTTGTCAGTTTGGAAAATGTCAGATATGTGCTCTCTCCAAGTAACTATAATTTACAGGTTTTCCAAACATTTTTACTGCAAATTGGTTAAAACTATAAAGTGGTCCATAAAGTCTTGGGAAATTAATTTAGATTTAATTTAACAATTGTTTAATTATTGCAGATTAGCACTGAGATGTGTTTGAAATTTCATTTTTGTGGAATTGGAAAGGATCCTGGAAAGAAAAGTATCATGGTTTCTTAACATCATCATGGTTCTCTTTAACAAATCCAAATCAGAATGTTAGAATGATTTCTGAAGGATCATGTGACACTGAAGTTCAGCTTTGCATCAGAGGAATAAATTATATGTTGAGGGGAGGGGGTGTCTAATGCTATTTCATGCATTCTGAGCTATTTACACTGTTAAAGAGTTAAATTCTCATGCTAAACATGGCCAAAGTTTCAAACAATGATTTGGACATACAGAGTAATACCGTGACAAATACACTCCTTCTGGGTTCGTATAGGTTTCGGAAAGTTTTTTTCAAGCATGGCCCTTCATGACGTCATGAAGGGCGCTAGAAACAAGGGGGATGGGACTGAAGAGGGGGTGTGTCCAAACTCCCAAGATGTGAATGAATAAACCCAGAGGAGGAGGAGGGGTGCACCCTTCATGACGTCATGAAGGGCGGAAATCCTTGAATGGGCACTTCTCCCGGAAGAGCATGCGCACACGTCAACCAGAACGAGAGCAAGAGTGTATCTTTCTTTTATAAATATGATAAAACTAAAGACTCTTTGGTGATAAGAAGGATGCAATACTACTCTATAGATACTCAAAATTAAAATGAGATTGGATGAAACTGTGCGTTATGTCCCCTTTAAAATGTATTAAAACAGAAGACAGTTATTTTAAACTGTAAAAATATTTCACAATATTATTGCTTTTATTGTATTTTTGATCAAATAAATGCAGGCTTGAGCTTAAGACTGCTTTCAAAAACATTAAAAAACTCGTCATCCCAAACTTTTGAACCGTAGTGTACATTTACAATATTTTTACATTTTTATCAGGTGAGACTTGCAAATGACAGACAAGCAGCAGTGATTATTTAGCAATATTGATTTCTGTGTCTTCAGACATGATGAGATGAAAATAGGACACAGCGTTGCATTGTTGTGAACAAGAGAAAAGCCTGAGTGACACAAATAAAAAGCACTGCTGCAAAAATCTACCTCTGTCTAAGTGTTATTTATATACACATATAGAATATGCCTCAAGTGTCATCTACACAAAACTGCTCAAATTACACAAACAAAACAGTATTTTAATAGTTGTTAAAAAGGAAATGAATGCATAAGCACAGCAATTAAAAATAAACAGATTATTTTGATTAAATACTTGTGGATTTACAACCCTAATTTTACAATAAAAATGTAATTTATCGTACTGAAGACAATCAACAGACACACAATATGAAATTGTACATAAATAAATGTACAAATGTGCTTTAATGTATTGTAATCCAAACCATTCATATGGTCTGAATGTCTATTTCTGTCACTTATAATCTCGGATTGCATGTGTTCTGGTCGCAATGTGCATGTGCCTTTGTGACACAACAGGCCATTAGCAGGCTGAGTGGGAGGTTTGCAATGAATCCAGCAGGGAATCACATCTAAACTCAGCTCTCAACACTTCACAGGGGCCGGTCCCTGATCTCTCAACCCGCAGATGGTGTGGGTCATCGAAAGCTCACCTTTGGTGACTGACAAATGCTTGTTTAATGATTCCAATTCACACCACTGCCAGTTTGTGAACCACTGATATCTATATAGTGCACAGGTCTACAGCATATGTTGCTTGTCTTAATCTTACAAGTGACCATATAGACCTTAAAGTCTATTAATTTCAAGGACAGGCCTCTTGGAGCGACCTTGGGTCAAGTGCATTACTGGTATCCATGGTGATAGAGCATGATAGTGATCTCAATAACTTTCCGGTTTCTTGGTCGCGGCTACTTGGAAATTAACCAGGAACCTTTGCACTGCCAGAGCTGAACTTTAACCACAAGGCTACCGCTATACTTCTAAGTGTGTTACAGTCCACACAAATAAAACTGGCTCGTAAAACAGAGCGAGGACTTTCTTTTCAACAGCAAACTAAATCAGAATCTGATGAGATGCACTTGAATTAGAATCTTAAAGGTTAGGCCCATCCATCCATGCCAGCATCTTACGACTATGACACCGCAGCCTATTAAACTATCAGAGCTAGCTGTTGGACCATGGACTGTAATTACTATGCATGATAAATGCAACCGTCACATTGTGATGGCTATCATGTTCCTTAAAATGCTCCCATGAATACATCTGGCTCCTAATAAACCTAATTACAACATTTAAGATATATTTTGGTAAGAATGCATGTGGATTTGCTCATTCGCTCTGTTGCTTTGTACTGCATTGTCTTCCTATGGACTTCATTAGCAACGCTCCTCACCCAATGCGAGATCACAAGTACTTTCTGCATAAGTGGAAGACAGATGGTGAAGTAAGAAAGGAGATATGCATTCCCACTGCAAAAGCAACAAAACCAAACAAAAGACTTGCCATGAGAAACCTAGAGAGTTAAAGCCGTCATGGTCTCTGTCCTCTCTCTTTTTTCCTCTCTGTCTGCTTTTTTTAAAATCCTCATTAAAATGACACTGTTCAAACTCCACTCAATACTGGTAAAGCATCAATGAGCATATTTGTATGCTCGTAACTCAACGAAATCCTCACACTTAGCCGAGCAGTGGAGTTAACATAGCAACAGCTGGGCGAGTTCCTAGGGAACACGATAGAGAGGAGTGAAAAAAGAGCATCTTTCATTTAAAAAATATACATCTAGGGGTGTCTCTTCAACTAGGCACTTCTGGTCCTGTGGAGTGTCTTAAAACACACTTTGCACTCTCTCATTAGCTTTGTCTACTAACTATGTCCAGCAGTGTCCATTTCCACCACAGTGTCTTTTCCAGCACATCTCAAACAATGTATTGTGATTAACAGCAATGGCATTCTTTGGTGTAAATAACATTTTAAACATGGAGTAAATTGGCAAAACATATTACTTTTCCTGAATAATTACATTTTCACACTTAATTTCCCTAGTAAAAAAGTTATATATTTAAAATATATTTATTTCATACTAAGTATAGTCCAAATCTATTAACATATTTACTGGCATATATTGCTCAAGACTTACTGATATAAAAATTATAATTTAACTTTATTTTGAGTATGTGCACAATGCATATATCTTAATAATGTGTTTTAATGCCACTATTGGTGATGATTATTTGATCTTTCAATATTATCGGTCTTTAAATGCAAGATATTTAAAGTGTACCTGACGTATACTTGCAATAGTTCCACTTTAGCACAATCAAAAATACTTCAGTATATCTTTAGTTGGACCTCAGCTCTACTTCTGCACAATTAAAGTGCTTTAAGCACAAAATTTGTTTTTCCAATTTAGCAGACTTTAACAAAAGTACAACTGCAGGGTATTTCATTAAGTACGTAAATATGTAAATGTATTTGTAGTAAACTTAGAAATAAATAGTTTTCAAATATAAATGTTTTCAGTATATTTATTTTTCACTAGGGTTGACAAAATTACAGCTTGACTGGAAATGACGCACAATAAAAATATTCTATGTACAATTACCTCCATTTACCTTCTTTTTTTTGCTGCTTTCATAAAAAAACTAACAACAACAACAATGAAAACATTAACTGAAATAAAAAAAATTCTCTATATATTTTTAATGTTTAACTAAAGTTTAACTTGATGTACTAAAATAACTACAGTGCAAAATTAATAAAACTATATAGTTATATTAAAAAATAAAACATAAATTGAAAGATTTTAAAAAAAATTACCAAACCTTTATAATTAAATTGAAATGGAAAATTAAAAAATAACTAATTATAATACAAACTATAATACTATATATAGTCATGGCCAAAAATATCGGCACCCTTGGTAAATATGATCAAAGAAAGCTGTGAAAATTAATCTGCATTGTTAATCCTTTTGATCTTATATTTAAAAAAATCACAAAAATCTAACCTTTCATTGGATAATAAGAATTTAAAATGGAGGGAAATATTATTATGAAATAAATGTTTTTCTCTAATACACATTGGCCACAATTAACGGCATCCTTTTATTCTTTTTGAAACCTCCATTTGCCAGTTTAACAGCTCTAAATTTTCTCCTATAATACCTGATGAGGTTAGAGAACACCTGATAAGAGATCAGAGACCATTCCTTCATCCAGAATCTCTCCAGATCCTTTAGATTCACAGCTCCATGTCGGTGCTTCTTCTCTTCAGTTCACCACATTCATTTTCTACAGGGTTCAGGTCAGAGGGCTGGAATGGCCATAGCAGAAGCTTGGTTTTGTGTCCAGTGACCAATTTTTGTGCTGTTTTTGAGTTCTGTGTTTGGATTATTGTACGGTTGGAAGATCCAAACATGGCCCATTATAAGATTTCTAACAGAGTCAGTCACTTATTGATTTTTTATCTGTTGGTATTTGATAGAATCCATGATGCCCTGTGTCTAAACAAGATGTCCAGGACCTCCAGCAGAAATATAAGCCCACAACATCAAAAATACAGGAGTATATTTCATTGTACACATGGGGTACTTTTTATCCCTGTGTTCACCAAACCCATCTTGAGTGTTTGCTGCTAAAAATCTCATTTGTTTGTTTCATCTGACTATAGAAGCCAGTGCCATGTGAAGTTCCAGTCGTGTCTCATAACTGAATATGCTGGAGTTTGTTTTTGGATGAATTTTTCTTGAAACCCTCCCGAACAACATGTGGTGATGTAGGGGCTGTTTGGCAATTTTTAAAAAAAAGATTTTCTAACCCCGAGACTCAACTATTTTCTGCAATTCTCCAGCTGTAGTCCTTGGAGAGTTTTTAGCCACTCAAACTCTCCTTCTCACTGTACATTAGGACAATATAGACACATGTCCTCTTCCAGGCAGTTTCGTAACATTTCATGTAGATTGGAAATTCTTAATTATTGCCCTGATGGTGGAAATGGGAATTTTCACTGCTCTAGCTATTTTCTTAAAGCCACTTCACTAATTTGTGAAGCTCAATTATCTTTCGCTGCACATCAGAAATATATTCTCTGGTTTTTCTCATAGTGCTGGATGATTAAAGGAATTTGGGATTTGTTTTGCCTCCTATTTATATTTCTGTGAAACAGAAAGCCATGGCTGGATAATTTCTTGTTCATAATCACCCTGGAGTGCTCAAAATTGTGAATATGAATGGGAATATACTTCAGAGATATTTTACTTATAATAATTTCTACGGGTGCCAATAATTGTGTCCAACGTGTATTTGAGAAAAACATTTATTTCATAATAATATTTCCCTCCATTTTAAATTCTTATCCAATGAAAGGTTAGATTTTTGTGAATTGTTTAAATAAAAGATCAAAAAGATTAACAATGCAAATGCAGATTAATTTTCACAGCCTTCTTTGATCATATTTACCAAGGGTGCCGATATTTTTGGCCATGATTGTATATACATCTCAATGATACTAAAATAACAATGCGTTTAATCTCAAGCATGCTCTTCACTAACACTTCTGTCCTCTTTGTAACAAAAGTACACAAACTCTGGGAAGACAAAAGGAAAAATACTAATTAGGGGTAAAAATTGCAAAAAAGTCGCAACTGGGACATTAATTTGTGTATAATACAAATACTTTTCATACAATAAATGTGGAAATAATTTATGATTAATTGACTTTTTTGTACTAATTCATATTTTTATAATGAATTTTCATTTTTAAAGATACAAATCTAGGTCCCAGGTCAGGCATTTAGAAAGCAGCAAAAATAAACAATGCATGCCTGGTGAAAAGTTTCCAAGACACTTTTCATGTGACCCTCATATAACAAAGAAAAAAACTTGAAAACTGTTAGTTTCAATAATAATGAACCCCTGGGACACAAGTGCAAATAGATGAAGAAACACCCCAATATTGGATGTCTTCAGAGTGTGTGTGTTCACTGACCTACTGCACGTGACACTGTGAACAGCAGTGAGACACCTGCAGCCTTGCTTTGATGACAGCAAATGGAACACACACACAGTTAGGCTGCTGCACGATAATATATTCACACTCCCGTTTTCAGTCTGTTAGATCTGCTGTTGATGTGATCTCCTCATATCCTTTTTAAGTCCTCAGATCTCTTTAAAAATTGACACTTTGATATGTGTTTGACCACAGATCCTATGGACAATCACATCACACAGCAAGAGCATGTGCTCTTATTTCAAACAAAACAACAAAAGAACAAAAATGAAAGGGTTCATCAATGTCAGGCAAAAAACAGCTGCCATTCATTCTATTTTATGCCATCGTTGGACAGGATTGGTCTCCTGTTTGAAGTACTTGAGTACATGTAAAAAATATACTTGAGTACAATTTCCGTTGTGAAATAGAGAGAATATATGATAGTGATCATGTAGGTCTGTGATAACTGCACAGGGGTGTCTGTGTTACTGTAAGGCACTTCCCTGGATTCACAGAATTACACATAAACACGACTCATCACAAGATTTAATCTGCACCTTCCATGTAGATAATCGCAGATAGAAATATTTTCAAAGTAAAACACCAGCTGTGGGTGCCAGCTGTCCATGCGGTATCTGATAGGTGAAGCTGATTAAAGCACAATGGCTTTTAATACATTTTACATCTACAACTATAACCTTCACATCCGCCATTCAGTTTAGACTATAAGATGAACTGCAATTTAAATAGTAGTTGGGCATATATGGCTGTCAAAAATATTTGGTTGGACAAAAAAAGCAGAAATAATAACAGTTACAGTAATATTTCCTAACAACAAAGCATATCTGCTTAAAATATTCAAATAACTGAAGGAAAAAAAATAATTCTGGTCTCATCTGGGAAAGCATAAGAATATAGGATTACGTCCCATTCGGCACAACTTCAAATGGTTGGGCTTCGTTCCAAATACAAACTAGATATTTGCTGAACTGGTCACATTTGTGGTTAGACTGACATCTGTGACTATCAAAAATGACAATCAAAGAGCTGTACAACATGCATGGACTGTCATACACATCATCCAGATGGTGTGTTATATTAGCACTGAATTAACATCTTGTGTGTTCTGTCAGCGTATGTGATTCTGAGGTAAAATGCCCCCACAAACGAGAGTGTTAGCAAGCTTAAAGCTGAATTACATTTGGAGTTACACTCGCACAAACTATTTATAGCAACAATCCCAAACACATTCTCACTTGAGTGATGTTAACTCGCACAACGCTAATTCATAGTCTCAACGTGGCTTTCGAAGAGCGACCTGTCTGTTTTCTGTAATGTGGGACACCAGCCGCTTGCTATTGTAATGGTCTTCAATCACAGTGGGATCATGGTAAGTTTTCCTTTTGAGCTTCGACCACAAAGGTTACGAGTCTGTCCAGATGTTCCCAGCTGCTTTAACCACTGCTTGAGCAAACACTAAGCAACAAAATCAACAAACTGCGGACATACACACACAAAAACATTATGAGGTATTTCGAAAGTATTTAAGAAGCAGTCAAGTTGCCAGCCCAAAACTCAAATGTGTCACATATAAAGCTATTATATAAACTAAAATTAAACTGCTTATATTGCTTGTTTACAGTATCGACTCAAGGTCCATGTGGCCATACAGCGACTCTTTTAAAAACAGATCACATCCTTATTTAGTATTCCACACAAACCCACCGCATGCTGTATACATTTTTAACAGTGATCCAAGGTGAAAGTGCTCAGAATGTCATGGTCAGAGCCCACATTAGTGTTCCCCAAATCTGCATGTATCACATATCATCTGGCTTCTCCAAACCTCTGTGATCTCACCAGTTCAGCCATAATCATACAGGTTTCAGTGAGTCTGCTATAAAACGAAAACAGATTATGACATTGAAATACAGACGGTAGGATCACCATTGCCAGAATTTGTAACTGTGTGGCGGCGCAGACAGAATCGGATGTTAATAGTGATGTATTAGTCACACTCCAAACAGTTGCGATTGGACATTAACAGATGAGCTTTTCAGCAACAATCAACTGTTCTGTCTTATGAATGCTAAGAGGGGCCGGACTGTCTGTAATAAATAAATCAAAATAACATGTTAGACCTTTCGTGTAGGCTCTCGTTTTCTCTTGAGACAACACCACACACTAACAACAGCATATCTATAACAGGATTATCGGAAATGACACTTGAGCGATAAATGACTCAAGATGTTTATGAATGTCTCTATCACTTCTAATCTATTTAGAAGCATTATTATGACAAACTGAAATGTTTGAATAAATAAATACGCACATACTGCATATACATCAATGGTAAACCTCATTTTGTCTGTCACACTCACACAGGACTTTACAGGATGTCATATTCCATCTGTGAGGAAAATAAATCAAGAAAATCAATTTCCCTTCTTTGACCTTGGCTAATCGCCTGTCTCCAATATGTATATGCATCTGTAATATTCAAGCATGATTAGAGAGTCAAAAAACCTTTGCTAGCATCTTACTACACATTTAAAGAGTTTAGGATTAAAAACAGGTGTTTTTAGCCCCATTTTTCATGACTGACCCAGTTTGCATCTTTTTTCTGTTGTAATTGTGTGTAAATAAGTCAAGTGTCACTGACACAGACTGTGAGCTGATATATGCACACCTCTGACATTCCCAATGCCAAAAAAGTCCCAGTGCAGGTATTGTGTCAGAAAGCATTCAGGTCTGCAGAATCTCATTCACTCTGCTGGTTATGCTTTCGAGGACTGTTTCTGCACTCCGTGAGCGAGCAGCCACGAGAGAGAGCGGCGCTCCACCTGTTAACTACGCCAGCTTTAGCCCCGCAGGCATTTCCCCCCGCCACACACACAAGACCCAGAGATGGAAAGCCGCTCTCCGTGGACACATGCACAAAGGTCGAGCGAAGCTGTATGTTTGCTGTCAACAGCGGATTGAAGAAAAGGACTTTCCTTACCTGTGCCGGCTGGATGCATCCGAGCCCGACCCCAAGCTGTACATTCTTCAGCTGTGCGTCTCCGCCTCCTCTTGTTTCCTCTTCTCGCCTTTGCTTCCTCGCACCTCCTTTTGGCCTTTTCTATCTTTCGCACTGTCTCTCTCTCCTTCTCTCAACACTTGTGTGAGTCTACTTGTGTGGCAGCTGAAGACCCTGCTGTGGTGATGGCATTTCTCTCCTCTCGGTCTCTCTCGCTCTTCCTGGCAAAGAGGGTCAAACTGAAGATGGTGTCAGTGACACGGTGAGGAAAATGATGGAAGCAATTAGCGAGAAACAGAGAGACAAGTGTCCAAAAAAAGAGGAGAAACAGCTGTTAGCAGCTTGTGACGCCGACTAGAGACAGCTGGAGAGTTGCAGTTGTGATCTCTGACTGATGAAAGGTGCGAGAGCAGGTGGGGAGCTGCGTGGCGGTGACTCCCTGTGCTCGCCGGATTGGTGTGCCAATACGTTAGGTGGTGTCTTACTCAATAAATCTTGAATAAATCTCATGTGGGTCTTGTTTACCTATGCCTGAAGTTGTGATATGCCTGGCGCACATAAACCAGAAGCAGAGAATATGTGCTTCTAAGTGTGCGTCAGTCAAAAAAAAAGAGAGTTTTTGGCATGGACAAACCCTTCATCTTCAATCAAACTGCTCATCCGTAGCCTCCGCCCGCTCCATCACGACCAACCTAGTTCCCCAACCTTGGGGAATAATCATGATGAAATGAGAAGGATGCTGGGAAGAGAGAACAGCTGATTAAAATAGATTCGAATGAAAGACTGGAGCTGTGCATCTGACCTTTTCCGTCTCTGGAGTTGTAGTTTGCTGATTTTGAGGAGGAAGTCCATGAAGATGCTTCTCAGTTAGTCGAAATGTGTTGCTTATTTCAGAATCTTTTATATCCACAGGTGTCACTTTCTGATTTAGTCCGGATTCTGAAAAGTTTGGAGTTCTTGTAGTGTTGGCTGAGAAGAGCATGAAAGCAATCCAGAATAAATACATACAGAAATACAAATTCACAAATGATGTTTGTCCAGTTTGTAGAGCAGATGTGCTGAGTGTCTCATCTGTTTGATGTGATCTGCCTTCTGCTCTCCAGACCACAGAACAAGCTTCTGATACCTAATCATGATGCTGTACACATTTATCCTGCCTCCCCCCTCCTCATTCTCTCATGCTTTTATTCTCCCTCTCTCTCTCCATCCTGAGTCCCTTTTCACCATGTCTGATTTTCACTTCGCTGTCCTGTCCTGTTTGTTCTCTCTAACTCTATTACTCCTGCTTCTGTCTGTCTTTGCCACCGTCTTTGTCATTATCCTCCTGCTGCAATTTAAATTCTCTTTCTTTTCAAGCCTTCCTGGTTTGAGATGAGCAGGTCCGACAGACAAGTTCCCTTGTACTGTTGATTCTCTCTCTCTGTCTCTGACACTTCTAGACACTTCAACCTTGCTTGTCCTTCAGGTCTGAGGTTGTTATGAATGCAGTTTTGTCCTTTTTTGTCAGACATCTTTTATGAAATCAATCCCCGTCCTCTACACAAACATTTGTTTTTCATATCATTTGTTTTAATACTAAGCAAATGACATTTTCTATCCCCTAATCCTAAACCTACCTTTACACAAACCTTTCTAGATTTTTCTTTTATGTTAAAAATAATTAGGATATTAAGTACAGATCATGCTCCGTATAGATATTTAGTCAATTTCCTTCCATAAATATATAAAAACTAAATTTTTGATTAGAAATATGCATTGCTAAGAACTTAATTTCGACAACTTTAAAGGCGATCTTCTCAATATTTAGATTTTTTTGCACCCTCAGATTCCAGATTTTTAAATAGTTGTATCTCAGCCAAATATGGTCCTATCCTAACAACCCATACATCATTGGAAAGCTTTTATATGATATATATATATATATATCAATTTCAAACAATTGACCCTTATAACTGGTTTTGTGGTCCAAGGTCACACACACACACACACACACACACACACACACACGCACACACACACACACACACATATTTAAAAAAAATTATAATAAAATTTAAAGAACCATGTGACATTGAAGACTAGAGAAATGGCTGCTGAGAATTCAGCTTTTCCATCACAGGAATAAATTACATTTTAAAACAAAAAAAAACTGTAATTTTATATTGTAATAATATTTCACAATATTTCGTTTTTTTTTACTGTATCTTTAAATGAATTAAATTGCCGCTTTAGTGAGCATAAGAGACGTCTTTAAAAGAAAAAAAAATCTTACAGACCCCAAACCTAATAAACACACATACACATACTTTAAAAATAAATTAAAATATAAGTATGTGCATATTTACATGTATTCCCTATTATTAGACTCTTTTACCCAAAGTGATTTACAAAAGCCTTACAGATGAAGAATAAAACATAAGCGATTCTCCCTGAGGAGAAAAGACTGTTCAGAGAATACAAGAACAGAGATGAAAGTGAGAAACAGTTAAATAATATCTTTTTTTTCCTGTCTTTCTTGAGAGTTAGTTAAGTATATTAAAAAGATTCAATCAAGTGGTCACGGAAGAAAAACCTTGAGTAGCAAGGAACAGAAAAGGTTCATTTGACACTTTGAATCAGTTAAAAGATGAAAGTGGAAAGTTAATTTTAAAATTTGATTTGGTTTAATTTCATTAGTAAAAAAAAAATCTAGTTGAGTTTTGTTCACCTGACACTGCAAATTAAACTTTCCACCTGTAAGGAGACAGAACGATTCCACATGTCTCATCTATACCGTAACCCATAATCCAGGATAAAAACATTCTGGTTTTCCCATTCATAAGAGTATTAAATGGCAGAACCCTGGTGTTTCAGCTGAAGCAGACTACTAATAATATACGTGTTAAATCAGTGCTATAAACTACACACGGCTTTTTGTTCTTTGATTGCTGACATATTTTAAACACGACGTCTTTTGCACGTACAGCATGTGCAAAACTAAATATATACTACACTATTAAAAAAAATAAGATCAGCCGGGATGCTGTAATGTAACACAAATGTGTTTTTTAACCCTGAGTTAATTTTTTCCCCTCCATTTTTTTTGTCCCAGCTTTAAAGATCTGCTGTCTCCTCTCATTTTCCGTCTGCTCAAAAGGAACTCTCTAAATTGTCTAAATCGCTTTGTGCACATGGCAGCTTTTAAGAAACTGTTTTAGAGCAGACCAGGTGATGAGGCATACTGACAGGAGGAGAAACCAGTGTGACTCTCCAAACATGTTCCAGCCGAACTGCGCAAACTTTTTGTGCATTTTGACACACTGAAAGCCACTTACAATGCATGATGACCTATCTTTAAGAGAAGCAAATGGGATTAAACATTTTTGACAAAAAAAATGAATATTTTTAGTTTAAAATAGTATCTGATGCATAATGTTTTCTGACAGTGTATGACAGCAGTACTTCGTTCGGAAAAAGTTTAAGAAATAAAGTTAAATTGTGACAGTTGTAAGATTTACAGTAACATCACAGTCTGAGATATACATTTTTGAATTTAAGGTAAATAAAATTGCAATTGCAAGATATAAAGCCCCACTGCGAGATATAAAGTCACATTGTGAGATATAAAGTTGCTATTAAGTTTATGAGACTGAAAAATGTCGGGAAAAAACACTCATATTTATTTCATTACACATAAACCAAATTATGCTCTCAGAAAAAATTACTTTTTATGCCTTTCCTCATCCAAGCTCCTGACTGTCCATTTAAAAAAATAAAAAATAAATAAGAATTAAAATTGACCTATTTTGTCACGGTCAACATGAGGCATACAAGTTGAAAGACAGCAGATCATAATTTCACTATAATAAAACTACAAGAGACAACAGTGTCATTAGTATTGAAAAAATCTCCTAACTCTGTTTTAAAAGGACTTTAACAATGTCTACATTTCCTTTAATGTCAAGTCACCTTTACTTTTATAGCAACTTCATACAATATAGTTTTAAAGCCACTTTACAGAAACAAACAGGGAAGTCTAAGACTCGTATGTCTTTTTTCTATAAATCTTACATTGAGCCTATCTTAAAATTTTCCATAATATGTTGGTATGGCAATCTTAGTGTTAAGGCTAAAAATGTTTAAAAAAGGTCAGCAGTAAAATTTTAGGCACTGAGCAGCGCAGTCTTACTGACCTGTACAACAGACAGGTGGTGCGGAAAGCCAACTCTGTTTTATCGGCCAGTGATCATCCCCTGTACTCTGAGTTTGAGTTTTTACCTTCTGGTTTGCGGCTTCCTTTAGTGAGAAGAGTAATCGATACAGATGCTCATTTGCAATATTCATGCTAAATTTAGGTAATGGTGATGGTTAGTGGTTAATTGTTTTTTTTTTGTTGGGTGGGTGAGGTTGTAAATTGTATTATTAGGGTTGTGTTATCGTATTGTTTTTGTGCTTTTTATGTTTTGTTTGTATGTCTTGCTGCAAAACTAATTGCCCCTTGGGGAACATGAATAAAGTTTAATGAATTAATGCAGAATCAATGATGCAAACTTCAAAACGAGAGGCAAATCCAAATTGTGCTTTAAAGCAGCTGTAGCAAGACAAATGGTGTCATTATTCAGCTCCAGTGAGTTCAAGTTTTGTTCTCATACAACAATGTGAGATGTAAGATCGATGTAACTTTATTTAAATGTTTAGACAAGGTGGAATATCTCAAACTCATCAATTCTTTTTAACTACAGTGTGCTCATCGCCATAAAGAAATCTATGGATTGTGTGAGTCTGTAGTATTGAGATGTACCTGGAGTGACAGACTGTCTTTTATAAAAATCCATCTGTGCTCAAGTTTTGATTAAATGTCAAAATTGTTGATTTTTCCACCCTGACAGTGTCTGAGAGAAATTAAACTCAGCTGAGTTACTGTTATGCTGCACTTCTTCTCATAATAAGGGTCTTCAGTTCAAAGCAATTCAGTCAGCTGTATAAGTTAAATAAAGAAAATTCCTTCATCATAGTGCCTACAATTGTAGAATAATTGCCTGAACTGTAATTGTGGTATTGAGTTGTTTCGTGAAATATGGATCGTGTGTGTACTAACACAAAATCTCTTGTTCAGTCACTTGTCAAAATGTGGGTGTTTCTCTGAGGTGTAAATGGAAATGCAGATGCTTTAGGTTCCCCAGGTACAGCTGGTAGCTGTGCCAGATCCTGGGGAGGAAATGTCATGTGGTCAAGTGTCCCCTAAGGGCTCAGGTGGAGTCTGCCTGTCCATCAGGTGTCTTAGCATCAGCAGCTAACATGCCAAAGGCAGAAAACTGCCAGATTTACATGGCATCAGATGGACTGAAAGTGGAAAATAGCAACATTGTGGAAATATATAAATATTGCCATGCATATAAATAAATCCAATCTTTTGTCTTTCATCTATGAAATGTGACATTTCAGATTTTTTTCACTGTGCTGCTGGCTATTTTTAGATAGACTTTACTAAGAGAAGCCAGAAAATGAAATGGAAACGTGCAGCAGGGTTAACTCTGTTGCACAACTCCCCTGAGAAGCAACTGGAAGAAATCAAAGGAGCCACGATTCGGACCGTAACTTTGCTTTAAGACTTATGACAACATATGACAACATCTTATAAACAATATTAGCAGACTAGACGAGTTTTGATATGACATACACGGAGACAAATCTCCTCATGTTGCTCTCCAATGTTTCACATGACAGCATACTGACAACCAGAAATACAGAAAAGTTATTTATCGTATGTAAATATGCAATTACTCAAACTCAAATGTGTTATTTGAAAAAAATTATATGCATAGGACATAAATAGAACTGCTCAACTATATTTGTCCTGGTATGTAATCATAAAATGTCTTTTGTATGATGGTATACAACATTTGATTGGGCACAAATGCATTTAAAAGGAAATTCTGTTTTTCAACCTCATGTAGTTCTTTCTTCTATGATATATAAAAGGACATATTTTGAGAAATATCTCAGTGTTTTTGTCTATACAATGTAAGTCAATTGGCTGCAATGTTGTTTGGTTTCCAAAAATCCTCAAAATATCTTCTTTTGAGTTCTGCAGAAGAAAGAAATGCAAATTTGGAATGATATGAGGGTGAGTAATCGATGAGTAAATAATGGGTGAACCATCCTTATAAGCTCCAAAAATAAAAAGTTTAAGGTTTTCAAGTCTTTGTTTTAATCTTAAACACAGCAGTCTTGTGATCATGTGATCTCACTTCATGTTTGCTGAAAAGGGCATCTACAATAGCTATCTGATAGCTAGTTATTTCACTTGAAATTATTTCACTTAACAGTTATTTAAAACATTAAGGCCGATTTCACAGACGGGGCTTAGACTAAGCCAGGATTAGGCCATAGTTCAATTAAGACATTACATGCCTTAGAAAAAAACATAACTGGTGTGCATCTTGAGACAAAACAATGGCACTGATATATTTTAAGATCAGTCAGAGCAAGCTTCTTTCAGTTGAAACAGCCGAGATTTACACTTTAGTCTGGGACTAGGTTTAAGCCTTGTCTGTGAAACTGGGGGTAAACTTCTTAACAATATGTACTATCCTTCACTTCCCTCCAATGTTAGGTCTCCAATGTGTGTGCCACACACAGCTTTCACAGACATGTGTTCTGTTTCTCTAACACTTAGACAAATGCTATTTATTCCAATGAAATCAGATCAACCTTAAAACCTTAAAAATCGACCTTGCCAGATACACCACTATTAATGAGGTACATCTACTTTAAAGAACAGTCTGTCGAGCAAGATTCAAACTCACAAGGCAAAAAAAATATTCTTCTGAACAACATTAACTGAGCCCCTTCTAAGACTAAAATCCTAAAAATGTATCAAACCACACCAGGCAAACCAGCTGATCCTCTGTGGAATCATCTTGCTATCACATATAGGCCTTGACAAGAAAGGAAATCATAAAGGAAACAAAGACAATGAATAACTTAAATTTACCATTATTGATATGAACGCATATAGCTATAGAGCTTTGTTACTATCCAGAGAGAGTCATGACAGTCATTACGCACCTCTTCAGACTTTAACAGCACTACAAACCTCTTTTTCCAGGCCTATCTGATTCCCATCATTATGAAATAGCTTACTAGATGCTCAACTATTACAGATGTATCTTCATTTTATTCTCTGCATTTTTTGAAGGACACTCCAGATTTGCATGGAAACTATTTTTACATCTCTTCAAACCACTCCCTTGCACTCGTAGGTTTGAGAGAAAAGGTTTACATGTCAACAACACAAGTGCTCTTCCGTCTGAGAAAGAGAGAGCAAGCCAATGTCCCGTCATTTAAATACTCAAGGTATGTTATTTCAATTTATATTCAACCTTTAGCTTCTCTAGAGACTTGTTTCATGATCATCCTGTCTGAACGAATTTGCACACACTGTATTGTTGCTCTGAGATGGCAAACGGGAGACGAAAGAGCAGTATTCACATGGGAGATAAAAGGAAAATCGACATCTTCAAGTAAACATGCAGGGTTCATCCGAACAGGAAAAAGAAGCATGTATGTATCTTTTGTCCTCATAAATATTTCATAGTAATTTCTGTTCTGCACTCTGTAGGTACACACGCACTACCTGGTGGTCTAGTTTCCAAAAATAGACCCTTAACGTGGTTTGACAACTCCATTAAACCACAGCTGAATTAATTGCAAATTAATTATTAACAACCAACTGTAAAAGAGTTGATACTCTCACTTTAGCAAGGACAGTGGTTTTCACAGAGATTGGAAGGACAGAGGGATAGACAACTGGATAAGCTTAATGAGTATAAAGTTTGAAGTAGATCTCATCTTTCTGTGCTGGCCAGATGGCTGTCTGCAAGGTGGGATGAGTTTTGACTCCATATGCGCAGCTACACCTGTGGACTATCTATCTGTTTTTTGGCTCACCGTGATCTCAGATATTCCATCCAAACACTGTGGCTCAGTGTAACACACCTTATCTGGCCGTTTGGACAATGTAGCCTGCAGTGAGGGGCTATGAAAATTTGTACGATTTAATCAGCACAAGACTAGATCTAATATTTATCAAAGGAGGCAAATTATGTTTTTGACATGAGCTGTGCTGGAGAACCATTTAAAGAAAAGAGAGACAGAGACTCGTCATGAATATTTAATTGGAGTGCAAATATTAGACTATCAATGAAACTAAAAATGTGAGAACACAGCTAATAAAATAATGGCCTGTTCCAGCTTTCATGGCAGACATGAGATAAGCATGAAAAACATGGACGCATGGAATACTGAATAGAAAGTTAACTTAGCATTCTTCTTGTTACCCTGGACAATATGGTATGTGTAATACAATATATATACAAAATATTTGAAGTTAGCCTGAATGACTATTTGATTAATCTTAAAGGTGAAGGGTGTAATTACTGCAACACTCCTGTTTTCAAACAGGTTTCCTGATCACTCATCACTGTCTTTCATTAGCTGGACAAACAGATAGTCCGGTCCCAAACTGATTGGTACCATTTAAATAAAAATATACAAAATATAAATAAATTTAAAGTAATCATCAGCAATTGATTTTATACATACATACAGTATATGAAGTATATATATATATATATATATATATATATATATATATATATATATAAAACACACACAATGAAACACTCTGTAAAATATCGTCTAATTATCATTATGGAAAAAATCCAAAAACATATCTAGATATAATTTTTTTGCAATATCGCACACGTCTAAATTGTCTTAATGCACGGTGAGGAGGAGAGTTTGAGTGGCTAAAGACTCTCCAAGGACCACAGCTGGAGAATTGCAGAAAATAGTTGAGTCTCGGGTCAGAAAACCTTAAAAAAAAATTGTCAAACTACGGAAGTTCTAAGCGGCCATGCATTATTATAATTTTTCTGTCTTGTTTTCTCGTGATCACGACTTAATTTTCTCGTGATCTCGACATAACGAAAGTTGTTTTGTCGTTATCACGACTTAATTTTCTCTGTGTATTCGGCATGAGAAAATGCTATAGAAGCCGCATCATCGCAGCATCATGGATGATCGTATTCACTTTTGCTTTGATCAGGGACTCAATCAAACTGAAATAATAAAAATAAAAATATGGTATAAGTACCATCCCAAATATTGAAGGTGTTGTGTGTGTGACCGACTACATTGATCCATGATAGAATACTTTTCATGCATATTCATACTCGGCCATTTTAGCTCTGTGTCTGTCAGTGATTGACGACTTACACATAAGTGTTCGACACTTGAGAAGGAGGCTGTCGGGTCTGCAACTTTATCGTCGAAGACAATATAGCGACCCTGATTTTCTCACGATAGCTACAATTACGTCGTGAGAAAACATTTTTTATGTTGAGATTAACAACTTTCGTTATGTCCAGATAACCACAAAACAACTTTCGTTATGTCGAGATCACGAGAAAATTAAGTCGTGATAACGACAAAACAACTTTCGTTATGTCGAGATCACGAGAAAATTAAGTCGTGATAACGACAAAACAACTTTCGTTATGTCGAGATCACGAGAAAATTAAGTCGTGATAACGAGAAAACAACTTGTTATGTCCTGATCACGAGAAAATTAAGTCGTGATAATGAGAAAACAACTCGTTATGTCGTGATCACGAGAAAATTAAGTCGTGATAACGACAAAACAACTTTCGTTATGTCGAGATCACGAGAAAATTAAGTCGTGATAACGACAAAACAACTTTCGTTATGTCGAGATCACGAGAAAATTAAGTCGTGATAACGAGAAAACAACTCGTTATGTCGAGATCACGAGAAAATTAAGTCGTGATAATGACAAAACAACTTTCGTTATGTCGAGATCACGAGAAAATTAAGTCGTGATAACGACAAAACAACTTTCGTTATGTCGAGATCACGAGAAAATTAAGTCGTGATAACGACAAAACAACTTTCGTTATGTCCTGATCACGAGAAAATTAAGTCGTGATAACGACAAAACAACTTTCGTTATGTCGAGATCACGAGAAAATTAAGTCGTGATAACGACAAAACAACTTTCGTTATGTCGAGATCACGAGAAAATTAAGTCGTGATAACGAGAAAACAACTCGTTATGTCGAGATCACGAGAAAATTAAGTCGTGATCACGAGAAAACAAGACAGAAAAATTATAATAATGCATGGCCGCTTAGAACTTCCGTATGAAACAGCCCCTACATCACCACATGTTGTTTGGGAGGGTTTCAAGAAAAATTCTCCTAGCTAAGCAGCCATGCATTATTAGAATTTTTCTGTCTTGTTTTCTCGTGATCACGACATAACGAGTTGTTTTGTCGTTATCACGACTTAATTTTCTCGTGATCTCGACATAACGAAAGTTGTTTTATGGTTATCTCGACATAACGAAAGTTGTTGATCTCAACGTAAAAAACGTTTTCTCACGACGTAATTGTAGCTATCGTGAGAAAATCAGGGTCGCTATATTGTCTTCGACTATAAAGTTGCAGACCCGACAGCCTCCTTCTCAAGTGTCGAACACTTATGTGTAAGTCGTCAATCACTGAGAGACACAGAGCTATTTCAGTTTGAGTAAGTCCCTGATCAAAGTAAAAGCGAATCCGATCATCTATGATGCTGCGATGATGCTGCTTCTATAGCATTTTCTCATGCCGAATACACAGAGAAAATTAAGTCGTGATAACGACAAAACAACTATCGTTATGTCGAGATCACGAGAAAATGAAGTCGTGATAACGACAAAACAACTTTCGTTATGTCGAGATCACGAGAAAATTAAGTCGTGATCACGAGAAAACAAGACAGAAAAATTATAATAATGCATGGCCGCTTAGAACTTCCGTACAAAACAATCTCCAGCATATTCAGTTATCAGACACGACCGGAACTTAAAATGGGACTGGCTTCTATGGTCAGATGAAACAAAAAAAATGAGCTTTTTAGCAGCAAACACTCAAGATGGGTTTGGTGAACACAGGGATAAAAAGTATCTCATGTGTACAATGAAATATACTGCTGTATTTTTAATGTTGTGGACCTATATTTCTGCTGGAGGTCCTGGACATCTTGTTTAGACACATAGCATCATGGATTCTATCAAATACCAACAGATAAAAAATCAGTAAGTGACTGACTCTGTTAGAAATCTTATAATGGGCCATGTTTGGATCTTCAAACCGGACAATAAGTGAAGTGACATTCAGCCAAGTATGGTGATCCATACTCGGAATTCGTGCTCTGCATTTAACCCATCCAAAGTGCACACACACAGCAGTGAACACACACACACCGTGAACACACCCGGAGCAGTGGGCAGCCATTTTATGCTGCAGCGCCCGGGGAGCAGTTGGGGATTCGGTGCCTTGCTCAAGGGCACCTCAGTCGTGGTATTGAGGGTGGAGAGAGCGCTGGACATTCACTCCCCCCACCTACAATTCCTGCCGGCCGGAGACTCGAACCCGCAACCTTCGGATTACAAGTCCGACTCTCTAACCATTAGGCCACGACTTCCCACAATAATCCAAACACAAACCTCAAAAACAGCACAAAAATGGGTCACTGAGCACAAAACTAAGCTTCTGCTATGGCCATTCCAGTCCTCTGACCTGAACCCTGTAGAAAATGAGTGAGGTGAACTGAAGAGAAGAAGCACCAATATGGAGCAATGAATCTAAAGGATCTGGAGAGATTCTGGATGAAGGAATGGTCTCTGATCTCTTGTCAGGTGTTCTCTAACCTCATCAGGCATTATAGGAGAAACTTTAGAGCTGTTAAATGGGCAAATGGAGGTTTCAAAAAGTATTGAATAAAAGGGTGCCGTTAATTGTGGCCAATGTGTATTAGAGAAAAACATTTATTTCATAATGATATTTCCCCCCATTTTCAATTCTTATTATCCAATGAAAGGTTAGATTTTTGTGAATGTTTAATAAAAGATCAAAAGGATTAACAATGCAGATTAATTTTCACAGCCTTCTTTGATCATATTTACCAAGGGTGCCAATAATTCTGATCACGACTGTATATATATATATATATAAATTAATATATATCAACAAATTTATCTTTTGTTTTGTTTAAGTTAAGACGTTCCCTGTATAATTTACAGGGAATTTTTTAAAGAAAGCCTTTTTTAATGTAACTGAAATATACCAAAATGAATCAAATTATTACATCAAAATCCAACTGAATTGAGAGCTTGTGAATCAAATTTGACCAGAAAATCTGTATCGTTACCCATTCTCAACTTTGCATACTGTCTCAAAAATGAAATGCTTAAATGAAAGATAAAATGCTTAAAAAACAACACAAGTTATGCTTGGTCTACACCACATGATTTTCAAAGTTGTCGAATCACTGTTCCTTTCACACTGCATGACTATTTTGGGTATCATGATGTTTTCTCTAGGAAGTATCCCAGAATCCCAGCAATTTCCAAAAACATTCACGAGAAGTGATGTAAGACTCCTCCCGTTGAAATTTCCCTTGCTTTTTATCTTGCTCTCTCATTGGGTGTAGGTCACCGCCGATATGATTTCCAGTCAAAACGCATTTCAAACTGCAAGACTCCGAGTAGCAGATACATTAGCATTTCTTTTTTTTTGCATCTTTCATAATCATCACTTGCATAAAAATGAGCACCGATTTGTGTCAAAAAGTAAGTAATCTCCAGAAATTGTCGGCGAGTAAAAAAAGATGAACACCCAGCATTAAAGACACCTGAATGCATCTCTAATGTGTGTGAGAGGGGTCTCTATAGTGTCCTTGCAACATGTTTATACTACAACATACAACTCACCATATACAATTTAATGCATTAGTGACCTTTCTGAAAGCTGACCCTATTTATGCTTCTTACTAAGAGGCAGGACAGAACTGAAGGCCAACTGACCAGTCCAGAGGGAACTTCTGGTTGTTCATGCAGAAACAAAAGCCCCTCATAACTCCTGTCTGACAGGTCCACTAATCCAATGTGTCACTATATAAGAACATATGCATGTGCACATGCCTGTTCTCGACCTTCTATTAGCTGTACGGGTCAGCCATTTGTCTTACAGTGACAGGGTCATTCACCATGTGCCTTGAAGGAAGGCATGTCCTTATCAGAAATATGTTATATGACCAATACATGTGCAGGTCAGACAGTGTCACCATAGATAACATATCCATCTCCCATGATACTTCATCTCATATCATATGACAACATTTTTACAAATGGATAAGAAAAATGGGAGAATATTACACTTTATCTATGTGAAGATGGCCAAAACGTATCTCAAATAGGGAACACTGAATGTAAGTAAACAGAAGGCAAAATTGGAACTGGATAGACGTCTACATTTTTATGAAATAGCTGAATATTGCTGAGGTGCCAACAGCAGGTTGCACACAGGATCCAAAGCGGTTCTTATTTTGTTCTAAACGCATAAATGTGTGAAGTATGCCCTCTGCAGGTTGTTTAATGTTTACGGATTTTACGGGTGCTGTTGAACCTTTTTTATAGAAATAAGAATTTTCTTTTCTTTTTTTTTTTTTCTTTTTTTCACATAAGTTTCTTTTCTGATTTAATAGTAAATGCTCAGTTGCATTCTTTGGAAATTAAGTCATAATCTGAACCACAGATTAAATTTGAAATGCTCTTTCCTAAATACTAAATTAACATAATCTTAAACCAAGTTAATTCTGTACCATTAAAAAATACGTTGCATTGAAGAAAAAAAAAAAAACTGAATTAAAAATGTTTAAAATTATGTACTCACATGACAATAATTTACCTGGAACATTTAAATGTTTATATTTATGAGGTGATTTATTTATTTCTACTAACTTTTAAAATGAATGTAGCCTAATCTTTTTCTATTTTTTAATCTAATGTCAGCAGACTTAACATAAACTAAAATATTAAGTGCACCTTTAAAGTTGTACTTCCAGATCAAACCCAGGGCCCAGTTTGAAAGAAATCAGATTGGATAAAATCTTAAAAATGGGTTGTTCAAAAGAAAAGGTTTCTGAAATCAGATCATATCTGGATCAAACCTTCAGTTCAGTATGTGTATCCAAAAATATAGCTGCATTTATATTTTGTAATTGATTTGTTTAACAGTTACAGTGATATATGTAAAAATAATATATTCAATTTAAATGTAATTTATTAATTGCAATGACACTATCATCAGAGACCAATCAGTCAAAATTAGTTCCTAAACCCTAACAATTGTATATATCTTGCTGCATATTTATTTTTGTTTATTTGTGGGTCAGATGAGAAGTCTGGAAGTTTAAAAGAATTTCAAAACGGCAGCTGCAAGAGTTTACAGTATCTTCATAAACACTGACAAACTTCATCCTGGAAGGGGCTAGGGGAGAGCGGGCACAAAGTAACACTTTCTCAAATTGTGTAAATCCACATGGGGTTCAGAGTATAATTTTTTACCCACAGTAATTTCAGACTTGTCTAGTACAAATATGCCACTTTCTTTCATAATTACAGTGTTTACGTTTTTCTTTATTTACCGTCAAAAATTGGAAGTGAAATGTGACAACATGCCCCATAGGTGAGGTAGGTTGTAACATGACCATATGACAGCTTTAAATGTTATCTGATCTCATGAAAAATATATATATATATATATATATATATGACAAACTAAAATATTTTGTCAATAAAATAATTATTTCAGATAAAATAATGGCGATTTTTAAGAATGAAAAAAAAATATATATATATATATATATATATATAAGACAAACTAAAATATTTTGTCAATAAAATAATTATTTCAGATAAAATAATGGCGATTTTTAAGAATGAAAAATAATCAGATTTTTGAGTTTGACAAGAAACACATTGCAACCATGCTTGGGATGGCCCACATAAACGAGCCAAAATGCTTTACATATCTTGAAATAATAATTTCTGAATATTAAACATTGACTGTCAGTCATTATTCACCTGTTTTCCGTCGTTTCTCAAATTTATTAAAGTAAATAGTGTGAATTACATTGCTAATGTTATAGAATAGCACGGCAACTTACCCCATCTGCACAACTTTAATTTAAAACCGGTTAGTGTCTCCTGCTAATTATTATATAATGTTGATATGGTAACTAGTAAATACTGTAAATTTGATTTTGCTAGCATGTGTGGAAATATTTAAACCACGTGTGTTACAACAACTAACCCCGTTACTTTACTTTACCCAATACTGTACTAAGTTTTCTACAACTCTAAGGTATTAGTACAATACACTACAGTTTACTCAAGTATACTGCAGTATTTAATACAGTTTATCAGTTCACTAGGCCTATACAGTCAATACTTTGCGGTAGAATTCATTAACAAAACATAGGCCTACAGTACAATACACTTTTCTATAGAATGGCTCAAAACCATATAGTAGTTACTAAATTACTAGAGTAAATTTTCATGTGGGAATGTTTTGATAGCCTAGGTAATATTTTAGGAGGAAAAACGTTTTTCAACTACTGACCTAAAACTTTTTTAACATATTAATTAACATGAGATAAGTGTTATAAAATGTTTTGCTAACCTTGTCTGTGGAAAGTTATATCCAATGTAAATATAGTCCCACACTAAAATTAATATTTAGACAACTGTCGCTCAAATACCACACGTTTTTATGGAAGAACTGACATTAAAACACTTAAACAATAAATAAATACTTCTCATTATTACTACGTTAGTAGTTTGAAACATTCTGGTAACCTTGCCCCGTTTTGCTGAAGGACTGGTCAAAATTATTTTGTGTTAATCGACAGTAATGTCACAGACATTATTTATTTAAATTGTAGCCTCAGTAATTCAAGGCTTCCTTTATTTTGGAATAATAATTTATTTTCTGTTTCTTTTCTTCTTTTTTTAAAACCAATCCCTCCTTTCCAAAGACCATCAACACGAACACACGCTCTCTAGTGGACATATTGTTAATAAAAGACAACATTACTGATTTGATCACTGATCTTTATTTAAAACCTGATATGATAGCATGTTAGAAATTTCTCTTTGCTTGCAGTGTAAATCTGAAATATTAGCGTTGTTTTCAATGTGACAAATGAAGCCACATTTTAATCTTCCACGTCTTTGGTGTGTTTCCCATATAAACGTATTGTTCAATAACAATATTGGTCACAGATCAAGTGTATCACAATAATTAAGAATTCTAACAATGTAGTATCAAACAAAACAAATTATATACACAATACAAAGAGCTGCGTGTCTCAACCTTGACTCTCTTAGCCCCTGAAAAGCGTCTGAATAAAAGTATTAAAGGAAATTAAGCTGGTATTACTTATCAGTAAGGTCCACTGTGAAAGTGATAATAAAACAGGAAAGCTGTTTGTTTCTCGTGCTGGCTTGGTCCAAGTTCAGTAGCAAAAAGAGTCCTCCACAGGAAAATGCAGTACCATCAATACATTTACAAGACAGTAGAACTTGTACATATATTTAAACAATGCAGAGCATTATAAAGGCTTGGCAACACTTAGAAACAGATCCTCTCTTGTACATCTGTCCTGCGATCACAATTGGATATGGCCAGGAGAATGTGTTTTAAACAAACCAACACGGTGAACAAGTTTGGTCAAACACTTAATATATCAAAAACCTCACAGGCCACAACTCTCTAACTTGTACTTATTGTAAGACTGGTGGTTTTGAACACTAGCTCCTTGTTTAAATTGCATTGTGAGTGTGTATTGTAAGTACAGCAACTGCATTGATCTATGAAATCTTGCAGCTCGTCCGTGCGCAGTTCTGGGATGGGCTCAGTGGTGGGTAGATGATTTTGGGTTTTTTGGTTCCGTTCCTTTTTTTAGCGCTGCTGGCTATGACCGAGTATGAACGGCCGTGCATCATCCTGGCGTTGAGGCCGTTGGCCATGGAGAAGGACTTCAGATGGCTCTTTAAGGCAACAGGAAGGGGAAGTTTGTCCACAAGATGCACTGGAGTGCAGGAAACAATAGAACGACAGCACAGGTCCTGCAGACTCAACACTGGGCAAAAGAAAAGAACAGGTTCAGGTTAAATGCAACATATTATGGACCATAAAAACATCCTCAGTTCACAGGCATGACATTTTTTTTGTCTTCATAAAATACTGCACAAATGTAGATATGCAAGCTATCTGTCTTTATATGGTTTATACACATTCAGAATTTATCAGCAATGTTTGTCTTTAAAGGATGAAGTCATTCAATGGAAACTGAATCTGATTTATCACATTGCTTGGCCTTTAATAATCTCCAGTCAAAATAAACACATGATGCTTTTATTCAAATGCCTTAATCTAAGCTAAGTAAATGTTTTTATATTGCTTGAACTTGTTCCTACAGGCATTTTTCTAGCATAAACCAAAGCTATGATTATTAAGAGCTGAAATGTGCTGTGTGGGCGGGTGGCAGTTACATTGATATTTGAACACTGGGTGTCTCCACTGTGAGAAGTATAAAGTCTCAAAGCTTTGCATACTTCAGGTTTCTAAAGCGTTCCTTTGGCCTATACATAATTGCAGCATTGGTCTGAGGAAAAAAAACTTGTATTGCTGTTGCTTATGTGGTCATTCTCAGAAAAGGCTCCACTAAAAGGTCTGCTTTATTCTATGACAGCATTCCTTAATGTATCATTTCATGTCAGAAACGTTTATGGTGAAGCTTGTTTAATTCCCGGAGAGAATATTTCCAACCTCAGCTACATAATGAGTCATAGGGAGATGTTGATGGAACTGTAGTGAAAGAAGACAACGATGGTATTGTTGTGAACTACTGACGATTGTAGAGGTTTAGCTGTCTTTTCTCTCTGTAATTGTTTTATATGATTTACGTTCATGTAACTGTGAATATAAGTGATTTTTTACTTTAATGAAATAAAATTCTTGAAATAAAAATATTAAATATAAAATCAAATCAAATATATATATTTACAGAATGATACTGTTTGGCATTAAAAGTATACAATTTTATAATGGAATAAAATATAATATATGTCCTGTATCAGACATCAATTCATTTACAAATTTCTTAACATTATTAATTTTTTTTTAAAATTTGTGTAAGTACATATGCATTTGAATTTGTATTTCACACTTAGTTTCTAATTTATTTTATATTGTTTTTTTTATAATTATAATAGGATATTTTGATAGGGTATGATTTGTTGAAAGTATTTTTATATTCAGATTATAAATTATGCACAAACATGGGCAAAATATGGTGTTCCCAATCTTACACTGAACATAGTGTTTAATTTGTGATATTAACATGTTTTGAGGCAACTTGTAATGTGAAAAAAAAATGTTTTTTATGCTTCTATGTTTATTTTTAAAATATCATACAGCTACAAAAGTGAAGTTCTGAGTCCCAATTAGATAATGTCCATATCGTATATGAAGAGGCTTGTCACCTTTATTGGGTCTCCAAAGTCGCTCCATACCATGCCTCATGAGCACAATTCGTGCCAGCTCAGTGAAGGACTCAGTAATGTTGAAGTTACAGAGAGGGCTGACCTCGAAGAATGTGACCCCCAGTCGCTCTGCAAAAGCCTGGGCGTGCTCGGTGGTCACCTGACGCTTATAGGCCAGGTGAAGCCTGTTTCCCACCAGGATCTTGGGAACACCTGGTGCATGCTGGGTAAAAAATGAATAAATAAATAAACAGTGCTGCGCATCATCAGCCCCCTGCTCTCTACACAAATTAGTTACAGAGCCTCTGTATCATGTATCATTGCAATGATTAGAATCATAACTGCTGTTACTGAGTTGCATAACGAGCACATTTCCTGAAACACAGAGATACACATCTATTTTAGCACTTTCTCAAGATGATTAGCTTATGCTGTATTTAATCTGATTTCAAAGCCACTAGTATGAACTCATGTCTGTTCATACTCATAATCATACTGCACATTTAACATACTGAATACTGTAACTACTGCAGTTTTGATATGATTGACCTGATTTTACCTCATCGATCTCTTTAATCCATCTGTCGATGCCATCAAAAGACCACCGGTTTGTGATGTCATATACAAGGATAACACCCTGTGAGAAACAAAATATCAGTATGCAGTATATTAAACATAAATGCACTTTCAATTCAAAATGAAAGAAAAAAATTAAACCATAAGCTATCATCTGGGGTTTCAAAAACTCAGCGCGGTACTGGAAGTGGTATTATTTAACATCTCATGCAGTATGTGACTAAAATTGTTGGCAGAGATGTTTACGATGTAATGTCAATAAAGACTGTGGCTTTGCTCCAAGAGTTTCTGTTATTAGGATATCTGTGTTTGCCAGAACAAGGAAATGTCATATCAACAATACCAGTCCACTCCGATTTATAGCATACCACACTTTCAACAGGAACTGCTGATCATTGGGTGGGGTGTTTAACAACTGTCTGGGAACACTGGGATTTCAGAGATATTTAAAAGCTCATTTCCTAAAGTCTCTTTGTCCATTATATACAATGAGCTTACACACAACACAAATGGTGTCTGATGAAAATCATACAAAATATAACAATTTAAAAATAATATAAATTATAATTACAAAGAAAATAATACAAAAATATTAGTTTAATTTAAATGAATAATTATAAATAAAATATTTTTTTTACATTTCATTGAAATTATTTACATCTATTACAGGCATTCACAAACTCACAAGTAGTGACTGATAAATCATTTTAAATTTATTATATTTACATTTATGAATAAAATAATTAAAAATAACAACTTTTTATTTAAATTAATTCAAATAATTATAAATATTATTATACAAAATATATGAATTATAATTGTGTTTTTATAATTTATTGCCATTATACCTGTGCTCCTCTGGAATATGAGCGGAATATGGTGCAGAATCTGCCTTGTCCTGAGGTGTCCCTGCAAAAAATAACACAACACAGAGGGTCCGCATGACAAAGGACACAGTCTTCTTACTTCTCTTCTTCAAAACGTCTATAGCTATTGTCTTTCCCTCTGCCTGGTGACATGAGGATCTCTCTGTGGTTGGTGCCAGGGCAGCAGACTTTGAGTAGGAGCAGTGAAATGAATCATTCACCATCCAGGGCTGAGCGCAGCACCAAGATGTGCCAGTCATGTTGCAGCGGGTAGGACTGGAGTATCACAAACACTCTGCTCTAAAATGCTTCGTCTGTCAAGGCCAGATTATCAATAATTTATTCCAGACTCTTGGAAAAAGCTCAGTTCTCTTAAAATGTGCCAGGATTTATAAACAAGTTCTAGCCATGGCTAGTAGGATTGATTTGGCTGAATTTTTCATTGGAAGAGTTTGTTGAGGAGCGCTGTAATTAACATAGCCAGACGTTTGGCATGTTGACTTCATATTTTGGAAACCGACGAGACCTTATTGAGCATACACAGGCATGATGGAATGGAGGGGGTCATCTTTAATCTCTCTTCTTGCTCGGTTTGAGTTCAAGAGATAACAGGAGGAAATCAAGCTGAAACTTTAAAATTCAACATGTATTTCTAGGATATGTCAGGTGCTGCAGTCATGGGTGTCCAGTTTCCACAAGGAGAAGTAACTGTGATTTAAAGCTACTCACCAAAGCTGGAGCTTGACTCTGCGTCCATCAAGCAGTATGGTAGTTGTCTTGTAGTCAATTCCTACAAGTGAAGAAGAAATAACAAAATTACTTAAAAGGTAAAATATCTCATTTTTGCAGCACTAGCGTCACCAAGTGTAACTGCAAAAGTAATGACTGTTTTCAAACAGGCTTCCTGGTTGCCATTGGTCGAAAAACAGATAGCCCCTCTCAAATCTCACATTATTGGTTAACCTAATCAGGCTAAATAAAGCCACTATAGGAGGAAGCAGAACATAAAAAATAAAATAAAATCAAGTTTTGGGTCAGTAAGATTTTTAATTTAACCTGTTAAACTTCGCCCCCCATTTTGGGCCTCACAGGTGAAAATAACCTACCTAAATTAAAAAACGGTAACAGTTCCTGACAAAGTGTGCTACACAAACAAATTAGGTATCTTTGGAAAGAAGACACTCTAGGCTTTACTATCCATCATCCAGAGTTGATAATGCTCAAAAAGATAAAAAGTTATAGACACTGACGTGCCTTGAAAAATATTTTTTTATTTCATATACAAATACATGAAATAAGTCCTGGAGCAATCCAGAAAAGTAATGGATTGAAAGCCACATGTCTCCTGAGTTTATATTTCAAATTTGAAGAAGATACCATGAAAAATGAGATTCCTGCAATATTTTTTCTGAAACTATTTATAGTCCTCCCACCCCCCTGTTTGAGGAAAAATAACCACCAAATGTATTGCAGAATTATACAAACTATTTTAGTCATAATACATATTCCTGCATAGTTTTTCAATTATAAAATAATAGACAGAATTTTAGACATCATATAAGTGATTTATTTGAGCACTAAAAAATACAAAAATAATTATTTGAGTAATAAAAAAGGAAAATAGAAAAAAAATGCTTTGTATATAGTATGTATGTATATATTCTGATTGCCAGACATAAACTGATATTGGCAGACATGGTCATACAGTCAGTAATCGCACGCTGATGTGCGTCCATACAGATGATAATCATACAGATGGGCCATATAATCAATAATAGCTGATCAATGAATCACAATAATAGCCGTCATAGAGTCGGTAATAAACACGCTGATGTGCGTCCATACATATGATAATCATGCAGATACGGCCACATTCCCCACACAATACACACACACACATATAAAAAAAAGTAGAAGGAAAAAAAAAAGTTGAAGGAAAAAAAAAGTAGATCGCCAAGTTACGGCCCCCTCAGATGACAGCTGCGTCACAGCGTGCGTCACTCAGGAGAGAGCGCCAAATTCAAATAAACTATATTCCGCTTTTCTGAGACTTTTTTTTCCGTGGACGATCTCATTCTGTTTGTAAAACTGTATGCTACAGCACCGTGTTGTTTTTTTTTCCACCAAGACGCTGTTTTTGAGCGTAATTTATTCCATAACGGACGCGAACAATAACTCTCTGAAGAAATTAAATGTAAACAAAGGAATATTCATCCTTATTACAACGTTATTGTTTCGCTGGACTAAAAGTGCTCGCTGGGAGGTTGTTCTGTGGACCCTTACCTGTCTAACTAAACTGGGATTTCAGCAGTGGACGCGTTTGTGACTCGTTATTACAATGATGATGGTACGTACCGCTTTTTTATTCTGCATGTTTTGATGTGTACTGTTTACACAAATGTAGCAAATACATTCCTTATAAGCTTTCAATCGAAAAACCGCGATCTGTCGTCGATGCTTGAGGCTTAGACCTTCAGAATGATATATAGTTTGTCAAGATTAACTTTGTCCCGTTTCATTTATTCTATTAGAAAACAATCAGCAAATCAGAATGGTTTCTGAAGGACCATGTGACACTGAAGATTGGAGTAATGATGCTGAGAATTCTGCTTTGCCATCACAGGAATAAATTATATTCTAAAATACATTCAAATAGAAAACAGGTATTTTAAATTATAATAATATTTCACAGTATTACTGTTTTTACTGTATTTTTGGTTACATAAATACAGCCACAGTAAGCATAAGAGACTTTTATCAAAAACATGTGGGATTGTTGCCAGAGTGTTGCTATGCAATTACTAATGTCTTCTAATTGGTTTTTAGCATATTGTCATTTTGTGTTTTAGCTAGAGGGTTCTAAGCAGTTGCTTAGTGGTCCAGGCCAAAAGATCCCACTTCCAACTCTGTATGATATTCTGGCCCTACATATGGTTATGTAATTGTCTTCTAGACAAATTTCAAAGCCCAAAAGTTTAGTAAAATAAAAACACCATTCTTAAACAAGCTGCACAATTTGAGTTTAATAATTATCGTTAGGAGTTTGCTCAAATTCCTAGTATGAGTAATAGTAATAATCTAATAACTGCAAATGGGAAAGGCGAGTGGTGAGAAACGCTTAAGAATTTTTGCAGAGAAAGTTTGCATTTTATGTTCAAATAAAGACTGCATTCCTTTACTCTTAGCCAATATTTTATTTACAAAGTCCCTCTTTTGATCAAGCTTTTGGATGACAGTAATTTATGATTAAGTGGCATCTGCTGGTATGATCATGACACTTGAGGAGGATGCCTAAACTGAGATTGGAAAGCTTTAGTGTCACCTCCGTGGGGGCTCCAGGTTCCACACACATACACTCTGGCATTCTGAACACTCTCTATCCCAGGGAATTTCAGCGCCCATCACACATTCCACTGCGATGAGAATGAAACCCAACACTGTGAAAATATACATGGAACAACTGGAAGATTCCATTTAAGTGACAGACAGAGGATTCGAAAACACCATCGCTATCACTAAAGAATGGAACCAAATGAACCAATCACAATCCCATGTCACCCTGTGAACTGTGAGGTCACTTAGTGAATTACAGCGTATCCAAAGGTATGCACTAATGGTGAGGTTTAATGTTCTGTACATTAAACATCAAGTATCAGGTATCAAGCCCTCCATGAAAAATTATGCATTAGTTCTGTTTGGGTCTCAGAGACTACAATGGTGTGAAAAAGTGTTGGCCCCCTTCCTGATTTTTTTTTTTTTGCATGTTTGTCACACTTTAATGTTTCAGATCATCAAACAAATTTAAATATTAATCAAAGATAACACAAGTAAACACAACATGCAGCTTTTAAATGAAGGTTTTTTTTTATGAAGGGAAAACAAAATCCAAACCCACATGGCCCAGTGTGAAATGTGAGGATCCTGTTTGTGGACTTCAGCTCCGCTTTTAACACCATCACCACGGAAACCCTTCAGAATAAACTAACCCAGCTCTCCGTCCCCACCTCCGTCGGCCAGTGGATCAACAGCTTCCTGACAGACAGACAGCAGTTAGTAAAGCTTGGTACATTCACATCCAGCACTCGAACCATCAGCACTGGAGCTCCTCAGGGCTGCGTACTCTCCCCACTGCTCTTCTCCCTCTACACCAACGACTGTACATCTAAAGACCCCTCTGTCAAGCTCCTGAAGTTTGCAGACGGCACCACACTGATCGGCCTCATCCAGGACGGTGACGAGTCTGCTTACAGACAGGAGGTTAAGGAGCTGGCTGTCTGGTGCAGTCTTAACAACCTGGAGCTTAACACGCTCAAAACTCAAACAAAATCAAACCTCTACAAATGATTCAGAATGTAGCGGCACGACTGATCTTCAACGAGCCCAAAAGAGCGCATGTTACACCTCTCTTCATCTCCTTGCACTGGCTACCAGTGGCAGCTCGCATCCAGTTCAAGACACTGATGCTTGCGTACAGAACTACCACAGGCTCAGCACCCTCCTACTTCCACTCACTATTACGAACCTACATCCCCTCCAGAAGTTTGAGATCTGCTAGTGAGCGACACCTTGTGGTACCATCACAGAGAGGCTCAAAATCACTCTCCAGAACATTCTCGTTCACCATTCCTGGCTGGTGGAATAATCTTCCCACCCCTATCCGGAACGCCAGATCCCTGGCAATCTTCAAGCAACAACTGAAAACTCATCTCTTTCGGCAGTACTTGACTTCATCCTAAACTCAAAAAAAAAAAATAATAAATTCCCTCTATCTTTCTCTCCACTTACTAGCTTGTACATATTTGAACAATGACTGAGACTTGGTGTTACGAGCACTTCCTCTGTCTGATTGCCTCTTCAAGATTAATCGCTTTTTGTATTCCCCAATTGTAAGTCGCTTTGGATAAAAGCGTCTGCCAAATGACTAAATGTAATGTAATGTAATGTAACTGTGGAGATGATAGTGGACTTCAGGAGAAACCCCCCTGCTCTCCCCCCACTCACCATCATGAACAGCACTGTGACTGCAGTGGAGTCATTCAGATTCCTGGGCACCACCATCTCTCAGGACCTGAAGTGGGAGATTCACATAGACTCCATTGTCAGGAAGGCCCAGCAGAGGTTGTACTTTCTTCGCCAGCTGAGGAAGTTCAACCTGCCACAGGAGCTGCTGAAACAGTTCTACTCATTGAATCCTGTCATCATTGAATCCGTCCTCTGCACTTCAATAACTGTCTGGTTCAGCTCAGCTACCAAGTCTGACCTCAGAAGACTACAGAGAGTAGTCAGGACTGCTGAGCGAATCATTGGTACAACCCTCCCCACTCTCCAAGAACTGTGCTTATCCAGAGTGAGCAAAAGGGCTGGTAAAATCACTCTGGACCCCTCACACCCAGCACACTCTCTCTTTGAAGTGTTACCGTCTGGTTGACGGTACAGAGCTCTGTGCACCAGAACGACCAGACACAGGAACAGTTTTGGTTCCCTCAGGCTATCCATCTCATGAACACTCAACAATAAATGTGGAACACACAACTATAATACACTATCCATTCACCACACTCACTAATTTAATCTTTATTTTCTCATTTCTAATTTGCACATACTTGACCTGTACATACATAGTTGTTTATATTATATATTGTGTTTTGCTGCTTTGTATATTGCCTTTTGGTTAATTGTTGTTATTCTTTTATTATCTGTGTCCTGTCCTGTTGCTGTCTTTCTGTTGCACTGTGGAGCTTCTGTCACTACAACAAATTCCTTGCATGTGTAAACATACTTGGCCAATAAAGCTCATTCTGATTCTGATTCTGATATACACACAGTGTACACACACACAGTGTAATAATGTTTGATGTTTCATTGCAGAAAAGAAAAAACTATTATTTAAAAAATGGTTTGGTTGAACAATAAATGCTTAATTAGATGACTCTAACCTCAACTACAGAACAAAAACATATTTTATCAAATAAACATGCCCAGGGCTTACATCATATTTTCCACCACAAAATAAATCTTTTATCAAGCTTTTGATAAAAGGCTTATTGTGAATTATTTAATTCAATGTGATGCATCACTTTTAGACAAATATTGTATAACACCAGCTCTCTAGTGTTTTTTTTCTTTATAAAAATGTCTGCCTGTAGGATGCAGTCTTCCTGTTTGTGTGGGCAAGCTCTGATTCATCCTGACAGATTTTTTCACACTAACCCTTTCTGTCTCCCCGCGCAATTACCCTGCTCTGCACCTCTCCTCACCTCCCTCACAGCAACCAGCAGAGAGCCATAGACCTTTTCTGACGGGATGACACATATGTCGGATCAACGGGAGTAAGTGGATGAGGATGAAGCCTCCGTGGATAATGGTGTTCAAAATCTAGAGCTGAGGGAGAAACAGTTATGCTAACACTTACTGATCCATCCCTGTGCAACTTCAAGTCACACAATTTAAAAAAAACTAAAATACTGCAAGCTGCTTTGTGGCCTGTGGAGACGTTGTGGTTGACCTCAAAAAACATCAAAAAAGATCAGCTAGAATTTAAAGCACCGTAATTAAACTCAAACAGACCTCAGCCAAGGTAGATGCCATAGTTAAAGGTGCACTCACACTAATTTCTCCCTGATTAAAAAAATAAATAAAAAGTACATTTAATTTTACATTTAATTAACATGGGGTAAAAACTGGAGTCATATTAGTATCAAAACTGGCTAATGTTGAAATTCTACACTAATTTTTAGAAAGGGACAGTCCTCCCAAAAATGAAAATTCTGTCATCTGTCATCACCTGTATGCAGTTCTATCTTTTTCTGAACACAAAGGTATATATTTTGAACAGTGTTGATAATCAAACATTTTCGGTTCCCATTGATTTCCATTGTATTTTTTGTCAATACAATGGAAGTCAATGGGAACCAAAACCATTTAGTAACTTGGGTGGACTATCCATTTAAAAGTAAAATACTAAACTAAAATCAGTCACTTTAAATGCTATAGGTGAATTTAGGCATAATAACATGATAAAATACAGTATGAAAAATCAATATTCCTTTTAAGATTTTCTTTTAGATTCTCAAGATTATATTTTACAGTGTGAAATGTACAGTGTTTATAAGCATTAACTTGAGAGTGTGTTAGCTGACAGCAAAGATGATCTAAATGAAAAAAATTAAAATTCATTACAAAAATACTGACTGATACCAAAAAACTCTTAATACTGGCTAATGGCCGATATGGTACCAATAAATAGGACATTCCTAAACATTAAATATTTGATTTTCCATGATGCTGCATCCACACTGCAAGGTGTCAGACAGTATACATCCAATATAAGGTAATGCAACATAAACCAAAAATATTTGATGCATGTTGTTTCATCTTAGATGTGATCTAAGACAATACAACACACAGAACAAACTGTACTCCTACCATTCACAGCCTTGTTTTAATTTGTGCAAACTTTAATATGCCGTCTACCCTGATTAAGCTCCACAGGCATTACATAACATAAAACACATTGAGAAACACATCAGCCTGTACGTTATTTATAAGACAGTGGGATAAATGTTTCAGTGGCACAGAACTGATTTCTCTCTGGGTGAAGAACAGCTGCAAGGCTTCAACTGGCACTGTTCCTTTAAAATCGAGAGTCAACGCACCCTTTTCATCATTCAAACAAACAAGTTGCTTGAGAGGTTCATGCAAGTGTTTAGATCAGAACGTCAGAACGTTCCACTCCTTTATCACCAGCAAAGCCTGGCATTCCCCTCAGCCGCATTTTGCTCAGCAGTCGGAGAGCACAGTTACGTAAGAGTTTTGGCCAGTAGTAATAATCTCTATAAACAGAAATTCCAACAGAGACTTCTGCTGGCAAGGTGGTTAAGCAAGATCTCTCCCTTTCTAATCATAATGGAGCTTATCGACCGTGTACATACAGTATACACTTATAAGTAATTTTGAGAGTTGCTCCCAAGGTTACAATACAAAATAAATACACAAGTTATAAAATATAACAGAACAGGATGTAGAAAATGTTCTGAATCTAGTAAGCAACCTAAACAGCAAAAGGCTCCAGCCATTCCTTCGTCTATTAATTGCTTGCATACCCAATGTCTTAGAATTTGTTTTCTAAGTATTAGCATCCTGGCAGAGCTGTTTACTGGCCCTACGGGGGCAATATTTTTTCTAGAGAGTTTGTAAATGAATGTAGTATGAAGTCACTTTCACAAGACTGCATTGGGATATTACATTTTCATTGCTGTTGCGCTGAAAAGAGCAACTAGTTTAAAGTTAACATGAACTAAATTTCCCCTATTTTTTTATTTACTATTTACTATGCACATCCCTGATCTTACTGTAAATTATTAATCAATGCACCTTTTTTTTCTCCAAAAAGATTGTTTTCATAATAATTATTCAAAATGCTGTAATATTCTCTTACTCTAAAACAAATTTCCTTCTTTGGTAACATCAGGCTATTCATTCTGGTTGGAAACCCCACTTTTCACAATCCACTAAAGTCCCGTCTTGCTCAGAAATTTGTCATATTACTGAAGTGGGTTGTGAATGGCAATTAATGTTGACTTTAAAGGAATAGTTCACCCAAAAATGAAGATTTGCTAAACAATGTTAAACACACACCTCAAGCCATCCAAGATGTAGATGAGACTGTTTCTTCATCACAACAGATTTGGAGAAAATTAGCATTACATTTGCTCACCCCCTTCAATGAATGGGTGCTGTCAGAATGAGAGTTCAGACAGCTAATAAAAACATCACAATAATCCACAAGTAATCCATACATCTCCAGACAATAAATGAACATATTTTGAAGTGAAAAGCTGCATGTTTGTAAAAAAAAGAAAAGAAAGAAAAAAATAAACTTTTTCACTAAAAGGAGAAAAGACTTAACAACACTTTAACATCACATTTTTTGCATCACAAGACACTAATTGAGTTACTGAAGTTGTGGATTATTGTGAAGCTTTTATCAGATGTTTGGAGTTGGACTCTCATTTTGACGGCACCCATTCACTGCAGAGAATCCACTGGTGAGCAAGTGATGTAATGCTAAATTTCTCCAAATCTGTTCCGATAAAGAAAGAAACTCATCTACATCTCGGATGGCCTGAGGCTGAGTAAATTTTAGTTTTATTTATTTTTTGTGAACTAATCCTTTAAGAATATACAGTATTACGCCTGTCCAAGCAAGACAAATACTATTTAAAGGCTTTTGGTCTAAAGAAGATTTTGTTCCTATAACCTGTTGCCCCTCTTCTAAAAGTGGCTTGTACTCCTTCCTCAGCTGCTTGAAGCAACAAGCAAGCAACCCAGATCTCAGTCAGCCTCTGACCCTAAATGAACAGGTTGGCTGTCAATTTACTTGCTAAACCACTTCAGTCTAATCTAAGCTGTTACAATGAGACTCAAAATGTTCATCACCACTTAGAATCTGCCCAAATGCTGTGACAATGAAAAACGGCACTGAAAATGAAAAACGTGTTGTTCTTCCTGTTAAAGCATGCAGAAAGTCAATAAAACAGAAAGCTGGAGAAAATATGTAAACTATTAAGAATTAAGAGACCTATAGTACTGTCACATCGAGAGCTGATTGCTAACGAGTTAATAAGTGATATGCAAGTCAAGAAGTAAAGATGTTGTGATTATGTGATACCAGCCACATGTTTGCATCACATGATGAATGTTGTTGGTCTTGCAGGCAAGACACATGAAAAATATGTTGTTTAGTTGTGAAAGTCCAAAGGGGGGTTCACTACAGTTGATTTTGTCCCCTGGGAAGAGTTCATTTTTCCAAAACATGGAGTAACTAATAACTACAACTACTACTGAGCTGTGAATAAGAGCGGGACAAACTGGGGTTAGAGGAGCGATGCGATCTTAATGTTTTTATATATGTGGTATATTTACTGTTATAATAAATAAAAGATTTAAAATAAACAGAACAGATGCAGATCCCTTGTTTTTGTGTACAACGGGTTTTTGTTTATATTGTCGACTGACAACATTTCTGAAACTGTTCACAATAAATGATGTAGATGTAGATGCTTGCTAGTTGATAATCAAGTGTATGATACAAAGGTTGCATAATCTACAATCCATAATAATAGATTCATCCAGAAATGCACAGACCAACAAACATTAGTCTTATTTGTACACAGAGATCAAAACTTACCCATATTGTATCCATAGGGTGACTCACTGGACCCATCCTGTAGACTGGCCAGTATTTCCCCTTTCCCAACATCACTGTCTCCAACCAGCAGGAATTTCAGGAGGAAATCATAAGCTTTTGCTGGGCTGCTCCTGTGGTTCATCTTCACATCAGCCCGATGACCCATTCTGGTACATCATGTAACTGTCCTTTGATGGACTTGTGTTAAATATCTCAAGACCACCAGTGCAACTGAACAATATAGCTGTTTTAAAAACAAACCTACGTAGTATTCTGTGTTTAAAATCTCATGTCCAGTACAACACTAAAGCTGTCCTATTGTTCAAAGATTCTGGTTGTGGATCCACTGATGCTGTTGCATCACATTAGTAGCTAAATAAAGACCCTCGTATGTTTACAGTACAGTAACATAAACCAAGTAACTTCTTAAAATCGGTTGTTTATACTTATAAAATAAATGTTAATCTTTATAAAACACTCCTAATGTTTTTTCATCTTTACATTTCGAGCAAACCTGGTCCATTGAGCTCTCAGCCACGATCCCTCTCTTCTATCAGCCTCCCTAAACAGAAAAATGTAATGAGTTCATCCTTAGATTTTCCTTGATTGGCTCCTGTGTGGAGTTGCTAAGGCAGCTCTGCTATTTCATTGGACATTAATCCCGTCAATCAAATCCAGAAAACGCCCATTTTGTGTTGGAGAGGGTGTGGCTAATCCGCTGTTTTGATCCCATAAACGCTGGTACCAGATCAGAGCCCGTATGTTCATCCATTTAGGTTTTGTCTCGCGGACGGATGCTTCAAGCGCGTGCTCGGGTTTGTTGTTTTCCGGGGCACGAAGAATGACGTAGTGTTTAAATGACGTAATATGATTATTGTAGTTTCTAAACAGGTTATTGTAGTTTGTTTTGTCTTTTTAAAACCGCTGCAGTACTTTAAAACTATATTTTAGTCTGAGAATAAAAAAAGCTATCAAAATCATTAAAGTGGGTTAATTATTTTATTTTGCAACACTACTGTCCCCTGTATCTTTGATCTGTTGGGCTTTCGACCTTTACAAAGCCAGACTTTAACACTATTATAACTTCTATAAAGAACATTCACTAGCAAAACTACATTATATAATGCTTTACAGATCAATATTTAGAAAAGTAGAAATCAGTTAATTAGAAATAACATGAAAATATGTTTCTTATGCATCACATATCAATTGTGATACATGTTAAAGCTTCTTCTGGTATTAAAGAACATTTAAACATTTTGGTGAATGCAGCAAACTGGTTTGGAATGTTTGATTATTGCATTATTGTTTAGGTCTCTAAGAAACATATTACAAAGATTGTTTTTGAAAATTGTATTAATATTTTATGATCAAACCACAATTATGCAATTATACAACATATGCAGAATCCCTCTACATTAATATGAATAAAACTACATATCTTCAGGATCTCATTCATTGTGATTAATAACTACTCAAATATCATTTTTATATATTTACTGTTGTGCCTTGTCTGTTTGATTAAGCATAATCCAAACTGAAGAAACATGTTTGAGCCTAGTGTTATTGCACAATATTGTTCACTTGAGTACCACTGAGAGCATCTGAGCATGTGTTATTATGAAGCATGTATCTGCTATAGATGTAGGATATCCAAATATGCAAGCACAGACTAACGTTCTAGTATGCAGCAACATTACCGGTCATGCTATATAAATTATTACACAATAATCAACAAGTCGTATGCTTTTTCACGCCAATGCAATTGCTAAGTTTTAAGATCATGTTTTACATCAAAGGACAATAATAAAAATGCACAAATGCTGCCCTCTAGTGTTCTAAAGTAAGCCACACAAGCAGCTCATTTCTGACTATCCTCACAAATGTTGACACATTTTCACAAATTTTGCATACACAGCTCAGTTGTTTGATATCAAAATAATTTTTATCTTATGGTGTATAAAAAACAGTGACTTATTATCTTTAACAAAATTCACAGGCAGATGATCAGTCTTCATTACTGTTCAGTTTTTTTTAATTGTTTGATTGAATCTATACAGATATTTAAGTGAAACACGTCAACTTATACAGCAATCCTTACAAAATGATTACTGAACGCACTCTCCTAAAGATAAATCTGATGAAAATTCTCTGAATATTAAATAATTAGCTATACCCAGGGATGGGTAACTGCTGTCCCTCCTTGGCTTCAAAAAAGGTGTATGAGAGTATAATAGTATCAACTCTTGCCATCCTGGGGTCATCATCAAACTCTGGATCAATGTAGAAGAAAACAGGCATGTCAACTTCCTCATGTGGATTTAACCTCTGTTCCTCAAAACAGAAACACTAATGGGGGGAAAAAGGAGCAATGTATTAGCACAATAATTCAGCATGTCTATTTTGAATTTAGCATGCTTTTTAGTGAGCTAGGTAACAAATGGATAGACAAATAATAGTAATGTCAGCATGGGTTTATTTACATGTATATTTACCTGTATCTTATTAAAATATTGCCCAGCCTCAAAAGGTACAACATTGTAGGTAGAAATGCCTATCACTGGTTTGTCTGTGGGATTCCGTGCCTTATAAAAAGCCAGAGCAGTTTCTCCTGGTACGAGCTGGGAAACATTCAAACATAGAATAATCAATTTGGATAGTGTTCATCTTTACATTAATAAAACTGTGTTACTGTTGACATTAAATGAAAAATATGCTGTGTATGGAATGCCATATGAACATTCATTCTTAAAATCAATGTTTTAAATGACAATTCAGGCTACAATCCTTGGAGAGATTTAGTATTGGCAGAAAATCAGACTTATAATCAATAAATATTATCTTTACAATCCTCTTTTATGATTATTGGAATTTATTTAATATATACACATCAGAGACGTTATCCCTGCTGGTCTGGAGAGCCTTCAGTTTGCCTACAGGAAGAACCGCTCTATGGAGGATTCTGTCTCGTTAGCACTCCACACAGCCATGACACACCTGCAGCATCCCAAAACTTATGTTAGGATGCTATTCGTGGACTTCAGCTCAGCTTTCAATACTGTTCTCCCAGACAAGCTGGCACTGAAGCTCCACAACCTGGGATTATCAGCTTCACTGTGTTCCTGGATCAGGGACTTTCTCATCAACCGACCACAGGCGGTGAGGATAGGGAACTTTACATCTTCCACCCTGATCCTGAACACTGGAACACCGCAGGGCTGTGTGCTCAGCCCGGCCCTCTTCAGCCTTTTCTCTCACGACTGTTCTGCTATCCACTCCACAAATATGCTCGTGAAGTTTGCGGACGACACCACCGTGGTGGGTCACATATCCGACAATGATGAGACTCACTACAGAGAGGAGATCCAGCACCTGATATACTGGTGTTCAACTAACAATCTCATTTTGAACACCAGCAAGACCAAGGAGGTCATAGTGGACTTCAGGAGGTCCAGGAAGACGAAGCACGCTCCTCTTTGCATACATGGGGAGGTGGTGGAGTGTGTGGACAGTACTAAGTTCCTGGGCATCCACATTTCATCTGACCTGTCCTGGTCTGTCAACACCTCACACCTGGTGAAGAGGGCGCAACAACGGCTTTTCTTCCTCAGGAAGTTAAAACGTACTGGACTCTCCTCTCAGCTGCTCAAGAACTTCTAGACCGCTACAATAGAAAGCATACTCTGTCTTAGTGCAACGGTGTGGTACGGCAGCTGCACTGCAAAGGATAGAAAGGACTTGGCCCGGGTGGTGACTGAGAACTGCTCAGGGGATCGTGGGCTGCCGTCTACCAGATCTGGACACAATATATGCTGTCCTGGTCAAGAAAAAGGCCAGCCGCATCGCGGCGGATCCCACCCACCCGGGAAATGGACTGTTTGTACCGCTTCCTTCAGGAAAGCGGTACAGAAACATTAAGACCACCACAACCAGACTCAAAAACAGCTTCTTCCCCAGAGCTGTGAAAGCCATCACCCCCCCCACTCCCCCGCAGTCATACACACATGCAACCTTCCCCCAAAGCCACATACTCACTCACTGACACACACACACACCTCCCTGATTCTCACAAACAGACATCAGTTCTTTGCAAAAGGTCATTGAATCCACACACTCTGACTGTCTTGCACTGCCGCACTTTATTTACACTCTAGTTTATATATTTTTAAGGTGAGAGTCTCATATACAAAATTTTGTTATGTGTGAGCATAAATGACAATAAAGACTCTTGAATCTTGAATATACACACATTCATGTAAATGTTTGGAATAATTAAGATGTTTTAATTACATTAATTTGATAAAAATAGGGTAAAAACTGTAATATTGTGAAATATTAATACAACCTAAAATAAGTGTTTTCTACTTTAATATATTTTAAAATATATTTATTCCTGTGATGAAAGGCTGAATTGTCTGCATCCATTACTCCAGTCTTCAGTCACACACTTCAGGAATCATTTTAATATGCTGATTTGCAGCTCAAGAAACATTTATTATTATTGTTCAAAATAATTGTGGTGCTTAATATCTTAAAACTGAACAAAAAGTTGATCACAAAAATGATAATCTTACATAAATCTCTGACTGCTGCGGACGGAAGTTCCACTGCATGCTGGCGTGCGTGTCTGCATTGAAGGTCACTTTAATAATACGGTCCCTGACCGGCTTCATTGTCTCCACTTGATCTGTGTTATGTCCTGCTACTGCTGTGCCTCCCAGCCCTGTTGCCTGATGAAAGAAAAGGAACATGTTATTGTAATTCTATGAATCCACCAAAAAAAACTTTTATTGAGATTATCAGTGTAATACTGACTTGACAGTACAGTCTGTAGAGCGGAACAGCAGCATATGACAGGCCAATCATTCCCACTCCGGCAGCCGCGATGTATGTGAGGACGGTCTTGTTTCTTTTCTTCCAGTCATCTTCCTGGTTCTGACGTTTCCTTTTGTGAATTTTAGCTCCTCTTGACTGGTTGAGGAATCGTTGCGGGGTCCTCCTGAGGAAGAGCTGGCCACTGGATGTGGCTAGTTGTCTGATGTTGCAACAATTAATGCATGGTCGAGTGCTAAAAATCGCTTGCTGTACGTAGTGCTTTGCAGTGCACCCACGGAGAAGGAATGGCAATAGCATAATCCTAGAGTTATATGTGAAATGCCCCACAAGACAGGTTTGTTTCACCTAAAACCAAAAACAAGGACAGACATGATCACTAAAATAATATAAGTGAGTGATGGATTATATTACACAAACTATGTGATCAGTCCAGACTGAAGAAATGGTTTACTGATGAAAATTATAAGACATAGGCCTAGGCCAGGAGTGGCCACAGCCCGGAAGAGTTTTGCTTCGAACACACCTGGACAAGCTAATCAAGGTCTGAAGGGTTACTAGGAAGCTACTGGCAGGTGAGTTTTAATTAGGGTTGGAACTGAACTCTGCAGGGCTGTGGCTCTCCAGGACTGGAGTTCGCCACCCCTGGCCTAGGCTATCAAATTTAGGCTTTTTATTACATGTCCATTTATCTTTCAAAAGTTTAGGATCAATAACGACTTTATATTCTATGCTATATAAATGCAGTTTTTAAACTTTCTATTTATCAAAGAATCCAGAAAAAATGTATTCCAGTTAAGCATGCTAATTAAGCAGCATTGATAATAATGTTGAGCACCAAATCAGCATATTGCAGTGATTTCTGAAGGATCATTCAGCTTTGCCATCACAGGAAAACATTACTTTTTAAAATATATTCAAATAGAAAACAGTTCTTTTTCTAACCCCCAGTTTCACAGACAAGACTTAAACCTAGTCCCAGACTAAAGTGTTTTAACTGAAAGAAACTTGCACTAAAACTTGCATCTTAAACTATATCAGTGCCTTTTGCACACCAGTAATGTTTTCTTCTAAGGCATGTTAATAAAAATTACTTAAATTTCCTAATTGAACAATGGCCTAATCCTGGTTTAGTCTAAGCCCTGTCTCTGAACATATTCCACAATATTATTTTTACTGTCTCTTTGATCAAATAAATGCGGTCTTGGAACGAAACCGACTTTTGAACGCTAATGTATATGAAAACATCAAACAAACTGTGAAACTAACTTACACAGCCTTACTTTATGTGCTACCACAATAATTGATAAGCATAAAGTTGTATAGTCAATCTAAACAATTAAGTATTTTTCTTAAATGATAAAACAACTGCCAACCAATAACACAGAGATAGAAAGTCCGATTACTGACAACTTACTGTAAATCATGCAAGCTATACACCGGCTATCCAGCTGTTTACATTGTTGTGAACGTATATGTTGATTAAATATTTAATTAATATGACTTTAAACAACCACAAACATTTCATATAGAAGATGCTGAAGCATTAACTTACCTGGCTCAAATGATGCGGGTATGTGCACTTACACCCTTCAACAACATGTTACAAAACATCAACGCGCATCTATTGGTGCAACAGATTCTAGTTCCCCGGGTAACAAACCACTACTGCTACAGTTCCGGCTGTTGCTGCGGAAACTGACCTACCTCGAGGTACAGTGCTTGTTGATGTTATTACCACATAAACGATTTTACACGTTACAATAATTGTGCTTATGTTACCGCTTGAATCAAGTAAAGTGTCGTAAAAGTTAAAAAAGTGACATCTCTTACTAAAAAGTGTCTTGTTCAGGTTTTTCAACAACACGGATATTTAAAAGTTATGTGAAAACGTCACAGGGATCAAATCATATGCATATAAATATATTTTTTTAAATACACGTATGTATATGTAATCATTTGACAGCACTACTTCAAAGTTTGTTTTATTTGTTGTTATTGGTTAATTTGCTAAAATATTGCACACAATCTGTGAATGTGGATTTTAACGTTCTAATTTCATTATATCTGTTTTATTGAGGTTATACATTTAAATGACAAAGGTCAAAACGTTTGGCTTAGTAGTTTATGGAAAAATAAAATAGCAAAAACACATAATGTTAAAATTATCCCTGTTCTAGTTGTAATTATAGTAATCATCATGCTGCCTTCATTACTGTACTTTAATATTCCAGCAGGGCTTCAAAACGCCTCCTCATGGTCACTAGCTGAATTACAGCATTTAACCTTATTTCACCTTTGGTGGCATTCAAGGATTAAGGGTCTTGAAGGGTTAAAAGATTATAATATTTAAAAACTGTGGTTTATTTATAGGCTATATGTCATGGTTGCTGTTTTTTTGTTTTCATGGAGTACACAAACTGACCTTACATTAAAATAGGAATTTGTGAGTGGTAAAACAAGTTTTATTTTCTTCTTCATTCTTGTTTTTAGACACTTTTAATGAATTTCTATTTGATTTCATTTCTATTTTTATATACATAAACTGTAGTTGTTGTTGTTTTTGTTTTTTTATGTGGACAAAGCTAACTTATGTTTCTTCATTGTCTTTTCAGTTCTAAATAGCCTGGACTGTGGATTCAGTTTCCCTGCATCAGAAATCATGCAGTTAGGCTCCCGTCCCCTCGTTCCACATCACTGGCCGGTTTCAAGTTTGGAGGTTCCTGCCTTCGGAGAGGCAGAATCATCATCAGCTGTGACAGCGCAGAGAGAGGTGAGGCGAACCATGTGACTGCGGGGTATCAGGAGAGATTAGTGGATAGGTAGGAGTGTGTCTGTTACTGTCTGGGTAGATTGCTGTCTCTCGGTCATCGAGACTGACCTGATTTGAACCGCCATTTCCCCCAACCTTGTGATAACGTAGACTTTACAATACATCATCAGTTGCTTGTGGACCTGCAATGGCACTGCTTCCACAAATGGAGGCAGAACACTTTGATGGGCTATCACTCCTCTACTGGTAGGAAATGCCGTCATCTTGCTTTAGATTAAGCAAATGCGAATGCTTTTAAAGCTTATTTGATGCCTTATTTCGTTTGTGTCGTATCCTTTGTTTCTGCTTGTTTGAATGTGTTGAATGTTACAATTGTATTGGAATATTTCAGCATATTTCTTCTTAATAATTTGTGATGCTCTAATGTGATGCAGATAAACTAGCTTTCATTCACAACAGAGATATAGTATAATTTAGAGTTCATTATCATTGTCTTGGTGATGAACTGGCAGGAAGTGGAAAGTTAGAGCAAGACAGACAGGATGCACCCTAGGGGATGTCTGCGTAGTCTTACTATATAGTCACTTGAGTGCATATCCTTACATGGCTTGAGCAAGGTAAAACAGATTAGGTAGAATTAAGTGATCAGTTTAATGCTGGATCTTTTGTAACACAATCTCACGCACTACATCTTAGCTCACTTTGTCCTTGTCATCCTGTTTAGTTGTTTTCTTTTCATTTCTTTCTGTATTTGCCATTATCTTCTGTTATAATGGACAGATCCATTATATGCAACTCTCTCAATATGCAATATTTTGGGGAAAATATTGGGAATGATTATGTTCTTTCGTTTAGGATTTAATCACTCATGCCTCTGAGGGTCAACCGCATTATTACCATCCATTCAATAATCTGTATTTTTAAAAACAGTCTGGAATATTTCTCTGAAAATCTTGTTTTTATAATAATATCTCTTGTACTAATATTTAAAGGAATCTCTCCTTTTTTTTCAGGACAATAATGGGGCCCCACGGCATCAACCGTGTTGTGGAGAGACTAGAGTTTACAGACTGTAAAAAAGGACTTGGTGAGAACCAAAGCACAATTTCTTACAGTTTATAATAATATTCCTAGAAAACTGGTTTACTTTACTGCTTTATTTTTCAAGGCATTTGCTGCGCAATTTGATTTACATTGTTTTGTCACCCCCATATAATTAATTAATCCCAAAAATCTTGTTCTCAATTTGACAGGCGTGAAGATTATTGGGGGCTACAGGGAACAGAGCGGTGAAGAGTTCGGTATTTTCATTAAACGAATTTTGCCAGGTGGCGTGGCGGCACAGGACGGTATGTTCTCTTTCCCAAAACCTCCACTGAATGTTTCTACCTAGAATCTGGGAATGATGGATGATATACTTTTTTTCTTTCAGGGCGTCTTAGAGCAGGGGACCTCATTTTAGATGTCAACAACATGAATTTAGAAGGTGTTACAAATGAAAAGTAATGTATTCTGGATTGGTTATGGATCTGTATTAAAACAGAAGATGCCTAAAGTGTAATAAAAGAGCTAATCTAAGAAATCTGTTTGATATTAGGGCAGTGGAAGTTCTTCGCATGGCGTCAGCTACAAATCACATGTCTTTACTGATAGTACGTGACGACGCTTCCAGGTAATATGACTTTTATGAATAGTGTGAAATTTAAAATTTTTAAAGGGAATAGATAATTTTTTTTTTTTTTATTCTATTTATTTGATTTGTTTTGTGTTCAAAGATTTTAATTATATGGGGACAGGAAATATTGCTTGCCAAGTACAGAATGCGTACTGTTGGACATTATATACTTAATCCTATAAATGGATGAGTACAGATGAGCGTCTTGATTTTTTCAATCTAAAAATACACTCTTAATACACTTAAGTACATTAAAGTCTTTGGCACTTTATTGAGAATTTTGGCCTTTTAGTTTGATGCCATTTTTCCAGCACTAATTTCTTGTCTTTTTTGTTGTTGTTATTATTCAGTTATTTTTTAAAATATGAACTCCAAACATGAGTATAGCTGTTTATAAATATTCTTAGGAGACGTGATCTATAGAGTAAGTCCATACTGAAAACATGAAGCCGCTACTCCATGCTAAATCATTTTTGGAGGATGCATGTAGAGTAGAGACTTTTTGTTTTTGTTTTGGCATTGTCTGCTTAGCCAGAGGTCTCGGTTTTGGGCAGTTGTCAAGTTCTTCCTGTCTGTCTTTGTTTAAATCGAACTGGCATTTTGCTGGTCTCAGTGACTTCCTGATGAGCACTTTTGTTCTCCCGACTGAACAGCCGTTGACGTATTTGGGCCGCAAGTCTGTCATATGTGTCCTGAGTTGAACCAGCTAAGGCCAGGTTTTAATCTGTAACATTGTAAAAGGATTACCTTCATAATTAATGGACAATCAGTCACCTCAAACAAACTGATTCAGTACAGTACACAGATTTTGAGAACATAATACAAATTTAAAGATTACTGCCTAGATCGCATTTCTGGCTTTGGCCATTAACTTTGATACCAATTTATCTGTGATGACTTCCGTAATCTAATTAAGTGCGTCTAAGCTTCTTTTAGGACTAATGAGTAAGTTGCATTTAATGGGAGATGTCAAATTTAATAACTTTAGACTGCCTTTTAAAATGTAGTTTGGGGGTTTAATTGGTGTGTGTGTATGTGTGTGTTTATTTTTTGTGTGTATTTTAAAAACTAAGAATGATAATATTCTCCAGCACTTCCTTAGAACACGTTTGTTCATACTTATGTAATGCTGGATTGAACAGAATGGAAAACCCACATAATGTTTATGCTTTGAACACAACACAGACAGAAACTGCTAAGAAAGTATTAGTCTGTACTAAAGCCATCTTATTATGAAGCACTGGAAAATTATGTCTCTAGAAATGGTGAATTTATATATGACTGATTTTGCATGTGTCTTTATATGTTTATAATTAGGAGGGAATTTGTTGAGTTAATGGAAAAATATGGCTCTAGCAGTAGTACCAGTTCTGGATCAGACACCTCTGTTTCCACAGGTATTTTCCACTACGTCTATCATTTTACTGAATTTCAGGAGTGAATGACTAATGTCTGATTTTGAGAACTTGCAGCAGCTGACAAAAATAGCCTACAATGTTTCAGCTTAGAAAAAGATTTGGTTTGGGTCCTCCATAACATCATTGTTTTCTACACGAAGAGCCATTTCTAAATCAAGCATGCATCAGAACAGACTTGAAACAATGTATGTGTGTACACTACCTTTTAAAATGTTAGGGGACAGTAAATTTTGTTAAAAGAAAGTATTACTTTTATTCAGCAGTAATGCATTAAATTCACAAGTGACAGTAAAAACATTTATGATGTTGCAAAAGATTTCTATTTCACTTAAATGCTGTTTTTTGAACTTTCTAATCATCAAAGAATAAAATCATCACAAATAAATGTTAATACAACACATAAATATTAATCAGCACAACCATTTCAAATGTGTTAATAAGAAATGTTACTTTGGCACCAAATCAGACTGGAGTAATGGCTGCTGAAATTTCAGTTTTGACATTATAGGAATAAATTACATCCATATCAAAAATAGAAAACACTTATATTAAATTGTGATAAAATTTTGTAATATAAATGTTTTATTTTTTTATTTTTTTTATCAAAAAATGCATCTTTGGTAAGCATAACACCATTCAAATCCTAAATACCCCAAACCTTTGAACAGTAGTGTTTACACAACAAAATATTCTAAGTGTATTCTTATTCTAAGTGAAAAAGTTGCAGTGATTGAAAGTATTAAACAGCAAATCTCTTGTCTTTAGGAAAGATCACCGATACTGCCTCCTCCTCTTCATCTTCCAGATCAACTAGTCCTCTGCTTCTGAGCCCTAAAGACCCAAACCCAGTATACACCACTGCCTTCATTACCTCCCCACCTCCACAAGTCTGCACGTGAGAACAAAATGATTGTAGATCTAATTCAGATTTTATATTTTGCTTTTGTGTGATCCTTTTGTATATACTTCAAATAATTCTACTACCAAAACAAATTACAGAACCTTGCAGCTTTCTCACACTGTTGCTGCTAATAGTTTCCTGATTGGAGAGTCTGAGCCTGAAAACATCTGACCTAGCCTGAGTAAAAGAGAGATCCCACAAAAGATTAATTTATTGTTATTGGAAAAAAGCTAATCACCTCAGGAGCCATTGTTTCTGATGTTGATCCAAGCCATTATGTTTACCTCTCTTTCCCCAGAGACTGTATGATTCAGTTGATATGTGTTGCCAAAGGGACAGGTTTAGGCTTGGTCATCAGGGGCGGAGCTAACCGTGCAGAGGGGCCAATGGTGTACGTTCAGGAAATAATACAAGGAGGTGATTGCCAAAAGGTATTTTTATTATCTAATTTTGTAAAATTGTTGAATAGAATTTAGAATCTTGTTTCTGAGTTTAGAAAGAAAAACAGGTTATTAACAAAAAAAAAGAAAGACAATATTTGTACATACACATTTTGTGTTGATTCTTCGTTAGCGAAACCCTAGTAGTTTGTGAATTAAGTTAGTGAGTCAAAGTAAAGTAGATTATGTTGAGGTGAAGTGAGTTAAATGAGGTGAAATTAAGGGATGTAAACTAAAGTGAGGCGAAGTACAGTAAATTACACTAACATATACAAGTTTAAGGTCAGTACATTTTTATTTATTATTTTAAAGAAATTAATTCAGCAAGGATGCATTAACTTCATCAAAAGTGACAGTAAAGACATTGGTGATATTACAAAAGATTTCGGTTTTAAATAAATGCTGTTCTTTTGAACTTTACGTTCTTCTGTGAATCTTGAAAAAAATCATGGTTTCCATAAAAATATTAAGCTGTTCAACTTTTTTTAACACTGATAATAATAATAAGTATTTCTTGACTACCATGCCAGCATATTAGAATGATTTCTGATGTTACGCTGAGAGCGGGAGTAATGGCTGCTGCAAATTTAAATTTGCCATCTTAGCAATAAATTCCATTTTAAATATATCAAAATAGGAAATAGTTATTTTAAATTGTAATATTATTTCACAATATTACTGTATTTTTAAACATTTTGTTGAAGTAAATTAAAGTGAAATTACATGAAGTCCATTAAGGTGAAGTGATGTGTTTTTCTTTTGACTCTAGGATGGGAGACTAAAGGCTGGGGACCTGCTCATATCCATCAATAAGGAGTCACTCATTGGAGTAACACATGAAGAAGCCAAAACCATACTCACTCGAACAAAACTCAGGTTAGTTCTCAAATATACAGTATCTCACAGAAGTGAGTACACCCCTCACATTTTTGTAAATATGTTATTATATCTTTTCATGTGACAACACTGAAGAAATGACACTTTGCTACAATGTAAAGTAGTGAGTGTACAGCTTGTATAACAGTGTAAATTTGCTGTCCCCTCAAAATAACTCAACACACAGCCATTAATGTCTAAACCGCTGGCCACAAAAGTGAGTACACCCCTATGTGAAAAAGTCCAAATTGGGCACAAAGTTTTAATATTTTGTGTTTTATATACAAAATAATTTCAGTATTTTCCAGCACTGCCTTAACCCTCTTGGGCATGGAGTTCACCAGAGCTTCACAGGTTGCCACTGGAGTCCTCTTCCACTCCTCCATGATGACATCACGGAGCTGGTGGATGTTAGAGACCTTGCGCTCCTCCACCTTTCATTTGAGGATGCCCCACAGATGCTCAATAGGGTTTAAGTCCGGAGACATGCTTGGCCAGTCCATCACCTTTACCCTCAGCTTCTTTAGCAAGGCAGTGGTCGTCTTGGAGGTGTGTTTGGGATCGTTATCATGTTATCATACTGCCCTGGGGCCCAGTCTCTTCTTCAGTATGTCACAGTACATGTTGGCATTCATGGTTCCCTCAATGAACTGTAGCTCCCCAGTGCCGGCAGCACTCATGCAGCCCCAGACCATGACACTCCCACCACCATGCTTGACTGTAGAAAAGACACACTTGTCTTTGTACTCCTCACCTGGTTGCCGCCACACACGCTTGACACCATCTGAACCAAATAAGTTTATCTTGGTCTCATCAGACCACAGGACATGGTTCCAGTAATCCATGTCCTTAGTCTGCTTGTCTTCAGCAAACTGTTTGCAGGCTTTCTTGTGCATCATCTTTAGAAGAGGCTTCCTTCTTGGAAGACAACCGTGCAGACCAATTTGATGCAGTGTGCGGCGTATGGTCTGAGCACTGACAGGCTGACCCCCCACCCCTTCAACCTCTGCAGCAATGCTGGCAGCACTCATACGACTATTTCCCAAACACAACCTCTGGATATGACACTTAGCACGTGCACTCAACTTCGTTGGTTGACCATGGCGAGGCCTGTTCTGAGTGGAACCTGTCCTGTTAAACCGCTGTATGGTCTTGGCCACCGTGCTGCAGCTCAGTTTCAGGGTCTTGGCAATCTTCTTATAGCCTACGTCATCTTTATGTAGAGCAACAAGCTTTATGTAGAGCTTTTTTTCAGATCCTCAGAGAGTTCTTTGCCATGAGGTGCCATGTTGAACTTCCAGTGACCAGTATGAGAGAGTGAGAGCGATAACACCAAATTTAACACATCTGCTCCCCATTCACACCTGAGACCTTGTAACACTAACGAGTCACATGACACTGGGGAGAGAAAATGGCTAATTGGGGCCAATTTGGACATTTTCACTTAGGGGTGTACTCACTTTTGTGGCCAGCGGTTTAGACATTAATGGCTGTGTGTTGAGTTATTTTGAGGGGACAGCAAATTTACACTGTTATACAAGCTGTACACTCACTACTTTACATTGTAGCAAAGTGTAATTTCTTCAATGTTGTCACATGAAAAGATATAATAAAATATTTACAACAATGTGAGGGGTGTACTCTCTTCTGTGAGATATTGTATATATCTATATGAACAAACAGTCAAGACAACCTTTCCAGAATGATAACATAATGTAAATATGCTTAGTGTTTTATGAGACTTTGATTCCATCCAAGACAAATGCAGATGGATGGAACAGAGTGTAAAATCAGATATTTACAAACGTCTCTGTTTTGCCCTACAGACCAGACCCTACAGTAGAAATAGCATTTATCAGACGAAGGTCTTCATCAGGCTCCAGCAGTGGACCCCACAGCCCCATCTCCCTTCAGCCTCCCTGCAGTACAGCCCCGCAACTTAGGCCCGCAGGACTGGGGGGAGCAACTCTGCCTGGAGGTCTCGTTCCAAAAATAGCCAACAGCCCCAACTCTGGAAGTGAGACGTTGCCTTCTGTAGAACTTACTAAGGTGAGACATAAGACTGTGGCCAGAGACTCATCAATGCAGTAACTCTTCTCGTGTGTCTTCTAGAGTGTGGTTTAAGTTTTCTTAAAGGCTTCAATTTGTGTCTTTTCGACAGGTACGACCAGCAACAGCAAAGCCTTATCTCACCCCCGTGTCCTCACCTGAGAGTGCCTGCATCACAGTGGCCAACTCTGGTACTGCAAGACTGTATTCCCTTTATAGGAATCCCATAGGAGTTCAACTATTCAGAGCGTATGTTGATTAGCACAGAAAATTATCCAAAGGAACAAAAATAATAGTTACAGTAAAGGATTTGAAATACATGAGGGGAAATTAAAACATTAAAATACATTGGTTTTGAAAAAAGGTATGCATTTATTTAATATTATAGCTATATACACATCTCATTGCTGCATAAATTGGCTTTGGTGAGAAGGCTTCATTTGTTGCATTCAATACATGTGCAGCTGTTTTATATGCATTACAGTTGGACTCACAAATACAAGTCACATTTCACTCCAAAATCAAAAGAAAAAACAAATGGTATACCATACTACAATGATGTTTAAATACTTCACACTTAAAATACTTATATTTTTCATATTCCAATAACATTAGTCGTAATTATACAAAAAAGTCATCATGCAAACAATCTTAATGGCCTTAAAAATGGGCTAAAAAGATTTTTTTCAAGCAAAATGTAAATTTATTTATTTTTGATTTTGGGGTCAACTAATCATATTCTTTGTGAGAATTACTTGCTAAATTGTAGTAGTGGAAACACTACTACAAAAAAAGTTTCAAAAAGAGATGTGAACAACACCATTTTTAATATTTATCCAACTGTAAAAACAATATTTATATTACTGTATATTTTACATAATGCATGTAATATAACTTTTTACTTAGTTCTATGGAACTGTAATCCCAACATTAAAATGACTATAAAGAAAACTTTATACCTCAATTTCTTTTTTTTCTTTTTTTTACTATTTTTTGGAAATAATACTTTACCACAAATACAAGATTGCATGTCCCTGTTCATCCAATGTAAGTGCTTTACTGTAACTGATTTTTGCTTCTAAAAAGTCCAAATTAATTTTACATTTTCAAGATGATTTGAAAAAAAATTCTATCTTAGTTTATATTGAACCAAGAATATTCCTTTAAACCAACCATTTTATACATGCTCCTATTTTTATTCACTGATTGAATAGCACAGTCTATGCAGCTTTTAACATTCTAATGCATTGCGCATTACATTTTGCCTTTGAACAATCTGAAACTCATAGATAAGAACCATTTTAGCATAACCTGGATTAAGCTACCTGTTCGGCAGATGTGTGCTGATGATGAGATGCTGTGTTTGTAACTCAAGATAATCCTGCTGGCATGGTTTTGAAAATGGATATTACCATCAACATGACACATAGCTCCAGGTGAAATCGAGGATACTGAACCCTGTTCAGGACAGGGTTTCATTTAATTGACGAGCACCTTTAATAAAGCTCTTCTGAGCTGCGATTTACAACAGATTTAAACACCAGCTGTACTGAACGAGGACCATGAAATATGAAATGAAGAAAAATAATTTATTACTTAAGTGTAATTTCTGGGGCCACTTTGCATTAACAATTTAAAATATCATTCAAATATTGCACCATTATATTTGATCTCGTATAATGGCTTGGGTAAATGCTATGTGTAAAAGCAATAATTAATATTGTTTGCACAGGCTGTTTTATATTTTCTATAAACCCCACCCAGACCAGATCTGCTTTGTTCAAAATAGTGCCAACTCTGTATACAATATTGTATTGGAAATACCCTATGAGGGAACCACTTTTAAGAACAGCATGTACATTTTCACCAGAGCCCAGGTAATGAGAATGAATCATTTCATAAAAGCCCTCATTGAGACCCTTGTAATACCCTGTTATGTTGTGAGGGGGACGGTCTGATATTACTCTAAAATGGCTTTGAATTTCCAAGAAATTACTGTCGGGAAATAAATCCCCACAAAAAGATAAACAAATATGCAGATAACGAATGAGTGAACAATAAATGATGAGATGGTGAGCTCATGATCAGAGCACATACCTGTAAGCTCAGTTACACTCACAGTTATTCATCGGATTTGTCAGGGTTGGCACTATTTTGAGCAAAGCATTGCATTCTCTCCTGTTTACAGATCTGGTCGGGTGGGGTTTATGGAGAAAAAAACAGCCTATGCAAACAATATTAATTCCTGCTTGTACACAAAGCATTTATCCAAGCCATCATGAGGGATCAAATATAATGGTGTAATATTTGAATGAGAGTTAAAATTGTTGACCTGAAGTGGCCCCAAAAATTATTTGGACGTTTTTGGACACTTAATAACACTTACGCTATAAATGTTGGTAAGATTTAATGTTTTTGAAAGAAGTCTCTAACGCTCACCAAGGCTGCATTTATTTGATACATTAATATTGTGAAATATTATTGCAATTTAAAATTTTAATACATTTTAAAATTTACATTTATTTCCATGATGGCAAAGCTGAATTTTCAGCAGCCATTACTCTAGCCTTTAGTGTCACGTGATCCTTCAAAAATCATTTTAATATGGTTGTTTGCTGCTGAAGAAACATTTCAAATTATTAGGAATGTTGAAAACAATCGTGCTGCTTAATAGTTTTGAGGAAACGGAAATGCTTGTCTTTCAAAGTTCAAAGAAAAATCATTTATTTGAAATAGAAACTGTTTAAAACATTGAATGACATGAATGCCATTTTGATCAATTTAATGCATACTTGCTGAAAAAAAAATCTTTTACTTTTCCAAACTTTTGGACAGAGTATATAATTGTTTTTGCATTAGATACAAAATATGAAAGCAAGTGCCATCTGCAAACAATTTTTTTATTATGAACATGTTGCATTAATGTCTGAAACATTTTGCTTGAAAAGTGTCGTATATTTCTGTCAAATAAATGCTACTTTGTTCGATATCTTGTTATATAACACAGATACACTCTAGAATTTGTAAGTGTGGCTTAAATGCCCAAATACTTCTTTGAACCACTTCTGTGAGGCATCTACTTAAATAAATTATACTCTCTTAGAGTTATGTAAGAGTCTTACAAAAAATGTGATGTGCACTACCATAATCACAAACAGCTGTTTTGCAAAAGAGATTTTTTTTTTTCATTTGGTCTCTCTCTCTCTCTTTGCCCAGATGCAACCTCTGCCTGTAATCCCAGCAATACCTGCAGACCCTCGAAGCCTCTATCCTTGACTCCCAGCTTCGAACTCAAGCCCGAGAAAATAGAGCAGGTCTCCATAATCATATCCTTTCAATTAGAGACTATTTCTGTCACAATACAAAATAATAGCAACATCTCATGTTTACAGCAAGGTCAAACACTGGGTGTCCCCCCCAGCGGGCTTTAACGATTAGTTACCCATCAGTCTCAGTACTGTATTGATCTTTTACGGTTTTACTATCATGTGTGGAGGGAGTTAATCCCACTGTTGAACAATATGTGCAGTTAGCGTGCTATCCCGTATCCACACCTCCTGTGGTATTATGGGAAAATCAATAGCTTCATTGTGTTTAATCACACTGGACTACAGCACAGTCTGTAGATCTGTTGTTATGGAAAAGAGTGTAGAGGATGAACAATTTTTAGAAATATTTTAACTCCAGAAGCTCATTTTACAGTAGTATTTATTTATATTAAATATTTATATAATTTTGAGAAAATACATATTTATAATTTTATTTGTAATGTTTTTTTAGTGGATACATTTATTTAAATTAAATTCAAAATACATTTAAATGACACTAAGTGCATTAAATATATTATTATTAATTGTGTTATATTTTATACATAGACATTCAATCGTGTGTGTGTGTGTGTGTGAGAGAGAGAGAGCAAAGCAGTGACCATGTTATATTGGTAACGTAATGTTCTAAAAGGGCGGTTATTTTGTCCACAGGCACTGGAGGTGCTGGGATTGAAGCCTACTGAGTCTCAGGTCCTGACTCTGAGAGAAAGGCTGCGTTTGAACCCAGGTGGGACAGTGGCTTATGGAGGTGAGAAAAAATTGTCAATCTTCATTATGTCATAGTTGTTTATGTACTAATGGCTTTTTATCTCTCATAACTTATGCAGTACATTATTCTCAGTGTATACCTTAAATAACAAGCTCCTAAAAAGGCATTGTTACGCATTTTATACATATGAACATATGAACGTATTTTAATAAGAATTCATTTTCTGTAAGATTTTGAGAGAGTGGCAAAGGAACTCTTCAAAGTACCAGCCAAATCTGACTCAGAACAGGAAGTAGCAAGATTGACATCAGATGATCTCATCGAGTCTCCATCAAACCCTACGGTAAGTGCAAATGATTTTTAGTTTTTGTTTTTCAGCAGATATATATATATATTATTTGTCAGTGTTTTAAATATAATACTTATATATTTACTATTATTTTCTAAGCCATCTTTATCAGACTCTGATGATCTGGATGAGATGGAGCGACTAAGAAAAGACCACATTGAGGCCTTGAGAGAGCTCAAGAGAATGCAGGTACCACCATGACAACGATTTCAAACATTGTCACATGCTGGAATGTGTGACATTCATTCATGTGTTATTGAGTGAGGCTTTTATTAATCCTATTTGTCAAAATGAGTGCACTAACTCTGATGCTGACTCATACGAAGATCTCTCTTCTAACAGGATAAGATAGCCGAATCCGAGAGCCTTAATCATAAGATGCTGCAGGAACTGACAAAAGTTAAACAGGTACGCAACTCATTCCAACACCTGCTTCACACTGTAAGCTGAACACGTTCATTTTGGTGCCCATTTTAGCAGGTTACAGCATTCAGACTGCACATGTGCAAAGCTTACTGCAACCTTTTTGTCAACACAATCATTTTGCATTTTAGAATCAACATAAATTAATTGAAATTACTCATCTTTTTTTACATCTCTGTATGAAGCTTTAATCAATTTCTACATGCAGTGAAGTTTATAAATAATTACTAGATTTCACCTTTTGGTTCTTGAAGTTTTTCAGAATTAGGAGATCTAACATATGATATGAATATATTGACTGCCTGGCTAAATCCAGACAATTGCTACAATTTTGTGTTTGACTTCCACGGTGTACGCTCAGAATTAGCCTGCTGTTGCAGTTAAACTGCTAAAAGCGGTGTGAAAATGGCCTTTAACTTTAAGACATCTTTTGTTTTATTTTTACATTGTTCTATTGTACCATTGTCACTGTACCGTGTTAGATATGCCACAGGGGGGAGCTCTGGGGAAATGTGCTCTTAAAGGTGAGATGCAGGTGCTCTGTAGAGTTAAATGCTGAAACTGCATTATTTTCTCAGCAACACTATACAGAACTCAAATGAAAAAAAATGAAAAATGCTATGAGCAATATCCAAAAATCTATTTTCAACGTGTTACGCTCACTACAGGAAGCTTGAAACACCCACATTAAGAACATCATGTGGGAGATGAAGTATGTAGGACATTGAGGGATGGCGGTCGGTGTTTGGAAATAGTTCTTTTCTATGAGTTATAAAGAAATGGGCACCCACAAGCCCTTTGGGCTCTATCTCAGAGCCTCAGAAGTGCTTGTTACATAAACCCAAATCCAAAGAGCCTCAGCATTCTATGCGAGATTAATTGGACTCAGTGGTTTTATTAGACTGTTACTAAGGCAGCAGAGCAGTACATTCTGATCATCCTGCTGCATATCATTTAAACTAAATTGGCAGTACAGTCTATGCTAATGGCATCTTCAAGATTACTTATACTTATGGTTTATAATTTGAACAAACCACCAACATTAGGTATTGCTTGTGTGTGTTATGTACATGAATGATACCTCAAATCGTGCAGCTTGTTGAGAAGAGGTGTGTTATTACCTTTCTAAGAAATCAGAATTGATTGAAATCAGAACTGATCAAACTGATTTAATTTGATCAAAAGTGACATTAAGAACATTCAGTTATGAAATTCTGTTCTTTTTAACTTTTTATTCATCAAATAATCTTGGAAAAAATATCATGGATTCCACAAGAATGTTAAGCAGCACAAATGTTTTCAACATTGATATTAATAATAAAAAAATGTTTCTTGAGCACCAAATCAGCATATTAGAATGATTTCTGAAGGATTATGTGGCACTAAGGACTGCTAGAATTTAACTTTGCCATCACAGGAATACATTACATTTAAAAATGTATTAAAATAAAAAACCGTTATTGCCTGTAAATTTTAAATTGTCGTGATATTTCAAAAATATTACCGTTTTTACTGTATTTATCAAATAAATGCAGAGATTTGTTTCAAAAATATTAAAAGAATCTTTTTGACCCCAAACTTTGTATGACAACGTGGGCACAGAATATCACAGAGACTTGTTTGTAGGCTCGTTTTGATATATATATTTTTGTCCACATATCAGCATGCTAAAAGAACACCTTAGCAATCGGTTAGTGACACCTTCACATCATGGCAGTAAGTTTTGGCCAGAAAAAGCACAGTTCGTTTATATGTATGGTATGGTGTGTGGTGAAGTATTAGTGCCCTCGTATCGACTCGGCTGCTGGCGATATCATTCCTCTCGCAAAAGCATGCAATTTCAATTCACTTGCAGCAATGAATTGAAGCAACAGCAATTTCACTTGTGGTTGACCTTAAGAGATCTAAATAAGAAGGAAAATGCAGTTATACTCTTTATCAAAGCATCACGTTGAATGTTTGGTCAGCTGTATGAGGCCCTGTGGCGTTTCGATTGGCGTCAGGGTCAATGCAACTTCTGTCTTCCCTTCCCAGAGTGCTTTGCTCGAGTCTGTGGAGTCGCAGCTGCTCCCTCCTGGAGCACTACAGAGGGCTCAGTTCATATCCAGTTCATCACATTGAAGCGCTAATAGATGTACTACACTCCCTTTGGTTTGAAACAAGGCTTTTTAAAGCCCTGTATGTTTCTTTAAAGCTTCATTGTGTATTGCTGATTCCTTTCTGCTCTCTTCACCCCCACCCACACTTTACCTTCTATATCTGCCATTAGAGCAACAGGTAGGCTGATGGGCTTTTTAGCATCAAAGCAGTGGGCTTTTAAGCCTCCTCTCTTGTGAGAAATGTGCAGGCTACATCTCCGTCCATGCAGTGTTCACCCAGCTACATTACAGCAAAACGTGTATAGGGGCAGCCTTGATTGGTGTGAGGTGTGACTTGTCCATGTGGCTCTAGGGATAAGATCTCTCCATTTAAATGTTATCTGTGTATTGTGATCTAGGGCTATGGATATGATAGAAAGCTTGTTTTGAGCTTTGACAAGCCCTACGCTGTAAAAAAAAATAAAAAATAATAATAATGCATATTTTGTGTTTTTTCCAATAAGAATATCTAAACATTCTTAAAACAACACAAATTGACTTTAAAGTCAAAATTTCTTTCAATATTAACAGTTCTGTTTGGAGAATATATTGTAAATGTAAGCAAACATTGAATAAAATTTTGTGATATTTATGGTTTAAACAAAACAACTAAGAAATACACACACACACACACACACACATATATATATATATATATATACAGGTCCTTTTCAAAAAATTAGGATATTGTGATAAAGTTCATTATTTTCTGTAATGTACTGATTAACATTAGACTTTCATATATTTTAGATTCATTACAACACAACTGAAGTAGTTCAAGCCTTTTATTGTTTTAATATTGATGATTTTGGCATACAGCTCATGAAAACCCAAAATTCCTATCTCAAAAAATTAGCATATCATGAAAAGGTTCTCTAAACGAGCTATTAACCTAATCATCTGAATCAACTAATTAACTCTAAACACCTGCAAAAGATTCCTGAGGCTTTTAAAAACTCCCAGCCTGGTTCATTACTCAAAACCGCAATCATGGGTAAGACTGCCGACCTGACTGCTGTCCAGAAGGCCATCACTGACACCCTCAAGCAAGAGGGTAAGACACAGAAAGAAATTTCTGAACGAATAGGCTGTTCCCAGAGTGCTGTATCAAGGCACCTCAGTGGGAAGTCTGTGGGAAAGAAAAAGTGTGGCAGAAAACGCAGCACAACGAGAAGAGGTGACCGGACCCTGAGGAAGATTGTGGAGAAGGACCGATTCCAGACCTTGGGGGACCTGCGGAAGCAGTGGACTGAGTCTGGAGTAGAAACATCCAGAGCCACCGTGTACAGGCGTGTGCAGGAAATGGGCTACAGGTGCCACATTCCCCAGGTCAAGCCACTTTTGAACCAGAAACAGCGGCAGAAGCGCCTGACCTGGGCTACAGAGAAGCAGCACTGGACTGTTGCTCAATGGTCCAAAGTACTTTTTTCGGATGAAAGCAAATTTTGCATGTCATTCGGAAATCAAGGTGCCAGAGTCTGGAGGAAGACTGGGGAGAGGGAAATGCCAAAATGCCTGAAGTCCAGTGTCAAGTACCCACAGTCAGTGATGCTGGTGTTGGTCCACTGTGTTTTATCAAGGGCAGGGTCAATGCAGCTAGCTATCAGGAGATTTTGGAGCACTTCATGCTTCCATCTGCTGAAAAGCTTTATGGAGATGAAGATTTCATTTTTCAGCACGACCTGGCACCTGCTCACAGTGCCAAAACCACTGGTAAATGGTTTACTGACCATGGTATTACTGTGCTCAATTGGCCTGCCAACTCTCCTGACCTGAACCCCATAGAGAATCTGTGGGATATTGTGAAGAGAAAGTTGAGAGGCGCAAGACCCAACACTCTGGATGAGTTTAAGACCGCTATCGAAGCATCCTGGGCCTCCATAACACCTCAGCAGTGCCACAGGCTGATTGCTTCCATGCCACGCCGCATTGAAGCAGTCATTTCTGCAAAAGGATTCCCGACCAAGTATTGAGTGCATAACTGAACATAATTATTTGAAGGTTGACTTTTTTTGTATTAAAAACACTTTTCTTTTATTGGTCGGATGAAATATGCTAATTTTTTGAGATAGGAATTTTGGGTTTTCATGAGCTGTATGCCAAAATCATCAATATTAAAACAATAAAAGGCTTGAACTACTTCAGTTGTGTTGTAATGAATCTAAAATATATGAAAGTCTAATGTTTATCAGTACGTTACAGAAAATAATGAACTTTATCACAATATGCTAATTTTTTGAAAAGGACCTGTATATATATATATATATATATATATATATATACACACACCTGTAAATATTCTAATATTTTGAGATACTGGATTTTTGACTTTCATGAACTGTAAGCCCTATGCATCAAAATGAAAACAAAAAAACTTGAAGTGATAGTAAAACTTGAAATGTTTTACTTTACAATCTAGAATATATTATATATTTTTTAAATAAGTTAAAAAAAAATATAACTTTCTCACGATATTCTATTTTTGAGATGCACCTGTATATATATATGTGCACACACAATTTAGCACAGGCCAATTACATATATATCATTTTATATATCAGTAATTAAAAAAACAGCAAGGAGTGACAGTAAATAAATTTACTGTATAAATATTTAAAATAAATGCTGTTTTTTTTTTTTTTATTCAGATTAATTATGAAAAAAAGTATGACTGTTTCAACAAAAAATATTAAGCAGCACAACTGTTTTTAACATTGATAATAAAAAAAGAGAGCACTAAATCACCATATTAGAATGATTTCTGAAGGATCATGTCACACCGAAGACTGGGTGTAATGGCTATTTTACAAGTATTACTACAAGTCATTTTAAATTGTATTAATATTTCACAATATTACTCAACTGTAGTGTGTATATATAAGCTACTATATGTACTGTATATGAATAGAATTGTTCTGCTCTAATGCATCCACTATCTCTTTAGACTGCAAGTCTTAATACTAGCTTCCGTAGTTCATTAAATTCTTGTTATTTTTCCCCTGCCACCTCCTCTGTTTCTCAGGATTTTTGGGACAGATTTATAAAGTATGTGCTTTTGAAATCCACATTCTTTGAAAATTACATTAATCATAATCAATGCACGATCCTTATAATACACTTCACATATTCTCCATTATACATGGACATTAAGTGGACATAAGTGGCAATTTATATGCCTCTCTGATAAAAAATGTAAGATCCATCATGTCTATTTAATAAGTAAAGTTCTTCATTCAGTGGGCAATTATCTGTACCCTTTTCATAAATTGGTTATTCCTGGTAGTCTGAAATAAGTGACAGTTAATAGTACTCCTGTGTAAAATGTGTTTGCGAATCTTACTCTAATAGGTCTGCAGTAAGAAAGTCACAGAGTCACTTTAGTCTGAAATTTTTAATTGTAAACTACCACACGTTCATTTATAGATCCTCACAGTGTGGTTTTCACCTGTTTGTGTCACCTGTCCATTAAGAGTGCTATCATACCCCACAGCTTCATAATTACAATGACCCGGTTACCTTTCCTTTGTCTGACGTCTATTGAGCGATGCCGTGCTGACAAGTATCCAATGCTGTTGTGGTTTTTGTCAATGCCAAAACATCTTTCGATACCTGTATTATGTAACAGCTTGTTTTACTGGTTCTCGTCTGCCAAAACCTGCCCTGTCTATTCTCTGTAAAGCAGAGATAGACATAAAGAAACTTGTTTACACATGACTTGTTCTTTCAGCCTCTTTAAACTTCTAGGTTAAAAGAAGCAGAGCTGTGCTTTGTCATGCTGCGAGTCTGGAGGGAAGTGATGGAGGAAGGAGGGGGGATGAGACTGTGCAGGCATTTCTTTTCAAGTGCACGGAGTTTGCAATGTTAAGGGGGAAGAGCCCCTGAGCATTGTAGCTTCCTACTGTACATGCTCTCAGCACTGTCGCTCTAAGTGGAACTTCGCTGTTGCAGGAAGCAAAATCTGCAATGGAGGAGAGTCGATCCCTGCGGACCCGAATCCATCTGGCAGAGGCCGCTCAGAAACAGGCCCGGGGAATGGAGATTGACTACGAGGAGGTTATCCATCTCCTGGAGGCTGAGATAGCTGAAATGAAGTCTCAGAAAACTGAGCAACCCGGCCATGGAAAGGTATTCCACTTTGAGAGTTTTACACTTGCCATTCCCAATCCACATCCCCTGCACGGCCCCACTCCAGGTTTTACCTCTCTCGTGTACTATAGAAAGTAGGTCACTCTTTGCTTTGTATTATTCAGTAACTGGGCTGATGTGCTGCGAAGGCTTTAACATGATCTTGCAGGGTGACGTGGGCTGATGAGGTTATTTTTGAAAACTCTGGCTAGCAACCTCGCGTGTCTCCAGGATAAACTTTATTTTCACAGCAATGTATGATTACGTAGGATAACGTTTTTTCTTGATTATTGTTACGATTGCTTGTGGAAAAATGATCACACTATGTAATAATTGCATTTTAGCACAATCCCCTTCAAAATTGAAAATCCATATAAGACACGTTTTGAATCAATACCATTTTAATGCATAAAGAAAAGTCAATTTTACTTTACTAAAATCTTTACTACTTTACTAATGTTCACACAGGATGATCTGCAAGATCTGAAAAAAAGGATTTCTGTACTCGAATGCCAGCTACGGAAGAGTGAAACTGCAAAGAAGGGTTTTGAAGTCTCCACGGGCAAACTTCTACAGTTTGTGGAGGTGATGAATCTTTACTTTTAATTAAGTTTAACCAACTGCACATTAAATCATCACATCCTCATATCTTAAAATAAGGTTCCACCATGAAAATTGCTCATGCAAAGTGACTCGGGATATTAAATTGTACTGTATTGGAATATGGAACACTTGGAACATATTGGAACACTTCATATGTTGATTTGACAAAGACCATTCTCATTCTTGCCCGAATTTAGTCTTCTCACTAAACCAGAAAAGCTGAGCCTTTACTTCTGTCTGTTGCATAAGAATATAATAATATACATTCCAGAAGAACATGATGCATTGCCACTCCAGTTCTTGCTGAATATGGTTTGTATACAGCATTGCATTCTGAATGGTTAATTTCGTGGACACCATGCATCAGATACTTGTTTTTTAATAATTTTATTCTTATGTGAATACACTTATGTACCTATATACTGTATGTAACCTGTAAAGCAATGGTGTTAATAATAATAATAATTATTATTATTATAGATTTAAAATATTTAACTGTACAAGCAGTAGTAGTAGCAGCGGTATTAATAATAATAATAATAATAATAAATGTAAAAAATTATGATGATGATGATGATTATACTTATTGCAAGTAGTAGTAATAATAGTAATATTAATCATATAAAATCAATGTGTTATTGTTATTAAAGATAAAATAGCAGAACGTTAATCTTTATGCAGCATTAAATCTTGCAACTATGGACTAATCTGAGAACCTGCATTTTAAAACCCCCACAGGCTGTCCAAGGCTTTTTGTCTGAAAACCAAAGCGGTTCAAGAGGCTATAGGTAAGATAATTATTCCCGTACCCACGTCAGTCTTTTGTTAAGGCAGATCTAATGATTTGGCTGAATTCTAATCTAATTTGAAGTATGCCAGACAGTAATACCACACTTCGCTAGCAACAGGTGTGTGGAATAGAATGATTTAATAACAAAGACTCTTTTCCTTTTGGGACCTTTACACAGTCATTAAAGTTCGCCTTTGATATTCTAGGAGGCGGTGTATTCAGGGTGTGTAAATGATAACTTTTTTCCAGAGTGAGTCTTCTGCCTTTATTTCTATTATAAGAGAGACTTTGCCGGCAAAAGACAGGGATAGTTAATGACTAGAGGTCAGTACAACACCTTTCTGTGACAGTGATGTTGATTAGGCCCAATGAACATGGCCTCCTGCAGCCTGTCGCCCCTTGCCCAGCTAGCAGAGCACGTCTGGAGAGCCCTTTTTTCCCCTAATGATCATCCCCACTGACTGAAGAGGCCACGTGTCTTTTTCTATTAGAGCGAGAAAATATTACGCATGTCCTCATAAGTCGAAATGAGGGCTATCAGCAATTTGCAGCAAAATACAATTTCACAACTTGCATGAAAGCTTGTAAGTCACTCTTCTTTGAATGCATCCAATGAATGAAAGATATTTACATGCTATGAGTTCATTTCTTATAACTTTTCTCATACTTTTTTATTTATTTATTTTTACTTTAGACTATCAGCCCGAAAGATACCATTGAAATTAATACTTTTATTCAACAAGGATACACTATGTTGATTAAAAATGACAGTAAAGACATTTATATTATTACAAAACATTAAAAAAATGCAGGTTTTGTTTACTTTCTATACATCATTGGAAAAATCAGGGTTTCTACAAAAGCACAATTTTAAACAGTATTATTGACATTTGACAATATGAAATATTTATTGAGCAGCAAATCAGAGAATGTTGAGGAATCAAGCAACTGGAGCAACGGCTGCTTAATATTGAGTTTTGCATCATGAATAAATTACATTTTAATTATATTAACCAAGAAAACAGTTGTTTTACATTAATAATATTTCACAATATTACTGTTTTTAATTTGTTTTTGATCAAATAAATGCATCCTTGCAGAGCATAAGAGACTTCTTTCAAAACCATAAACAAACTTTTGAGTCGGGGTGTAAATAAAATAATTGTGTCATTTGTAGATCAGGATACATTAGAATATTTAAAAGCAAAATAAACCATATTATTCTATAATGGCATAATACATTAATTACACATTAATATACCTTCAAAACCATCTGCTTCTTGTAACATTCTCATTCACTTGCAGTTTTCAAAGTATTTTTTTTTTTTTTTATCAGACTGTAACAAATCTTAAGTATGTTTAAAACGCATACACTGATTCAATCAGTCTGGACCAATTCATTTCAGTGTTCTGACCCGAAAGTGTGGTAGTTTCATAATATGTTTTCATAACACTGGTCCATCCATGTCAGTGGGTCTGAATCCCCTTCCCCAAAAACCCTTTATAACGAGTCATGCTGGGCTCTTCTTTTACGCCAATCTGCCCAGCATGCTTTGTTCATTTCAGGTCGAAGGGAGTGCACTTTTGTAGGGCTTTTATAACAAGTCTTTTCAAAATAATACAAGACTGACACAGTTTTCCGTTTTAGAGGATTAAGAAAACAATGCAAAATAAAATGAAAATATCTTTATTAAAAAAAGTTTAGCCGCAGTTAGGTTAAGGTTAGGTTTTTACTGAAACAGCTTACAGTGTTTTAAATAAAGGATTGTGTGTTTTGTTTTTCAGTTCTCCCAGCGATCCAAAGTTGGCCAATCTGTCTCAAACCTTGCCATCTCGAAGCGGGAAGAAACCACCCTGGACAGCATCTGGTCTTGCTGTGGAAGCTAAAGAACTAACTAATACTGTCAGAGGCATTCTAGAGCTGGACTGTAAGTACACAAGAATGTTGTCTGATTTGTCATGAAAAACGAACATCAAAAATGTACTTGCAACTGTCCCTCATGTCAATTTGTCTGTCCCTCATGTTGTTGGCTTGACACTTTTTGTGTCATACAAAAATGAATCTTGTGGCACCAGCAATTTTAACTGAACTGGATGAGATATTATTGTTCAAGGGAGATGCATATTATAATATGTGTAATATTTTGTATATATCTATAAAATAGTTCTTACACACACATGTACACACACGTCTTTGGTTTACTCTAAGAACCACATTCAGTCTGCTCATTTAGCCATTGCTTTAACTCCTGACCCCATTCAGCTTTGCAATTCTCAGGAGAATATGTAGCTTACCTTCCAGCAACGTTTGACCTTACATAAATGCATCTAATGAACTGTAGAGGTCAAAACATTGGCAGTCTCTCCGTGATCCCATCTTATTACGAGCCTCTTAAACTAGACACATTTAAACATTATAGTATCATTACGACCAAGATACTGATTAATGTTCAAATTTATAGAACCTATTCAGATTTGCAATGGGATAAAAAAAATTTCAGGAGACAATCTGTGATCTACATTTAAGTTGATTTAATAATGTGCTTGCTTGTTGAGTTGTTCATATCCTGTCTGCTCAATTTCTTATGATGCAAGTGTTTTACATCTTATATATTGCAGAAAATGAAGCAAACCGCCTTAATCGTGAAATCTGATCCATTTAGATGTGTATAGTGAATAAAATGAGGTCAATCTCATAAGGAAACACAATACAAGGTGTATTTGCTGTTAATGCAAGCCTTTTACATCTGATTCACCTCACTGCTGTTATCGTTGCCTGGATACGAAGCTGCTAGAAAGCAATTGTCCACATCTTTATCGCAACTCTATATCATGTCACAGGCTACGCAAAGGTATATACCTTTAGAAATGGGTCCTTAATGGGAAAACATGTAAAAGAGCCTTTTTAAATAAATAAAAACAATGATCGTTCATGACATCTTGTTTTGACTGACAGTGTTTGCTAAATGAAAGAATACTGTCTTTTTGTCCTAGTTAAATTGATCCGCTTTGTCAAAACATTACTGATAGCAGTACGTCCAAAACGCAGCTCTGGAAACATGCGATAACACCAAGAGGCTTCCTTTTCTTTTTCTGTATTTTAACACAGAATGTCCAAAACACCCTCATAAAACTCAAAATGAGTCATGGAATCTATGTCAAGTATTAAAAAAGACCTGATAGGTAGATTGAATAATAATATAGTCAGATAGTAATATTAGCTGAAGAAGCGGTTTCTTTTTCTTTTTATCTCAAGAAAGCAAGTGGGTCGTGGTTACAGACTGGCATCATTTTTCTTGCATGTTAAGGGATACGGACAGTTCAGGGACACACTGGAACCCAGACAAAAGAGCGTCTCTGGCCTCCTCTTATTCTTTGAATGAACACTGAGGTTAATCAATGATGGACTTGTTTTTCAACCATTTTTTCTTTGTCAAAGCACTTTTGAATGAACATTATGTGCAGTGAATATTTTTGTGAATTTGAATAGTGAATCTGATTAAATGGCATAATATATCAGAGAGTTCCTAAAACTTCAAAGCACATTTTCAGGATTGAGAGTTTTAATGTAATAATTTAACAAAAAACATTGAAAAACCCAAATTGGTCGACCATCAATCTGAAGGACTGTCTTAGTTTTTTTCTGTGGAACAAAAAAGAAAATATATTTAACTTTTTTTTTTTTTTTCCACTGGGGTCCAAAACAACACTGCGTATTTTGAAATCAAAATATTATTTGCAAATAGTTCAAATTAATTATCATGGTACCACTTCATATTAATTGGCCTTAACTACTATGGACTCGCATCAAAAAAATAAGTATGTACTCATTGTGTTCATATTGTATTGCAAAACACTTTTGCTGCTATTGAGGTGGGATATGGGTAAGTTTAGGGACAGGTTTGGTGGTATGGGTAGGAGGGCAGGTAAGAGTGGGTGAAGGTATTAAGGATGGGTCAACAATGTAATTATAAATGTAATTACAGAAATTAATTACAGATGTAATTACATGCAGGTATTTTTAAAATATAAGTACAATGTAAAAACATGTATGTACACAATTGTATCAAATTATTAATTTAAATGTAAGTACATAGTAGTAGTTATTGGCACTTAATATAATGTGGGACCAAATGGGGTATATATTAAATTAAATATTTATAATATTTTTTTGTGAACAATTATTTTTATTGAGACAAAACATAGCAGTGTAGAACAGAACAATGTGCAACACCCAATCAAATATTTATAATATTTAATTATTTTAAATAAAAAGACCATTACAATAAATAGGATTATTTAACAACTCTTTATAAAATTAAAAAAATAATAATTAAGTTGTACCAAGTGATACAGAAACAGGAGAAAGATGGCCAGACGGCTGGATTAGAGAAAGATAGAAGGCTCTTGGGGTCAATGGATCAGTGAAGCTGAGGGAAGGAAGAAAGAGCTAAAGTGATTGCTTAGGGAACAGGGAAACGTGTCCCACACACCTGGCAGCATGTGACCTCTCAGTGAGTGATGCTCACGTTTTGGCTGAATGCTTCTCTGCGGGGGAGGACGAGGCAGGCTTTGAGTTGCACATGGAGGGCCACCCTCATCACACTGATTGAAACCATAGAGCAACTCCAGCTCAGCTCAGAGACAGGCAGTGCTCTCCACGTGATGGATGTTCTCCCAGACATGTGACAGGCTGCGTACCACTCTGTGTCTCATCAATAAGACAGAAGGGGAGACATGCTTTGGAATAAGCATTTATTATATAATAATCGGCCTTATTTCATCATTTAAATGAAAATTCTGTCATCATTTACTCAACTTCATGTTGTTCTATACAACATGACAAATGAAAGCATTTTGAGGAATTGTATCTTCTTTTGTGTTCTACAGAAAAAAGAAAGCCATATGGGATTGGAACGACATGAACAGGAAATCAATTTTGGGAGAGTGTCTGCAGCTTATCCCAATTATATCTGATTTGCTGAGGCGTAATTTGAGCCTGCTGAAATAGTCTTTCCAGTATCATAGTGTTGATCTAGTGAAATCATTCGCTCTTGGTTACTAGAGCAAGGCCTTTAGAAAACAAAGAGCTGATTGAATTAAAGAGGCATGTGATGAGCTACTTTGAGTGTTACTGTGTCCCAAGGCTTAGGCAGTAACGGTTTGTGTTGACCGTGGATGCGTCAGAACACTGAATACAAAAAACTGAATCCCAAAATGATCTCTAAGCTGTAGAATTTAAAGACTCGAATTGATGGCCACTAAAAATAGAGATGGATGCAAGAAAACAACACTGGTTGTATTCTAAGAAACTGTTATGAAATGAGCATTGAAATAGTTTTTTTTCTCATGGCTTCTTTAAAGGAAACAGGCAAAACTTAGAACCCGAATTCCGGAAATGTTGGGGTTTTTTTTTTTTTATTTGAATAAAATGAAGACCACAGGCATCCAAAAAAGGTCTTTGGCCTTGTCCCTTACGCACAGAAATTTCTCCAGTTTCTCTGAATCTTTTGATGATGTAATGCACTGTAGATGATGAGATTTGCAATTTGACGTTGAGGAACGTTGTTTTTAAAGTATTCCACAATCTTTTTACGCACTCTTTCACAGATTGGATAGCCTTTGCCCATCTTTACTTCTGAGAGACTCTGACTCTCTAAGACATCCCTTTTATAGCTAATCATGTTACAGACCTGATGTCAATTAACTTAATTAGTTGCTAGATGTTCTCCCAGCTGAATCTTTTCAAAATTTATTTTCTTTCCTTTGTTACCCCGTGCCAACTTTTTTGAGACCTGTAGCATGCATCAAATTTGAAATGAGCTCATTTAGTGGATACAATTTCTCTGTTTAAACATTTGTTATGTTCTCTATGTTCTATTGTGAATAAAATATTGGCTCATGTGATTTGGAAGTCTTTTTGTTTTCATTTAAGTCCAATTTAAAAACGTCCCAACATTTCCGGAATTCGGGTTTTTGGTATGAAGGTGGAAAAATCCTCCCCAGTAATTAAAAAAAAGGACAAATCATCCACCCAGTATTTGATATTTCTATGTTTGGTGTTAGGATGAAACAACCAACAGTTATATCGCATGATGCAAAATACTTAACCTTTTTTGTCAAATTTTGCCCTTTTGAATTCAGAATTTAGGCTAAATCATTTACATGATATTTAATAATTGAATGTGATGAGACAAAACATTTTACTGTTTTAGTTTTCGACATATTAGGTATAGGAGTGAAGGTCACTGCACACGGAGTCCAAAATTTGTGCACGTTAAAAAATAAATATGACCTCATGTTGTGTCAATCACGTTTACACACTGTATCCAAAACTTTTGTCCGTCAAAAAAAAAAAAATTGGATCAGGTTCGATTTTCTGTGTTTTTGCATTCGTAGCATGCATTTTGATATAAAAGGATGGGGAATATGAAAAAACGCATGCAAAAATTTTGAAGTGTGCAATGACCTTAAAAGCAAATGTGTGCATATTTTAAAATAAAATATTATTTTCATTAGGTCCAATTGATTTATTATTATTAATTAATGAATTTGTTATAATAATAATTATTATTATATAATTTTAGTTATTTTACTGTTATTCTTTATTTTTGTTTATTTCTAATCTAAATCTATAATAACTATTTAAATATTAAATGTTTAAGATATTGTCAGTGCCAATGATAAATGGTAAAAAAAAAAAACTCCAAAATTTCTTCCATACATTTTCCACTTGTTCAAATGTAGATACACAAAATTTACTGTGAATTCCCATAGCTTCTAAATTATAGCCAGGGACATTTGTTTGTAGAAATCTGAGCCAGCATGAATTATTCTTTGGCCTTTCCTGTCAAAATGTTGATTGTGTGTGAAATCTAGACAGTGGGACCCTCTGTGTATTCTTTCAATAAGATCATATTTCTGACGAGAAACCCATTATAAAGTCATGGCTGGACATTGTGTATGCCAGCAGACTTACTGTCAATTGTATTTCCTGCACGTACAGAGGGAGTGTCAAGATCAAATTCTGTCAGGGATTCGTTACCTAGTATGGTGGCACGTATTAATGAGATTCCTGCCTGTGCCATTTAGAGCTTTAGTAGTGTCTACTTAAGTTTTTTTGGCTGATGTCCATTAATTACAACCTGCCACACGTCAGTTCTCAATCCAAAGCTATGCATCAAAGATAAAAAGCGCATTTGGGGAAAAGTGTATGTGTTCTTAAACCAAAATCCAAATCTAAATCCAAATCAGATTTGCCCCTATTTGATGCTTGTTACTCTTTCACTGTACATTACTTTTTTTTTTTAAATGAAAATAGCTTTTCAGATGCTGGGACACTTAGCATATTCTTTTATGACCCCATTTCATCCAGTTTCCAGGAAATTCTCACGGTCACTGGCCTCTCAGGATCAAGAGGATCAGCAAGAATTGTTGCAATGCTGTTTTTTTTTATTTATTTTGGCTTCAGACTTCTCCAGTATCTTGTTTGTCGTCCTCATGTAGAATAAATGTATCTTATTTCTCTGTCCGTTTTTTTTTTTTTCTTTTTTCACAGGTTTACCTTTTGGCTGGGATGAGGCGTACACTGCAGATGGAGTGAAGTATTATGTAAAGTAAGTTATGAGACACTTCAAATACATTCGCAAAAACCAGTTCCTTTGTTTCTGGTTTGTTTCACAAAAGTAAATAACAGTTCTCATGTTTTGAAGGGCACTTCATAAGTTGTTTGTACAGCATGAGATAAATGGTTTTAGCTACAGTAAACATTCTCAATAAATACATAAAAAAAACTGCACTTCTACAACCAAATATTTTGAACAAAATAGCACAAAATTGCAAATATTGCTGTTGTGCGTTGAAACCAGCAGAATCTTCATATTGTTATTGACAAAATGTATGTAACCTCTTGATCCCTAGAGAAAGAAACCAATCTCCCCTTCCCATGAGCGTGTTTATTTGCATATCTTTCAAAACAACCCAGTTTAATATTGCAGACATCCATCACTCTTTTGAGAGTTTTGAAGTCTCACGCAACACCACACCCACGAGTCCAGCGTTCTCCATTACACCCACACCAGCACCACAGCATTCACCTGCATGCTTAAAATATTCCATGCACATTTCAGATGTTTGGGGTCAGTAGTAACTCATACTTTTATTCAGCAAAGTCAAAAGTGACTAAACTTTTCTATTGTTACAAGAAAATCAAATTAATGCTGTTTTTGAACTTTCTATTAATTAAAGAATCCTGATACAAATGTATCATGGTTTCCATGAAAGTATTAAGCAGCACAACTGTTTTCAACATTGAAAATAATAATAAAAATTTTTTTTGCAAATAAGCATATTAAAGTAATTTCTGAAGGATCATGTAACACTGAGCACTACAGAAAATTCAGCTTTGCCATCTCAGGAAAATTACATTTTAAAATATATAAAAATGGAAAATAATTATTTTAAATTGTAATAGTATTTCACAATATTAGTCTTTTTACTGTAGGTTTGAACAAATAATGCAGCCTTGATGAGTATAAGAGACTTCTTTCAAGAAAATGAAACAAAAAATCTCACCAACCCCAAACTTTCAAATATTAGTGATATTAGTGATACTTTTTTTCAACTCAAAATATTTCACGTTTGGTGATGTTGTTTAATTTCATTTAATATTTCTTTTTCCTCTAGTCATGTAACTCAGACAACATCATGGTCTCATCCTGTAATGAGATCTTTGGGTCTGTCAGAACCAGAAGCAAGTGACCAAACCCTGAACTCTCCAGAATCCACAACCTAGACTGATTCCGAAGACTGTGCGCACTCTTTTGCCACTTTCTGGAAAAAGAAAAGCAACACAGTAGCATATAAACATCAAGTGATTTGTGCATTATAAAAAAGACAATCAGAAAATAATCTAATTCATTAAATGAAAATCTATACACTCAGAAAAAGGTATACCAAACAGTCACTGGGGCAATAACCTTTCAAAAGTACTAATATGTACTAATATGTACCATTAAGGTACTAATATGCACTTTTAAAGTACTACTTATGTACCTTTAGTGGTAAATGGAAAAAAAAGAAAAAAAAAAGGTAAATAGGGGTACAATCATGTACTTTTTAGCTTTTGTACTTTAGGGTACCGCCCCGGTGACAACTTTGTACCCTTTGTTCTGAGAGTGTACATCTGATATTGAAATATGCAGCAGATATATCCCAAATACTCCAGATCTTTGATGGGTTAAGAGCTCACATTTGAGTCTTTCCCCATTTTTGTGTCTGTTCACTTTTTTCCTGACATTTTAGGCATTTCCCCTCATGTTATACACTAATCTCTTGTTATTTTGTACCTTGAGAAAAACAATGGACAGGCCCAGTCTGTTTTCCGACTTTCAGAAAAAGTCAGACATAATTGCACTTGTTTGAAGTCAAAGGACGTGGCCTCTTTGGTGAAGCAGGAACTTTGGAAGAGTAAATCAGGATGGTCTGCTTCTGTGATGTTCATTCAGTTTGGCGTGTGTTTGCTGCCACTTTGATCCATTTTCTGAAACTTCTGTTCACAGATTTGTTGAAACTGGAATTTGTTTACTTTTTCGAACTTCCTCGAAGCAGCTCTATGCTGTGAGAGTGAAACACTTCTTCGGTTCACTATAATGTAATTGTTCTCCATATAAAGACATATTTTTAATTCTGCTGTTATCCTTAGTGGGCGTTCTAGCCATACTGCACAACTGTGAAAGTGTCTTCTCTTGCATGTGCAGTTAGTTCTGCGCTTCCAGTAGAAATGTGAGTTTAACATACCCTAAGCCTTATGTGTATAATTTCTTGGAAAATGACATAACATGGCACATTTGCTTTGTTGTGAATTCTCTCTGCCTAACATCATAAAGTTAGCCTGAGAGACCTAGATCATGAAGATAAATGTTTTTCCTGTAATGTGTGAATACTTTTGTGGTTCTATTAAAGATCAACTAATAAAAATCCATCCACATGTTTGCTTTTTGAAAGAATATTAGCTGGGTCTGTCTATTTCAGGCTGGCTGTGCACTTCACACACACTTCACACCCTAGGTAAGAAATATAGATTTTTTTCTCCATAGCAGGTACTGTTATATATATATATATATATATATATATATATATATATATATATCACATAAATGTTTATATGCTTGCCAGCCTTGCATCTAATACAAAATTAGTCCCTTCAAGAAAAAAACATATTTAATTAACTATTAATTATGAACTATTTCACTAGTCTAAATACTGAACACTGAACTAATTAATATGCTATTCAGTTGAAGTTTATTTAATGAAAACCACAGAGCAAAATATATTGGGAAAAATTAAAACTTTCAAAGGATTTATATTGGCAAACGTATTATATTAAATTGCACCCATATTACATAAAAAGTAGAATAAACTATAAATAGCCAATACATTGGCTATGGAAGCTTGTTTCCATCATGGGATAAAAAAGAAAAAGTTAATTGCATCAATTTATCTTACAATTTGGACTTGTTTCCTTCCAGTTCTGAGTTTATATCTTACAATTGCAAGATACAAAGTCAAAATTGAGATATAGACTCGTGATTGTGAGAAAAGTCAGAATTGTAAGAGAAAAAGTCACAATCACCTTTTTATTTTGTATTCTAAGCTGGGGGAAAAAACGGAATTGCGAGATGTAAACTCAGAATTCTAAGAAAAAAGTCAGATTTCCAAGACCCGATTTTCCTAGAATTGCGAGATCTAAATTCAGAATTTTGAAAAAAAAAATCAGAATTGCACAATTTAAATTCAGAATTGTGAGAAAAAAAGTTTATATTTCACAATTGCTTTTTTTCCTTAGAATGGCAGATTTGTGTCTCACAAAAAACTAATAACTATTATTATAATTATTATTATAGAAAAGAAGTAATTGTGAGATAGACTCATGGTTGCAAGAACAATCAGAATTGTAAGATTAAAAGTTGCAATGACCTTTTCTATTTTTCTGATGTGATGTATACTCAGAATTTTAATAAAAAAAGTCAGATTTCCAAGATGTAATCTCAGAATTTTGAGAAAAAGTCAGAATGGCAAGACGTAAATTCAGAATTTACTTAGAAGAAAATTCTGTATTTTTTTCTTTCGAATTATGAGTTTGTCTCAATTCTGAGAAACGAAGAAAACTAATAAAAAAGAAAATAATAACAATTATTATTATTCCACTGATTTTAATTCTACTGAATTAGATAGTAACACACTGATAATAACAGGTATGATCATATTACTTTCATTTACAAGTGAAAATCTTGTCATTGTGTTAAGGATTTAGTAATCTGATTATGTCAGTCCAAGAGTACTATGATGCATAAGAGCATAATTCAGGAATTAATAGCCCAGACATCATTAGCAAGTTTTGGTACAACCCGTCCAAAAGATGACAGTATTATAATGAATTAATCATTCTAGACAGTAGTTACAGTCTCTGTTTAGGTCTGCTTGCCCTCTAACTAGTAGCAATCTGTTTCCAGTTAGTCAGACACATGTTACAACATGTGGTTTAGTTGTTCCAAATTAGAGGAGGAGTGGCCAGTCCTGGCCTACTTTTCTGCAAAGCAACGTCACATCTGATTGCTTTAGCAACCGGTTGCCAAGGTAACAAAAAGAAGAAAGACAAGTTCTATAGGATCCTGATAGAAAAATCCATTTGCCTTTTCACGCTCAGGTTGGTGTATTTTTATACATTTACTGTCCATTTATGCACATTAGTCTTTTCTGACCATTTATCTTCATGTATTTGGATCCCCTTTAAACTGTAAAGTCTGTCACATACACATGAAGGTACTTTGAATAGAAAACATAGTACATAAGTCATTTGTTCTCTCTGCAATTTGCAAGGGATGACAGGGAGGCGGCTCCCAAACAAGTGTACTAGCAACAGCAATTACGGGAACAGTTGACTGCCTACCATAAGTTTAAATCACTAGTGGGTTACAATTTCAAAAGTGTTAACTGGGTGTTTATGCTTTGTTTATGTGATCATCCTTGGAAACACACGCCCATCTGTTCAGTTGATGCATCATTCTTACCACCTATATAATGAGAACACCAATGTTTCAGAAGTTTATACCATAACATGCTTATCCGATAACTCTTATATTTCCTATATGAGTTTATGTATATGCTTTTTTTTTAAGATTAACAGTTTTTTTTTTCTAAGGCATTGTTAGATTCCAGTGTTTCCCGTCATAGCTATGCAAAGATTTGATTTCAAAAACAGTATCGTAGCTATTCAACTATATCTTATGATTTAAAATATGTATTTAACCTCAGAATGATTTTAAAGTAAGTCTGATTTTGTGGTGGCTGTGCTTCAAAGGGGACATCGGATGCCCATTTTCCACAAGTTGGTATGATTGAGAATGGCCATATATTAATATATGGCCATATATATATGGCCTTATATATTAATATAGAGAATGGCCTTATAATAATAATATCCAACTTTCGAAAAAAAAAACAAAAAAAACAGACTACATAGAATATTTATAAAACATTTGAAAACACTTTTTTAAGCCTCCCTCCCTTACATATTGATTTTTGCCCTCCAAATGCTGACTGACTCACTGCCTACCGTTCCAAAAATCATGATATACAATCATCCTCTCCAGTTTCACCTAAATGAATGATGGTTGTAGCGTCAATGGTGATGCATGGATACTTAATATTATTTTGAACAAGTAACTACAATAAACACACACACACACAAATTCAAGAACAAAATAGTGGAGTAGGTCATAACAACAGAACTCTTTTTGACACGAAATTAGACAATTGTTAAATGTCTGAACTACTTACTTTTCGAAGCAGGCAAATATTAGACTATAGCCTATCAAGGTTTGAGACACTGAAAATGTGTTACTCTTTCAGGTGTCCTCGTTTTCATTTTTATGAGTATTATGCTCTCTAATACATGAGCTATTTGAACCATGACAGAATGTTTGATAACTTTATGCTCAAAGTTTGTCATTGTAAATGCTCAGATGAGCTAAAGAGGTGCTTGTGCACGATGTGTTCAGGCTAAGCCACGCCCCTTTATTTGACTCTGAGCGTTTGATTTTTCCACCGCGTGTACGTGCATGTGATGGGAACTTCACTTCTTCCAGTGTCAGTTTCAAGCCTTCAGACTTCATAGTTCTTCATTCTGGTAAAATTGATCTAATATTCTATAAATATTTAGCTGAAATACATATTTCTCTGAGTTGATTTGCATGTAGATTCCACTAGCAGAGGGCAAAACGTCCACTCTATGCTGTGTTGCCAGATCTCTCTAGAAACATAAGCAACTTAGTTATGAAGTAAGAACTTCCACTTGTTCAAAAATATTACACAAAACATTAAGTAAGCATATTGGAGCAATTATTTAAATAATCTCATCACGCATCATGGGCGTTTGTAGCTTTTATGAGTAGCCTATTGTAAGCACCCTGTGAAAAAAAGTAGGCCTATATGCTGATACTCTTTTTTGATAATGTTATGGAAATATGTATATACAGTATGTTACAGTATATGGATATACAGATAATGTTATGAAAATATGGATATACGCTGAGCACGTGTTTACCTGTGTTATCGTTCAGAAGCTGAACACGCGTCCTCTTCATTGATGGCAATCTATAAAAGACATCTGGTAGTTTTGTTTCCTACAGTGGATTGTGGGTAAATATCCACCTCGTCCAGCTATCCACCTATATACAGTGGGGCAAATAAGTATTTGATACACTGCCGATTTTTCAAGTTTTCCCACATACAAAGAATGGAGATATCTGTAATTTTCATTGTAGGTACACCTCAACTGTGAGAGACAGAATATTAAAAAAAATCCAGAAAATCACATTGTATGATTTTTTAATAATTCATTTCCATTTTATTGCATGAAATACATATTTGATACAATAGAAAAATTGTACAGAAACCTTTGTTTACAATTACAGAGGTCAGACGTTTTCTTTAGTTCTTGACCAGGTTTGCACACACACTGCAGCAGGGATTTTGGCCCACTCCTCCATACAGGTCTTCTCCAGATCTTTCAGATTTTGGGGCTATCACTGGGCAACATGGAGTTTCAGCTCCTTCCATAGATTTTCTATTGGGTTCAGGTCTGGAGACTGGCTAGGCCACTCCAGGACTTTGAGATGCTTCTTACGGAGCCACTCCTTAGTTGCCCTTGCTGTGTGTTTGGGGTCATTGTCATGCTGGAAGACCCAGCCACGACCCATCTTGAATGCTCTTACTGAGGGAAGGAGGTTGTTGCCCAAAATCTCGCGATACATGGCCCCATCCATCCTCCCCTCAATACGGTGCAGTCGTCCTGCCCCCTTTGCAGAAAAGCACCCCCAAAGCATGATGTTTCCACCCCCATGCTTCACGGTTGGGATGGTGTTCTTGGGATTGTACTCATCCTTCTTCTTCCTCCAAACACGGCGAGTGGAGTTTATACCAAAAAGTTCTATTTTGGTCTCATCTGACCACATGACCTTCTCCCATGCCTCCTCTGGATCATCCAGATGGTCTTTGGCAAACTTCAGACGGGCCTGGACATGCGCTGGCTTGAGCAGGGGGACCTTGCGTGCGCTGCAGGATTTTAATCCATGACGGTGTAGTGTGTTACTAATGGTAACCGTTGAGACTGTGGTCCCAGCTCTCTTCAGGTCATTGACCAGGTTCTCCCGTGTAGTTCTAGGCTGATCCCTCACCTTTCTCAGGATCATTGATACTCCACGAGGCGAGATCTTGCATGGAGCCCCAGTCCGAGAGAGATTGACAGTCATCTTGAATGTCTTCCATTTTCTAATAATTGCGCTACAGTTGTTGCCTTCTCACCAAGCTGTCTGCCTATTGTCCTGTAGCCCATCCCAGCCTTGTGCAGGTCTACAATTTTGTCCCTAGTGTCCTTAGACAGCTCTTTGGTCTTGCCCATTGTGGAGAGGTTGGAGTCTGATTGATTGAGTATGTGAACAGGTGTGTTTTATACAGGTAACGAGTTCAAACAGGTGCAATTAATACAGGTAATGAGTGGAGGATAGGAGGGCTTCTTAAAGACAAACTAACAGGTCTGTGAGAGCCAGAATTTTTGCTGGTTGGTAGGTGATCAAATACTTATTTCATGCAATAAAATGGAAGTTAATTATTAAAAATCATACAATGTGATTTTCTGGACTTTCTCTCACAGTTAAGGTGTACTTACGATGAAAATGACAGATCTCTCCATTCTTTGTAAGTGGGAAAACTTGAAAAATCGGCAGTGTATCAAATACTTATTTGCCCCACTGTATATATATATATATATAAACAAAGCCTAAAATTAACACTCACCAAGCGCCAAATGCGAGTAAAAATATGTCAGTCGCCAGTTGGCGGGTAAAACTTTTACGAAATATAACAATGCAATGTAGTGGGAACAACTGCCAGGTTTAAAGAGATTCGCTGTTCCTGACGAAAGCGAATAAAATAATATTTTCCAAAGACAAGATCATCGTGATGCTGTTCCACCATAAGCGACAAGAGCGAATCAAATAATAGGATACATACGGGCTGATGAGGCCAGAGCAGTGTGATGGCCAGCTTGTCCCTAGACACTGTTCTAATAACTTTTACCTGAGAAGATATTGCGGCTTCATTTCAGAAGATTAACTTTTTCCTTCTTTATTCTTCAGAACCCGAGAATGTGGTGACACATAGGCCTACCTGCGGTTAAGCCGCCTAAACGGTGCAGTGAAGTATAGTTTGAAAGGTTGCTTGTTCGGCTGTACACATACGCTGAGCCGCTTGAGACAGCGCACCAGTAGCGCTTCAACTGATGAAAACACACACAATTGTCCAAATGTGCGGTTTTGGCAAGTGACCTTGTAAACTTAGTCTTAAATGAGTTATAAAGTCTTAAATGACCGTAAAGAGTTTGGAGAAAATAGATTATGTGTCAGATCCGAGTCATGTGCATCAGGTTTTAAAGAAACAGCGCTGCTTTTAAAGTAAAACCTGCTGAAGTCTGTCATTGATGTAAATCAAAGAACAAAAGAAAATAACCGTGAAAGAAGTCTTAACTTAGCACGGGGCTAGCTGCGCTCATGATCCCTGCGGTAAAGTGTCAGTGTTGCCAGATCTTCATAGAATTTTTTTTTTAAATGTGGCCAGAAAGCAGTCTGGAGCAAAATAATTTGCTCAAGCCAGACATAAACAAATTTAGTGAAAGTGAAGTGACGTGTGGCCAAGTATGGTGACCCATACTTGGAATTTGTGCTCTGCATTTAACCCATCCAAGTACACACACACTGTGAACACATACCCTGAGCAGTGGGCAGCCATATTGCTGTGGCAACTGGGGAGCAGTTGGGGGTTCGGTTCTTGCTCAAGGGTCTCACCGCAGTCATGGTTTTGAAGGTGGAAGGGAGCGCTGGTTATTCACTCCAAAATCAAAATGGCTTGATAATTGAGACTGTTTAGGTTTTCGGGGATTAAAAAAAAAAAGGGCTTTTTATCATTTTAAATTTTTTATCATTGTAGGGTGGTTGTGTCCACCCACTGCCAAGGCACATTTATATGCAAATGAAGATATTTGGCATCCAATGTCTCCTTTAAAATTAAAATATTATAATCTTAATTCAAGTGATGAATGATTTTGAAAGTCTGGCAGTAATCAGTGTTGAGTACTACTGCAAGGTTAACCCTGTCTGCTTTACATGTTTGAAAATGATTAACAGTTGAAAACATTAGAAATTTAGAAAAGTAACCAAATGTAATCGGTTACATTACTTTAATAAAGTAATTGAAAAGTTACACTATTACACATTACATTTTAAGTAGGGTAACTTGTAATCTGTAACCTATTACATTTACAAACCCAACACATACATACATATATATATATATATATATATATATATATATATACACACACACACATATACACACACTCACTGGCCGCTTTATTAGGTACACCTTGCTAGTACCGGGTTGGACCCCCTTTTGCGTTCAGAACTGCCTTAATTCTTCGTGGCATAGATTCAACAAGGTGTTGGAAACATTCCTCAGAGATTTTGGTCCATATTGACATGATAGCATCACGCAGTTGCTGCAGATTTGTCGGCTGCTCATCCATGATGCAAATCTCCCATTCCACCACATCCCAAAGGTGCTCTACTGGATTGAGATCTGGTGACTGTGGAGGTAAAGTGAACTCATTGTCATGTTCAAGAAACCAGACTGAGATGATTTGAGCTTTGTGACATGGTGCATTATCCTGCTGGAAGTAGCCATCAGAAGATGGGTACACTGTAGTCATAAAGGGATGGACATGGTCAGCAACAATACTCAGGTAGGCTGTGGCATTTAAACGATGCTCAATTGGTACTAAGGGGCCCAAAGTGTGCCAAGAAAATATACCCTACACCATTACACCACCACCACCAGCCTGAACCGTTGAGACGGCAGGATGGATCCATGCTTTCATGTTCTTTACGCCAAATTCTGACCCTACCGTCTGAATGTCGCAGCAAATTTTGGTGAGCCTGTGCGAATTGTAGCCTCCGTTTCCTGTTCTTAACTGACAGGAGCGGCACCCGGTGTGGTCTTCTGCTGCTGTAGCCCATCTGCTTCAGGGTTCGACGTGTTGTGCGTTCAGAGATGGTATTCTGCATACCTTGGTTGTAACGAGTGGTTATTTGAGTTACTGTTGCCTTTCTATCATCTCTAACAGTCTGTCTATTCTCCTCTGACATCAACAAGGCATTTTCGTCCACACAACTGCCGCTCACTGGATATTTTCTCTTTTTCGGACCATTCTCTGTAAACCCTAGAGATGGTTGTGCGTGAAAATCCCAGTAGATCAGCAGTTTTTGAAATACTCAGACAAGCCCATCTGGCACCAACAACCATTCCACATTCAAAGTCACTTAAATCCCCTTTCTTCCCCATTCTGATGCTCGGTTTGAACTTCAGCAAGTCGTCTTCACCACATCTAGATGCCTAAATGCATTGAGAGTTGTTGCCATGTGATTGGCTGATTAGCAATTTGTTACCAAGCAATTGAACAGGTGTACCTAATAAAGTGGCCAGTGAGTGTATGTATATATATATATATGTATGGGCACATTAGTCTTTCACTGATGTCCCCACCCCTGTTCTGCATTCACTTGCTAAAATGCTAAAAAAAAAAAAAAAGCTGCGCGCATTTACAAGCACCTTAAAAAAATACATTTATTATTAATTTAGCAGACCTTTTTTTTTTAATCCAAACCAATATCAAACAGAGAAAATATAATTATGACAAGAGGATATGGCAACACAGTTTAAACTGCTAGCAAGTGGAGCGAAAGTGTTCATAACCCCGCCTTTGACTGTTTGACGTCACATGCCTCAGTCTTGACACATGGTGATGATCATCACATTTCTTACACACACACACTCGTGCACTTCAAGCCGGTGCTGTAGAGCAGGATCTATCCTCACTTGTCGTTATTAGACGAATGATCGCTGTTCTGTATATCCTTTCATTTCAGTTCAATTTTTAGTTTTTAAAAAGAATTTTTGCACGGAATAAGAGAGATTATGTCCAGACAGCTCACAATGAACCCAGCTTTCCTTCCTCCGCAAACTAACGGCGTTTTGAAGGCGCTCCTGGAAAAACCTCTGAAACTACCTTTGCACCAAGATGAAGGTGATCAAAGCTTTCACTTTGTTACATTGCTGCGTATGGAGAATAAACATTATTGTAATAATAATACTTTTTACTGTAAAGAACTGCAATCTGATTCCTGCTGTGATCTCCAGAATAAATAGCTATTTGTTTTTGTTTTGAAGATTCAATTAACTCTTTAGTGTGTGTTGTGTTGTGTTTTAGTAATGAACAAACTTGACTTAGAGAGACATAACAGAACTGAGATTACAGCTGTTTTGAATAATAATTTGAAATACCAAATCTTTGAATGCCATTAAAGACAGTGCCTTAAAAATTAGTGAAACATACAATTTTGATTGAATAAATATTTAAGTTTTAATTTAAAAGCACTACAAAAATAAATGAATACAATATAACTTAAACCAATATACTAAAGTTTAATTGTAATTTGTTTTGAATATTAACAATGAAGACATTTGTGCTGAAACTAAAAACTTTTAAAAAGTAAGTAAATAGGCAAAAATAATTGCAACAAGTTAAATGTGTGGAAAATGGATTTCTTTATTGTGCACATATGAGATTGCAGAGAAGAATAGTCATAAAAAAAAAAACCTCTTTAAAAATCATGGAAATTTAAAAAAACATAGAGTTTTAAAGGAGCCAAAAATTGACGTGTTAACTAATGATAATATTCTTTCAGGCTACGTGAAGGAGAGGGAGAAGGCGAAAAAGCTGGAGGAAGATGGAAACACTCCTCAATCAGCTTTCTTAGGGCCAACGCTTTGGGATAAAACACTGTCTTATGATGGAGACAGCTTACAGTTGGAGTATATGGACCTTGAGGAGTTTCTCTCTGAAAATGGCATCCCCTCTAGTCCCGCACAACATGACCAAAGCCTCCATCACCAGCAGCAGCAGCCGCAACAGCAGGCTTCAATGCCTCAGGGCCCCATCTCAGTCATGGACCTCAGCAGCCGCACCATCACCTCCATCCACACAGGCATGGTTCCTCAGAACTGCCTCCACAGCCCAGGCAGACCAGGTACTACGGCTTCTGTGTCCCACAGTGACAATATGACAGTGTGTGGGTGTTAAATGGGGAACAGAGTATGTATTTTAGTTTATTGAGAGTGTGTTGGAGTTTGCTCTGTTCCTATTCTTTGTCATATTAATATAAAAAAACAGTTACTTATAAGCCAGCCAAGTAATACAGATAATATGATTATAATAATAAAAATATCCACTGTTAAATTCTCTAAGTGCTTGCGTGATGACAAGCAAGACTATATTAAATTTAAAAAAAAATTAAATTAGTTGAAAAGAAAAAAATAGCATTGTTGAGCAGCTATGTTTTTTTTTTCTGATTCATAAAAAATTAAGTAGTCAATTGTAAAAACTGCTTAATTTTCCCACCCAAGCCTTAAAGTTGAATGGAAATGTCAGTATTTTCCTCTGACTAAAATTAGCAAACCAACCATTCTTTTCCTAGTCTGAGCATTTGGCAACATTTAATCATAGTTTTATGGAAAACTATATTGAATGTTGGAATTGTGGATAAAATGGTTGATCTCTTGTTCAGTTAGGTCTTTAAATACATTTTAAAATCAGTTTTATTGATTTCTTATACTGAATATGTAATCTCAACATGGAATATCTATGGTGAATGAGAATTTAAATTCTAGTAAAATAAAAAAATAAAAAACTTTTATTGATAACGCAATGTGTTTAATTTTTGACCAATAAACATGAAATATATTCACAAGAAAATAATATACACGAAAAGAAAAGACGTTTAACCGACAGTTCTAGTACTTTTGATTTGCACTGTTTATTATTAAAGTCTTGTGCACCACCTAGTGGAATGACACGCTCATGACAGCCCTTTCACTATCTGTTAGTGAAGTGAAGTGAAGTGACATACGGCCAAATATGGTGACCCATACTCGGAATTTGTGCTCTGCCATTAACCCATCCAAAGTGCACACACCCAGCAGTGAACACACACACACACACCGTGGACACACACCCGGAGCAGTGGGCAGCCATTTTTGCCCCACGGATTAAAAAAATGCCCTTCAGAAAAGATGTTGTTACAATGCATTACCACTTACACCATGGAGTCAGCAATGAATAGATTGTTTTTCCTCCCACAGTTTTGCCTCCATCACGTAACACACCAAGTCCAGTAGACCCAGAGGACATTCAGATACCAGTGAGCTATGAGCCTGATCCGGCAGACCTCGCTCTGTCCAGCGTGCCAGGCCAGGAGGTTTTCGACCCACGCAAACACAAGTTCTCAGAAGAGGAGCTGAAACCTCAGCCTATGATCAAGAAAGCACGCAAAGTCTTCATTTCTGATGATATGAAGGTAACTTGGCTCTAGTTACTCAGCCCCCCAACAGAGTATGTTTGGTCACCCGTTTCACCCTTTGCCATTGACCAGCTGGGCAACAGGCTCTTGCTAAGAAGCTTATGTCCGTTCATTCATCCTCCGGCGGCCTGACCCACGTGATCTTCCTTTTTCCTGGTATCGCTCCATTTCTGCTGGGTTTAGGATTAAAGGATTTGCCATTTTTAATTTGTTCAAATAAAAGTGGATCCCTACCCAGCTTTGCAGAGTAGTAAATTGCTCAAAGCTGATTGCATGGCAGCGAATGCGTGAGAAAACTTGTCATCACAATGACGCTCTGTTTTCTCTCGTGCTTGTCCTGTCAATCAAAAATAAGTATGGTATAATTAGTCATAATCATCTGTTCTTGTACAAATAAATTAGTTGTGTAGAAACTATTTACCCTGTAAGGCCTGACATAATAGTCCAAAAAAAGCGTTGTATTTGATAAGTCAGGCTTTTATGGTTCAAACAGTATATGATATAAAAAGCTTCAGTTTTAGTCACAGGCCCAAACTGAGTAAAAATATGTAATTTTATGAACAAAGAGTAGTTTTGTAGTTTTCATTCTAGGGGGCAAAACTTGTAATGCAATGTAATACAATTATGATTAAGAGATACAAATAAGCATTCCTCAAAAGCCTGATGTATCATATTTGATATTCACATTTAACATGATTTCTTTTAAAAAAAGAAGGAAAGACTATATATATATATATATATATATATATAAATGGAAAAGAGAAAAAGTAACACATTGAAAAAAAATTGGCGTAGAAACACTAATTACACAGAAACTGCAAGTAACACATTAAATCTGAATTAAAAAGACTGAAAAAGTATTTGCTTGTAAAAAGTACTCCAATAATCAAAAATAAAAAAACACAATTTTACAAATACTATAAAACTAAAATGATGCTAAAAAGAATAAACTATCATTCAGACAACAGGTTTTTCAGATATATGTTTTCTTAGCAAAATTTTGATCATGTTGACAATTTAGAGGTTTTTTGTGCATCAAATATGATACAGTAGGCTTTATAGGGTTAACATAACCATTGAAAACACTAAAAACTAAGTAATCTTGGCATAATGTAACTAGGCGCTCCTATCTCTTCCCCACCCTTTTTTATTCTGCATATTTTGAGCAGGATGAAAAATACTGGGCACGGCGCAGAAAGAACAACGTGGCTGCCAAGAGGTCACGGGATGCTCGGCGCCTAAAGGAGAATCAGATTGCCATCCGGGCTGGTTTCCTGGAGAAAGAGAACGCGGCTCTCCGACAGGAAGTTTCTGAACTACGGAGAGAGATGGGGCGGTGTAAAAACGTCTTAACCAAGTATGAAGCTCAACATGGCCCTCTGTGAGACCACCCGGGTGCTCCTCAAATTCCCTCACCCCTGCCCTTCTAATTCAAAGGACAATATTGTTGGGTTAAAATCTGCTGGCCCTGTTTTCCAGCCAGCCCTCACCTCAGTCTGTTCTTGGCGCCTTAGAAGGCAGAAACGTTTCGTTGTGTGGTTATTTCAGACATCTTTTAGAGATCTACCCACTCTTTTTCTCTATTTGTTATCACAAACAAAGCCACCATTGTTTGCAGATCATGTTACTTATGATTTTACTGTGCTGTAGCATTGCCCACAAACATTTGTCATGATTTGTCATAATTTAGCAGTCAAATCTGAGCTAGTGGATCTTCTGCGGTTCCTCTACAGACACCCATAGCATTGTGTATGAGAGGAATACATGTGCATAGCTGCTTCAGGCACGTAAAGGTTTTGTGTCTCCGTAAAGACATTATTCTCACAGACAGAACAGAATGTAGCAAGATTTGAGAGTTTGAATTCATAAAATAACTCTATATGATACTAAATATCTGTATATCCCTATTAGAAAACAGACAATCAATTTGCTTATGAAATGAGTGCCACATGGAGCTTGATGGAAATTGGCTGTTACTTTATTATTAATAGGTTAATTACCTTCATTATAGTGTATATGAAAGATAAACTGTATGTTTATGCTGATTTTAAAGTTCAGTTAAAAAATCACACTCAATCCTTTTAAATCCTGGGAATTTAGTTTAGGTGGAACTGCCTGCTGCAATAATTCCATCAGTTTCAGCACAGAGTGTCTGCATTAACATGCTTTTGAGTTCAAAATGTGATCAAGGAAAGCATATTGAACAAGGTCCCAATGCCCTTATTGCTAACACAAAGAGGCAACCTGAGTCTACTGAAACAGATATGCTGCCTTTTGTTGGTCAGTTATGTAATGAATGTAGAGTGGTGTATTTTATGTCTGTCACTCTTTACTACAGACCAAATGATATGAAATACAATAAGGTAATATTGCAATTAAATGTTTTTACAAAGTTATTCTTGTTTTTGTACAGTATTTTCATATGGATTTCTGAATATATCTATGTAATTTGATGTATACTGTATATTTATAGGCAACAAACGTTATGGAAAAGTTCTAAATTATATAGTTAACTGTATATGGGCATTAATACAATACATTTAGTACTATGATCGTAGTTGATTTACCTAATCTTATACAGGCACTTGCACCAATATTGAAACTTTTTTCATGGATACTTTTTCTTTTGTTTTTAAATTATATTGTCAGTACCTTTCATGTTTTGGTTGCGATGTACCTTCATGAAATATGCTATTATTTGCCAAACCTGGTAAAAGAACGCTATTCTTGGCCACATAGAATGTTGTCAATCGTTGTATATTTCAACAAATAAGATGTCTTTTATATTAAATATATTAAATTTCAGCATGTTTAAATTTTAACATTCTTTCCTCAGATGATTATTTGACTTAAATATTTGCAATATGTTGTCTGTTGTGGTCCTTTTTTGGGTCCCTTTTCTGTTTCATTGCTCTTTATGAAAATAAAAAGCTTTTGAAAAGCTGATATTTGGTGATGTTGTAGTTAATGAATGAAAGATTCACAAAGGAAAGATTTAATCTTAATTTGCACAATGAGCTCATTAGGGGCCGAATAATTGAAAATAACTTTTTGTAACTTATACTGTCATATGCTGAAGAATTTAAAAATTATAGATGTTATTCTCAAATGTACCGCTAGAGACCACTGTCTATCCAAAAATGCATGTTTGTTGTCACAATTCCGTCATTTGTGTTACAAAATATTCTTATACACATCTTCATAATCACTAGCGTCATCAGTGTCATCATCAACAACACATGTACCAGTATTGGAGATATATTTGAAAACAATTATTTGATATCGTTGCCTCAATGTGGAGATATGATTGTAGAGATGTGAAAAAGAAAGAGAAAAAAAAAAAAAAAACGTGCAATGCCTTTTTTTTTTTTTTTTTTAACACATATGTGACCCTGGACCACAAAACCAGTCATAAGGGTAAATTTTTCACAATTGAGATTTCTACATAATCTGAAAGCTGAATAAATAAGCTTTTCATTGATGTATGGATTAGACAATATTTGTTAGGATTAGACAATATTTGGCTGAGATACAACTATTTGAATATATGGAATTTGAGGGTGCAAAAAAAAATCTAAATATTGAGAAAATCTACGGTGGCCGAGAGAGCTCAACGCTGTAACTTCAGAAAACACATGCAAATAGAAAAAACACCAGCAAATCAAGAAAACGTCTTCATCATTTTGACAACACATGCAAATTAAGAAACGCTGCAAATCCTCACAACACATGCAAATTAAGAAAGCTGCAAATCCTCACAACACATGCAAATTAAGAAACGCTGCAAATCCTCACAAAAACGCGCTGCATGGACCACAATGGAAATGTTTCAAGGGGACCCAAAAAAAGTGACGGACCAGCTGGGATTTGCTTATTGTGCAGTCGCTATTGGTTGAGTTGTTGGTAACTGAAAGGTGAGTGTTTTTTTGTTGTTGTTGTTTATTTACCCTGATTGTATGATTTCTTTGTCTTTTGGATATTATTAGATTAATAATGACAAATTACACGATTAACGTTATGTAAGATGGCTAACTTAATGTCCTCAACTAAATATAATTTCAAGGTTAATGAAAATAAATTCGCAATGCTTCATTAATTGTTAAAACCAGGTCAAAATAAAAATCTCAGTAAGAATAATATTTTAAAATTTATTCAGGCCCTTTTAGTAGGCTAATGAAAGAAAGGACATTTGCATGTGTTGTGAGGATTTGCAGCATTTCTTAATTTGCATGTGTTGTGAGGATTTGCAGCGTTGCTTAATTGCATGTGTTGTGAGGATTTGCAGCGTTTCTGAATTTGCATGTGTTGTGAGGATTTGCAGCGTTTCTGAATTTGCATGTGTTGTGAGGATTTGCAGCGTTTCTTAATCTGCATGTGTTGTGAGCATTTGCAGCGTTTCTGAATTTGCATGTGTTGTGAGGATTTGCAGCGTTTCTGAATTTGCATGTGTTGTGAGGATTTGCAGCATTTCTCAATTTGCATGTGTTGTGAGCATTTGCAGCGTTTCTTAATTTGCATGTGTTGTGAGGATTTGCAGCGTTGCTCAATTTACATGTGTTGTGAGGATTTGCAGCGTTGCTTAATTTGCATGTGTTGTGAGGATTTGCAGAGTTTCTGAATTTGCATGTGTTGTGAGGATTTGCAGCGTTGCTTAATTGCATGTGTTGTGAGGATTTGCAGCGTTTCTGAATTTGCATGTGTTGTGAGGATTTGCAGCGTTTCTTAATCTGCATGTGTTGTGAGCATTTGCAGCGTTTCTGAATTTGCATGTGTTGTGAGGATTTGCAGCGTTTCTGAATTTGCATGTGTTGTGAGGATTTGCAGCCTTTCTCAATTTGCATGTGTTGTGAGCATTTGCAGCGTTGCTTAATTTGCATGTGTTGTGAGCATTTGCAGCGTTGCTTAATTTGCATGTGTTGTGAGGATTTGCAGCGTTTCTGAATTTGCATGTGTTGTGAGGATTTGCAGCGTTTCTTAATTTGCATGTGTTGTGAGGATTTTCAGCCTTTCTTAATCTGCATGTGTTGTGAGCATTTGCAGCCTTTCTCAATTTCCATGTGTTGTGAGCATTTGCAGCGTTTCTTAATCTGCATGTGTTGTGAGCATTTGCAGCGTTTCTGAATTTGCATGTGTTGTGAGGATTTGCAGCGTTTCTGAATTTGCATGTGTTGTGAGCATTTGCAGGGTTTCTGAATTTGCATGTGTTGTGAGGATTTGCAGCGTTTCTTAATTTGCATGTGTTGTAAGGATTTGCAGCAATTTGCATGTGTTGTGAGCATTTGCAGCGTTTCTCAATTTGCATGTGTTGTGAGGATTTGCAGCGTTTCTTAATCTGCATGTGTTGTGAGCATTTGCAGCGTTTCTTAATTTGCATGTGTTGTGAGGATTTGCAGCGTTTCTTAATCTGCATGTGTTGTGAGCATTTGCAGCGTTTCTTAATTTGCATGTGTTGTAAGGATTTGCAGCAATTTGCATGTGTTGTGAGGATTTGCAGCGTTGCTTAATTTGCATGTGTTGTGAGGATTTGCAGCGTTTCTTAATTTGCATGTGTTGTGAGCATTTGCAGCCTTTCTCAATTTGCATGTGTTGTGAGCATTTGCAGCCTTTCTCAATTTGCATGTGTTGTGAGCATTTGCAGCCTTTCTCAATTTGCATGTGTTGTGAGCATTTGCAGCCTTTCTCAATTTGCATGTGTTGTGAGCATTTGCAGCGTTTCTGAATTTGCATGTGTTGTGAGCATTTGCAGGGTTTCTGAATTTGCATGTGTTGTGAGGATTTGCAGCGTTTCTTAATTTGCATGTGTTGTAAGGATTTGCAGCAATTTGCATGTGTTGTGAGCATTTGCAGCGTTTCTCAATTTGCATGTGTTGTGAGGATTTGCAGCGTTTCTTAATCTGCATGTGTTGTGAGCATTTGCAGCGTTTCTTAATTTGCATGTGTTGTGAGGATTTGCAGCGTTTCTTAATCTGCATGTGTTGTGAGGATTTGCAGCGTTTCTCAATTTGCATGTGTTGTGAGGATTTGCAGCGTTTCTTAATCTGCATGTGTTGTGAGCATTTGCAGCGTTTCTTAATTTGCATGTGTTGTGAGGATTTGCAGCGTTTCTTAATCTGCATGTGTTGTGAGCATTTGCAGCGTTTCTTAATTTGCATGTGTTGTGAGGATTTGCAGTGTTTATTAATCTGCATGTGTTGTGAGCATTTGCAGCGTTTCTTAATTTGCATGTGTTGTAAGGATTTGCAGCAATTTGCATGTGTTGTGAGGATTTGCAGCGTTTCTTAATTTGCATGTGTTGTGAGCATTTGCAGCCTTTCTCAATTTGCATGTGTTGTGAGCATTTGCAGCCTTTCTCAATTTGCATGTGTTGTGAGGATTTGCAGCGTTTCTGAATTTGCATGTGTTGTGAGGATTTGCAGCGTTTCTTAATCTGCATGTGTTGTGAGCATTTGCAGCGTTTCTTAATTTGCATGTGTTGTGAGCATTTGCAGTGTTGTGAGCATTTGCAGTGTTTCTTAATCTGCATGTGTTGTGAGCATTTGCAGCCTTTCTCAATTTGCATGTGTTGTGAGGATTTGCAGTGTTTCATAATCTGCATGTGTTGTGAGCATTTGCAGCCTTTCTCAATTTGCATGTGTTGTGAGGATTTGCAGCATTTCTGAATTTGCATGTGTTGTGAGCATTTGCAGCATTTCTGAATTTGCATGTGTTGTGAGCATTTGCAGCATTTCTTAATCTGCATGTGTTGTGGGCATTTGCAGCGTTTCTTAATTTGCATGTGTTGTGAGCATTTGCAGCGTTTCTGAATTTGCATGTGTTGTGAGGATTTGCAGCGTTTCTTAATCTGCATGTGTTGTGAGCATTTGCAGCGTTTCTTAATTTGCATGTGTTGTGAGCATTTGCAGTGTTGTGAGCATTTGCAGTGTTTCTTAATCTGCATGTGTTGTGAGCATTTGCAGCCTTTCTCAATCTGCATGTGTTGTGAGCATTTGCAGCATTTCTGAATTTGCATGTGTTGTGAGGATTTGCAGTGTTTCTTAATCTGCATGTGTTGAGCATTTGCAGCGTTTCTTAATTTGCATGTGTTGTAAGGATTTGCAGCAATTTGCATGTGTTGTGAGGATTTGCAGCGTTTCTGAATTTGCATGTGTTGTGAGCATTTGCAGCGTTTCTCAATTTGCATGTGTTGTGAGGATTTGCAGTGTTTCTTAATCTGCATGTGTTGAGCATTTGCAGCGTTTCTTAATTTGCATGTGTTGTAAGGATTTGCAGCAATTTGCATGTGTTGTGAGGATTTGCAGCGTTTCTGAATTTGCATGTGTTGTGAGCATTTGCAGCGTTTCTCAATTTGCATGTGTTGTGAGGATTTGCAGTGTTTCTTAATCTGCATGTGTTGTGAGCATTTGCAGCGTTTCTTAATTTGCATGTGTGAGGATTTGCAGCACATGTGCTGTCAAAATGATGAAGATGTTTTCTTGATTTGCAGGTGTTTTTTTCTATTTGCATGTGTTTTCTGAAGTTGCAGCGCGTTGAGCTCTCTCGGCCACCGTAAAAATCGCCTTTAAAGTTGATCAAATTAAGTTAAAAAATTAAGTTTTTATATATTTACGGTAGGAAATATACAAAATATCTTCATGGAACATGATCTTTACTTAATATTCGAAAGATTTTTTTTTTTTTTGCCAAAAATCAATCATTTTGACCCATACAATGTATTTTTGGCTATTGCTGCAAATATACCTGTGTATTTAATATTATTAATTGTAATAAAACAGTAATTATACAATCTACATTACACGCACACGTGTGTGTGTGTGTATATATATATGTGTATATGTATATGTGCTGTCAATCGATTAAAAAAATAACTAATTAATCACACATTTTTCTGAAATTAAATTTCTGACGCTGAAGTGAAGTTGAAGCGAGCGTCTGAAACGTCTCCTGTTTGATGTGCTCCAAAGACGTTCTTCGACTGAATAAATGCACTTCTTGTCAAAAAAAAAGAGACAGAATTAGCAGTTATGAGTGGGGTGGCCAACCCTAGGCCCCGCCCCTGCGTTAGCATTAAGTTGAAAAAATTAATCGCCTGCGTTAATGTGCTAATTTTGACAGCACTAATATATATATATATATATATATATATATTAGGGATGGGCGATATCTTATCGTTTGCGATATACCGTTGAAAATTCTCCTCACGATAAAAATTTGTCTCCTCACGATAATAACGATAAGTCTAGTTGATGACGTAGTTTTGTGCGCGCCCGATTGTGCCTTGAGCGGTTGAGCGCACTGTTCACTCCGCACGTCAAGCGCTCAAGGCACAAGCGCTCCTAAAAAGAAAATTAAGCGTCGAACCCTGAGATATATTTCTCATGTATGTGAGGAGCCCCGATTTTAAGTTTTCTTTTTTTATTATTATTAATTTAAGTTGTTTCATTATCAGGAAAAAATGCAAGTGATCCGCGCGAGCACCTCACTGTCATGCATGCGCATTCTTTTCCGCACAAACACTTGAATATGAATAATAGTCAAGACTCTAGAGCATAGCCTCATAAACTTGTTTTAATAAATCGCTTATGCATTAAATAAAGATACAAAACAGGTTGTTAAATATGCTGAATATATTGTTCAAATATTTATAAAATGTGAAACTGTAGCTAATCTTATTCGCAGTCTAGCATTTTGCATCTGCATAACATAGTGAATTATTTTTTAACATGCAATGATACAAAATAAAAAAAAAAAAAAAAAATGTAGACAAATAAGAATGATGTAGCCCACATCTCTTGAGTGTGCGTCGCACTCAGCATGCGCGAGCCGAACACGCAAAATCTTGCTCTCTGCATGAATGCAACGCAGATAGCGACACAAGTTTGTTTGAAACGCATAAAAAGTTTAAATAAGATAATAATATTAACAATGAACATTATATGACATTTAAAATAGTTTTGGCGATTTTTTTCCTTCAGTACGCCTGTGCATTTCTGACCCAAACAGCAAAGCAGTCTAAATCTCCGCGATGTTCTCGTTAAATATGCAATTTCTGAGATATTACAATGAATTAATTTCTAAAATGTTATGATATGGAAAGCCTGAAACAGATCACAGCAGTATAGCCATACACAGGCTTTCAGTCATCAACGTGGTAAACATGCATGCCAGTATGCATATGATTTAATATGAAGCGTCCCGCATTATTATGGTTGATAAGAGCAATTAATGGAGATGAGCTGTTGATCATAATTAGCATGGCCATAAGTTGGCTTTGTACAGAAAGTTTCAAGTTAATTGCATTAATAATTACTATATGAAATGAACTTAATCTTACGTTACGGACGTGACACAGCGCTGAAGCGTCCTGACGTCATAAATCTAGACCTTATAAATCCAGAAATCATCGCTGTTTAGACTAAGTGAGTGTATTTACTTTTCAGACAGGCCTCCATCTTTCTACAAAATACTTACTGTTGACATAAATGTAAAAATGGGCAGTCTTTGATATCTCATTTCAAAATATGAAATACAGTCGAATGAAAATGTATTTTTACTATAGGTCCACCCCTCATATGTGGTGGATAAACATAGCGATGTCCTTCAAATTTCTATTGAAGCACGTTAATGCAGTAAAATACAGACCTAAACGCACAACTCAAACAGGGTTTTGTTCTTTTGGTAAAAACTTCATTTTTTCATGGTTGACATTTGCATGGAATTATTCATACGTATTATATTTACATTCTAATGATATATATCGTCATTTGTATCGTTATCGCAATAAATACCTGAAATTATCGTGATAAATTTTTTAGGCCATATCGCCCATCCCTAATATATATATATATATTATTAAGATATTATAACATCCTAGTTAACATCTCACACACACACACACACACACACACACAGATGTTGGTTTTTGTGGTTTATGGGGACTCTCCATAGGTGTAATGGTTTTTATACTGAACAAACTGTGTGTGCTATTGCCCTACACCTAAACTTAGCCCTCACATGAGACTTTGTGCATTTTTAGATTTTCAAAAAAAACACCATTTAGTATGTTTTTTTTTTTTAAGCCTTTTGAATTACGGGGACATAGGCAGTGTCCTCATAAACCACCTTCATATTGTAATACCTCTGTCATACCCATGTCATTATGCAAATTTGTGTCCTCATAAACCACATAAACATGCGCACACACACACACACTAACATACACTTATATATATATATATACACACACACATATATATATATATATATAAGCAGTACATCCCTTTGACATGCACGCAAGCAGTCATGCTCTCTCTCTAAAGCTTTAGCATGTTGTAAAATGGGCTTCCTGTCAAAAGCGTGACGGTCACAACATTCCTGCAATAACATGTGTTCAGAGCAGACCTCCAGTACGTGCTGCTTCTGGGTGTGGCCTAAACGACCTCTTACTCGAGACAAACACAGATGACTTCCTATGGGATTATGTGGCATTTATCAAATAGACTAGGAGTTATATAAAGCCATTTGTGAATGCAGAGGGAGCAGATTGGGATCTAACATTAATCCCAGCCTGCGTTCAGCCTGGCTGCAATCCATCTGAAGGAAAGGACAGGCAACAGGAATTACAAACCTTACACTGGTCATATCCCCATCCTCCACTGTCCATACCCTTGCTTGCCCTCTCCAGCTCATGGCCAACACAGGATAGCTGACCCTGATCAATTAAAGTCCAGTGTTCAATTTTAGCCACATGCAATTGGTAGCTTGATGTAGACCTATTTGCATTTTCATTTATATTCAGTTAGGAATTATGATAATGATTACAATAATATATATTTGAGAAGAGAGTTGTGAGATATAAACACAACTGCAGGAAAAAAGTCAGAATTGCGACATGCAAACTCAATTAGTGAGAAAAATAGTAAGATGGCAAGATGTAAACTTTGTCAAAAATTGCAAGTTTACATCTCACAATTTTTTTTTCTCTGAATTTTTAGTTTGCATCTTGGAATTCAGATTTTTTTTTTTTTGTCACCCCTCAGAATTCCAAATTAAATAAAAAAAAATCAGAATTGCTAGACGTACAGATTCAGATCGTCTGAATCTGTACGTACAGACGTACAGATTCAATTCAGAATTCAGAGCAATAAAAATGGCAAGTTTACATCTCAGGATATTGTTTTTTCCCCCTCGGAATTCTGACTTTTTCCTTTGGAATTCTGAGTTTGCATCTCGGAATTCAGATTTTTTTCTCTGAATTCTGAGTTAGAACAAAGAAAAGTCAGACTTGTCAGATGTAAACTCAGAATTCAGAGAGAAAATGCAAGTTTACATGTCAGAATTCTGAGTTAGAATAAAGAAAAAAATTCTGAATTGTGAGATTTAAAGTCACAATTTCTTTTTTTAATTTGTGGCAGAAATAAGCTTCCATACACGCATGCAAAAACAGAAAAAAATGCACAAGTGTGATTAAAAAAATGTATTTGCTTTTATTCAGAAATGTACTGTTGAGAATACAGTTCTTAGAATGTTATATTAGTGAGAACAGGAATTAAATCTCAACACTTCCAGAAAAGAACATCTATTATTATACTTCATAAATATATTGCCTTTTAGATTATGTAGCTCAAGTGCTCAAAAGCATAGTGCTAGCAACGCCAATGTTGTGGGTTTGATTCCTGGGGAACACACAAAGCCTACTAGCAAAATATATACACAGAATGCAAAGTAAGTTGTTTTAAAAAAAAAGCAAAAATGCAATGCATAAATATATAATGTTTCATATCTGATTAACTAAGTGGTGTTATCAATGTTGACTGAATAAAAATTTCCAATGTATTGCTTAACTTAGACAATATTGTTATATTATTGTAAGTGTATTATTTATAATATACCTATGTTTACACATTTACAAACACACACATTCAAACTTCACAATGAACACATTCAAAATGTATAACTTGTATACTGAAGTGTTGTACACTACATGGGCAACATTCATGCCTTTGCCAAACCTGCAAACTGTCACATGTCATCTCTTCAGCAGATAACATTATGACTACATGTGTCCAGACATTTGCTCTGTTCATGCATGCACATGTGTCGTCTTCTGGCCTCTATCCAGTGTCCAGAGGATAAAATAACTCCATTTCCATGATGAAATTGTCCACAATAAACTAATGAATGCAGATGGACACTCTGAAATAGAGAAGAGAAGAGAAGAGAAGAGAAGAGAAGAGAAGAGAAGAGAAGAGAAGAGAAGAGAAGAGAAGAGAAGAGAAGAGAAGAGAAGAGAAGAGAAGAGAAGAGAAGAGACCATCATTAAAGTTTTACTGACTGCGCCTCCAGTGGCAAAAGCTGTTTGGTGTGTCATCAGTGAATGTCAGAGGGTTGTTACATAATTCTAATGGTGAACGCTGTCTCTTTAAACAGGTGCTAAATGGAGATCAAAAGAACAGAATGAAAAAAAGTTCCATTTGGTATGTTATGGCAACCTAAAGTTCTAGACAAAAATGTCAGTCAGAAACAAGTATGGAAATCAACAGGTTATCAGCAAGAATTAATATTATGCTACTGTGATGTCAGCAATAATGCCCATAAACAGCCCAGATTGATATCAACAATGGCAGGTGTGCTAAAATGGTATATTTAACAAAACAAACTGTAGACTGTAATTTTAATTTAAAAATAACTTTAATGGTTTGTTTAGTTATCTTTAATAGGTTTATTTAACCATACAACTATTATCTGAGGAAAAAAATCAAACTAGCACTGGTCCTTATTCAATGTTGATGTTGGTCTGGATGTTTAGGTATTTACTTGCCTTTTTAATGCTTTTAAATTGCAGTTTATTAATTTATCAATTACTGACATGTTTACACATCAGCTTAGAGCAAAATATATTGCAATCAAAATATTGCAGATAGGATGCACCTGCACTCTGATCATAAGGTTCATAAAATGTATCATAAAAATGAAGACTGCCACTTTATAGCCAACAAAGATGCATTCAAACCAACAAAAAGTATTTTGAAGCATCCATTTGCATGCAAAAGAGCAAATAGTGTGTATTGAATGGTTTAATTAAGTGTAGTTAGTCCTGCTCTTAATATTAAAACAAAATCATGAGCTAAAGTTGCAACATTTGACCCACTATAGAGGAATAGATGCAAAATGACCATAAAACTCCTTTTCTTTTGCATTTTACCGTTTAAGTAACTTGAAGTATATTTTATACAATATTGTATTTGCATAACCATCTTATCTGGATAAATTAAAGACCATAGTGCGTAAAACATTACGGTCACTATGGCCATATTGGTTTGTATGTTTACTCGGATGATGACGCAATAGTACAGACACTTGATGTTGCTGCAGTTAATCCCTGTGCTACCAAATGCCTTCTTCCTGTTAATGGCCATCAATTCTAAAGAATTCATCATGTCATCCTTTCTCTACCTGGCAAAGGAATATGTCTGAAAAAAAAATGGTGTTGGAGCATGGCTTGTTTTTAATATTATTTAACCTTTTGGTCACTTCTGTAGTGTAATTTACATGATCCTAAAAGTACTTATGCCTAACATTATTGCAATATTAAATACATCTATATACTATTGCAATAATATGTTTATATAATAAATAGAAAATACATATATAAATGATATTAAACTTATATGTAATGTTAAATAATTATAACGTATTAAATTTAAATAAATCATTCATAATTTCTATAAAATTCTTGATATATTTTTTATGGATTTATAATTATTTAAGTACATTTGTTGTTTTTTTTTTTTTTTTTTTTTACAAACAATAGCTTAAAAATACCAATATGTAAAGTATGTCTTGGTTTTCTTATTATTAATAATAAAAATGACTTGTTATAAATCTTGAGTCAAAGTTGTACAAATGACCACCTTGACTTGGACACATTTTTTTTTTTTTAAAGAGTAAAAAAAAAAAGAGTATTAAACGGCTCATATATTCGGGTCAGTGATCAGCATTTGTATCTTACCTGTTTCAGCTCAAATTAGGTTCAAATTTGAGCATTTATTAACTTCTAGAAAATTGAATAGCCTATGTGTCCAAAAGGGAAAAACGAGAGAAAGCCAAAGTGTGGATGTGTTAGACCAGCGTGCTCCTCTTCTCGCGCATGTCAGGGGTCAGAGGCGCAAAGTTGGAGGCAGCTGTGTTGTTCTGCTCGGTATAACGCGATGAGGCCGGGGAGTTTTGCATCACCACGAGCCGGATGGGAGACTGCTGCTGGGGGGCTGGGGGCTCGGAAACGTACTCCTTGGAAGGGTCTTTGCCGCGGCAGTCGTACAGGATGCAAGAGATGAGAAAGACCAGAAGCAGGATGACGTAACTGGCGATGAGGATGATGAGGTTTAGAGTGACTGGATCAATCTCCAGGTAAAACTCCATGAGACCCATGGCGACGCTGCATCCCTGACTCTGCACTCTGAGAAAAATGTGGGCACCATGGACTCCCGTCGGGCTCTTCGGCAAAGCGTGCAGCAGTTGGGATATCCCGGCGAGCAGCAGCAGGGCCCTGTGCTGAGATCAGAGTGGAGATTTTGCTCTGCCGTTCAAAGACTTTAATCCCACCCCTTCTATTCCACCAACCTTGAGTTCTTGCAGCCAATGATTAAAAGCTGCTCACTTTAATAGCTTAAGCTTCCATTTTAATTTTGCCAGCTGCACATTGCGCGATGGATTTGGCCAAATGATGTAGAGGCGGTGAAAGGGTGGAGTAGAATTTTTAGCATGTCCCACCTCGTGTCTTTTTGCCAGAAGCATATCAATGTGGGATTTCACTAAGCATTGTGTAATGAAGGACTTTTAGTTGTCATTATTAATGGACCGTGACATAACACTCAAGCCAAAAAGTAGATTTAATGTGTGCAGTATTTTGGGAACGTGTTATATGTATTTTTTTTCTCCCCATTTTTTTGCATTCATTTTTATGGGTAACATTTTTTAGTTTGATCAAATAATTAATCGAGCATAATACGTATGGAGGGCCAAATTACTCCAAATTAAATAATTAAATAAATCTTGAAATATAGAAATAAATCGCTAAATACATAATGAAGTAATTAAATAAATATTCATTCATTCATTCAATTCATTTCCTCCACATTTCATTTTCAGAATTACAGGACATGCTGACAACCGTAACCCTGAAAATGAATAAATGTGGAGGAAATGAATGAATGAATAAACAAATAAGTATATAAATGAATATATAAATGAATGAATGAATGAATACATATAATATTTATGTATTTCATTATTTAATAATGTATTACGATTTATTCATATTTTTCAACATTTATTTAATTATTTAATTTGGAGTAATTTGGCCCTCTCGAGGTTTTTTGAGACAGTGCCTTGGCAGGTTATGTTACGTCAATGGATTGTGGCAGAACACAAGACAAAGCGCATTTAATGTTGTTTTGAATTAATTTGGGAAAATATAACTAACATATAACTCATTATTAGAGTTTCATTACCAAAAACAACAGCATCAGGTAACAATAATTTGCATTAATAACTATAATGGTTTATTATTGCCATAATATAAGGCATAGCCCACTAAGTGTGTTTGGGGACAGACACAGTGTAACTGAAAGTGACTAAGAAACAGTTATGTTATGTCATAATAAATGGACTGTGACGTAAAACAGAAGCCAAAAGGCAGATTTAAAGCTGCTTTTGGAGGCATTTTAAATGTTATGGCATTCTGCGCTAGATTGACTTTTTTCTAGATTAAGTTTGTATGGATTTATTTAAAAAAGTTTTTTAATCATAATACAATATTTTGATATGAATAATTATATATGATCATTACATATAGTAACAACATAATGAAAAATGTTATGTTGTTACGTTGTAATTTTTAATGGATAGTGACATAACACTACAGCCAAAACACAGATTTAAGGTAATGTGTGGATTTTAGCATGATATTTAATTATGCATTTTTTTATCTTATTTAATAACATTTTATGGTTTATATATATATATATATATATATATATATATATATATATATATAGGTAAACCAAGGGTACGATATTGTTCATGTTGATGTTCACGTTTATGGAGGAGAAAGACAAAATAGAGTGCTTTTCTCTATTTAATCTGGGTTTGCAACATCTGTCTATTCATGTCTTGATCTGTCCATCAGCATCTATTACAGTTTACAGCTGTGCAGTGAACACTAGCACATACCACCTGCACAAAGTTTTATAGTTTGACAAGGATTATAGTGTAAAGGTACCAGATGGACTAAAAGAATAAATGAGGTCTTAAAAAGAGGGTCACAGATGGAGGCCTTGCAAAGCATAGATGACACAGAGCATAATCTGTTTAGAATCTGAATGAATGTGCTGCTCTGGTTTTTATGTGTTTTGAAGCCAATATTTCCATTCAAAGTAGATTTTTTTAACCTCAAAGTATGTCATGTAAACTGTACAGTTTAATCAAAACTTGAGTATTTTTTTATGCGAATATGTATGATCTGGGTCAGTCTGAATTTTTAGAAACTCTGGCTCACTGAAAAAACAAACTCATGCATTGTGCATGCTGAATATCTCTTTATTTTTTCGCTTTTAGAAAATATTTTATTTGACTAAATTGAATCATAATGACAAATGAATTTAAATGAATGCATTTTCAGCAATTACAAATTCAAAACATTTTTTAATCAAAGCTATTTCTCAAACTCTCTACCAGGTCAGTTTGACTCTCCCATGCTTTGTCCATTTTTCTGCTCTTTCTGCATCTTCTGCATACTGCACTGAAGCCCAGAAGCAACAGTGCACTGGTGAGGAGCAGAAGTCCTAGAATGGATATGGTCGATCCGTGGGTGCTGTAGCTGTAGGCTACCACTGTGACTGCAACACCAATGATCAGGAGAACAACACCGAATGGAAGAGTACAGCGAGAGCAGGACCCCTCCGCTCCTCCAGTGGCTGTTGTCAGCTCTGTTCCATTAACCAGGGCTGAACCCTTCAGCGCAGAAAGATCAGTGCTCATGGTCCAGTGAAAGTTGCTGGGATGTTTAATTCACTTTTGCTTGGTTACTTTCAGGTTCCTCTTGCTCTTTACCAATGATGCTGAGACTGTTTAGTTCGTTGCAGCATTTCTAAGATAAAAAATAACAACCAATTTTTAATGTAAACTTGTTGCAAATCCTTATTACATTTATTAATGTATTCATTGATTCATCCATCCGTGTACATATCTCTTTGGCATTATTTATTATTGCTATCTATTTATTTGCTTAGTCATTCACTATTTTTTAAATAACATTTTGGTTTAGGATTGAATAAAAGTATGTGGTAAATGAATACAATTTTCAGAGTATATGTATTTCTACATTGTAAAAAAAAAAAAGTTGAGCCAACTTGTTTTAAGTTTATACAACAAAAAGTTGAGAATCTCCTACAAAAATAAGATGAGAGAACTCAAAATTCTGCTGAAGCTGGTTGCCTTAAATTTAAGTTGGTTCAACTTTTTTTTTCTCTTTTTTTTTTACAGTGTATTTACTCTCTATTTTTATTGCTGTAATGCCTCAATTTTCCCCAGATTACTCATACCCTAAAAATACAGACATTAATAAAAAATTATAGTATATAGTCATTTTGTTTTGTAATCTGGTCATTTTAAGTTGAATACACTACAAAAGTTCTCTTTCAAGTAAAATATGTTCTTTTGAGCTTTCTGTTCATCAATGAATCCTAAAAAATATTTCCTGGTTACACAAAAATATGAAATATGCTGTTTTCAACATAATAACAAGAAAAAGTTACTTCAGCACCAAATCAGCATATTATGATTTCTGAAGGACTGTGTGACACTAAAGACTGGAGTAATGGCTCCTTGAAATTATATTTTAAATGATAAATATATATTTAAATATATATATTAAAAAATAACAATGTTTCTTAATGTATTTTGGCTAAATATATGCAGCCTTGGTTAAAGACCTCTTTCAAAAAACATACAAAAAAATTAGTGTATGAGCAGATTTACAAAACAGGTAAAGTTATAAAACCATACCTTAGTTAAATTAGTTTCTAGTTCACTATACATTCATGCAGCAAGTTTAATACATGAAGCAAAAAGCTTACCAAACTGAGAAGCTGAAGGAGAAACTTACCATGAGATGAAACATATGTGCCCTGGAGTGGTAACCAGACTGAAATTAAGTATTTCTTCAATATGTTTCTCTTGCTTTAAAGACTACCTTGATATTTAACCCTCTACATACGGACTGCACGTAATGGAACCGTACGGAATCATTCCTGTGGTGGGTCAGTTTCTGGGCCACCAGGGTGCCACAGTATCCAAGGAACGAAAACAAATCTGTGCACCACAGCTGCAAAGCCACACACTCCCCTAGATTCCCTGGCTATGCCTTCAATTACAGACAGATGTTCAGTGCTCTCTGCCTCTTTCATCTTATAACTGGGTGCTGTGCTTGGGCTCTTGCTCATCTGCATTGTGATCTGAGAAGTGCATCAAGGAGGTTAGAGACTCACTGAAGCTCTCATTTCTCAGAAAATAACATATCATGTCTGCTGAAAAGACTTCAGATGAATTCATGAAGCTGTTAGTCAGGAAATATGTGCAGTCTCTGAAGATAAAGCTCCCTCATGTGGTCTTTTTAGTGACTAACAGGGAAAAAGATTCATTAGGAGGGAGCGAGTGGGCCTAATTTCTGGGAAAACATTAAAATGGGATTTCATTCTCACATGACTTGGTATAAAAACTCTGGCATCAGCTCAGCATCAGCATCGTTATCTAAAAGCAAAAAGTCAGCTTCCCTTCTTTATTTATTTGTAATTCTTTTACATGATTCACAATTATTTATATTCATGATTTCTAGTATTTGTGCAGGCTTTACATTTTCATTTTAATGTTGTAATTATCAGTTTATTTAATTTTGTTTCTAATTTTTGCATGTCATATTTAGTTATGTAGAAGATACAAACTGTAAAATGGAAGATAAAACAACATCTTGAAGAAAAGATAAAATTATATTATTTGAGTTGTAATGTTGGAAAACGTTGAATTTATTTAGCTGCATAAGTATTTTATGTCCCTTAAAGGTCACAATGTGAAGTTTTAAATAATATTGGACTTGAGTAGCTAAAATCAGTTAATTTAGAGATTATCAACTGAAGTGCATTTTAGATTAATTGGCAGTTTCAATAATACCTACACATTTATGAGTAGATGGAATATAAACTGCAACAAAAAAGTCTCTAAAACTCACTGAACTTGAAAACTAATGTACATTGTGTAACCAGCTAATGTAGTTTGGTTGATTCAGTGAGTAATAATATTTCTATAATATTTTTTACTAAAATGTAGATCTTTTAATAATAAAAAAGTGAATTACCACAGTTACAACACGAAGTTACCACTTAAATTTGGCAGAAGTTGTTGTTTTTTCTTTAATTAAGTGTTACAGTACATATTTCTCATTATGAATGTACAAAAACTGCATAGGTTTATCACTGAGGCTAAACTAGTTATCATGTTGTCTGGTGGAAATGGCCGAGATGTTCTTTGGTTACATCAACATGAAGATGAAGAACTGTTTATGTGAGATAATTGCAGTCCCTCATTTTCCTGGATAACTACATAAATATTTCCTGTCTTATATTACACAGACATGCACCAAAAAATCCGGACAGGACGGGTCTTAACGAAATTCGACATTTTAACCTTCAGTCGTTAGCAAAACAAAGGCTATCAAAACATTACTCCGTAGTTTATAGTTATTGAACAGTGATGAAAAGTGAATATCTTCGGAGCAGATGACAGGGTTCCTTCACTTCCTGATGGCGAACAGGGATCACATTTGGTGAGTTTTGCTGAAATCCTTAGCGTTTGTTCCTAAATGCAGTCGCAGGAGTTAGAGTTTTCACTTCGCCTGAGTGGAAGACACGTAACGGGAAGTTTTGAGTCCAGTTTCAGGTTTTTACGGGAAGAGGATGCAGATGTCCTGAGGATCCGCAGCGGTTCCTTGAGTCCAGAACCGGAGAACAAAGAGGTACATTCCCTCCTTTTCCAAACGAGCCAGTGAAGCTGTCTGCACTGGACGTAGCGTGTAAACTTTACAGTGTACAAAGCAACTGGAGTGTTTGCAGTGTAGGTGGGGTGTTATATGAAAGGAACAGGAGTAATTAAAGATGGATACATGTGGGATATGAATGGGAAAAGTGTGAGGAGATTTTAAAGCTCATTTCGGAACCACACCTCTGCTAAAGGACATTTGATCAAAGGCATTTCTGTGGTGATTAAGGGAGTGAATGTTTATCATGATAGTTTATTTTTGAAAGTCAGTTTCTGTGTAAATTCTAGGCTACAAAAAGCTGTTGAACATTTCCACTGTTACTGCCCATGGAAAAAAGATTAAGTTAATTTAAACATTTACCTTCTATATTAACATCATGCCTCATTGGCAGGAAATGCTGTCTCACCATATGGGGTAAATTGTCACAATGGAACCTGCTTGGTTAGATTTTGTATTTAGTCAAATGTAAACAGTAGGCTAAAAACAATTCATGAAACAGCTAAATGTAAAAGGTAACATTAAAATATCGATCCATTGTTATGGCCAGAAGAAATTCTGTATGCTGTGATGTGGCTTTGGCTCTGTATAAATGAAATGCAGCCTCAGAGCAACATTAAAATGTGCTGTTATTATAGTTTATTATTTATTTCATATTTCTACATTTATGATTTCATATTTAAACCCTTAATTTCATATTAGGACAGGACAGAATTCACAGTTTGTATCAAAACTGAAAAGGCTACTTAGCCAGATGTTATATTTACTATATAAGCATTAATAATGTGTGCAGGCTTGATTTGCCAGCTTCTGTTTGGCACCACCAGCAGGGACCTGTGCCGAGAAGTGTCTAAAACATTAGCCATGTGGATAATTGGCTGTGTAATTTGGCTTCATTAGTAGCTGTGGAAGAAAACCTCACATGATCAGCATACAGTACACTAACAGGTTGTTCTGCTTTTCTCAGAAATGGCTCAAGATGTCTTATGAGACTGAGAGAACTTGCCTGCAGGCAACACCATGTGGTTGCCACAAATATGAAATCCAAGGAATAGGCGAGGACAGGTACTGTAAGCTCAATATGTCTAATAATATTAATTATGCAATAATCTATATATAATCTATGTAATACAGCAAAACTGAAATATGTCTTATTGTATTGTATTGCAGTGTTTTAGAAATGCTGAGCTACTCCAAATTCTCTGATCTGGAGACGTGGCTGTGCATGCCCTCTACAATGTTACCCAGGAAACGGGATTCAGTTTGCTCCTTGCCGCCACCGTCCCATGAGAATGGCACTGGAGACACAGACAAAGAGTCCAGGTAACATGTTTGTGAGAAAATTTTAAGGATGGGTCTGGATAGTTCCTGTTTCTTTGTTACAGACCAGTTTGATTGCTTTTCATGGAGTAGGCGTTTCAGTTAAGAGCAAGTTTCATATTTAAACAGGAATCTCATGTTTGTGTGTAAGCTGTTTGCTTGGTAAGCGGTGTTTTGCTTTATCTTATAGACATGCAAAAACTTGTTTTCTTTTCTTTTAAATGGTTACACAGCTTTAGATTACTGCACACTTAGTTTTTGTGTAATGACCACTGAACTGAATATTCGACTATTGACAAGCAGCTAATTTTGTAAGTTCCAAGGTATCTTTCTTCTCACATATTCAAATAATTCTGGTTCACATTTGCATTTTGCTTATTTACTTGTTAAGTAGACATGCAGTAACTGATTTCGTGTATAGTTTAGTCATAAATAATGTTTAGCTTATTACAGCTGTTGGGCTGCAATTCTTGCAGTGACCACACGATGTCATCTTTTACACATTAAAGTCAGTTTGTGTCCTGCCTGAACATTCTGAATCAACAGTAGCTGAAGACTAATTTATTAAAAAATAATCTTTAAAAACGTGATTATGTAGACATTTTATAAAGATTGTCATTTTATAAAGATAATTCTCGCTAAACATTTCACTCCATATTTACAGTGTTGGGGGGTAACTAGTTACATGTAACGGAATTACGTAATTTAATTACAAAATAAAAGTAATTGTAATCAGTTACAGTTACTAAGAAAAAAATTGTAATTAAATTACAGTTACTTATGAAAATGTTAATGATTATAAAGGGGGTTACATCTGATGTTTTCACACACACTCTGAAATACAGATTTAATTGAGTTCTTTCATAAAATGCTGTGACTGCTCTAAAATATGAAACACCAATGTTTCAGAAGTTTATATAAGTGCATATCTCTTTACATGCTAATGAGCTCTGCTCACCCCTCCCCTCTCTTCTGTGGAAGAGCAAACGCGATTCGAAAATAATCATAAAAAATAAAAAGTGAGACTTACAGTACTTCTTCTGGAGGAGCAGCTGGATCATGAACAACGGGTACTGCTCCATCCTTGAGTTTTAACTTTTTTAACAAAACCTGCCTTGAATTGTCCCTCATTCAGAAAGCATGATTTGTGCAGCCAGACATAAACGAATTTCGTGAAAGTGACATGTGGCCAAGTATGGTGACCCATACTGGGAATTTGTGCTCTGCATTTAACCCAAGTGCACACACACAGCAGTGAACACACACCGTAAACACACACCTGGAGCAGTGGGCAGCCATATTGCTGTGGCGCCCGGGGAACAATTGGGGGTTTGGTGCCTTGCTCAAGGGTCTCGCCTCAGTCATGGTATTGAAGGTGGAAGAGAGTTCTGGTATTCACTCCAAAATCAAAATGGCTTGATAATTGAGACTGTTTAGGTTTTTGGGTGAAAAAAAGGAGTGAATTTTTATCAGTGTAGGGTGGTTGTGTCCACACACTGCCAAGACACATTTATATGCAAATTAAGTCTCCTTTAAAATTAAAATATTATAATCTTAATTCAAGTGATGAAGGATTTCGAAGTCTGACAGTAATCAGTGTTGAGTACTACTGCAAGGTTAACCCTGTCTGCTTTACATGTTTGAAAGTGATTAACAGTTGAAAACATTAGCAATTTAGAAAAGTAACCAAATGTAATCGGTTACATTACTTTAATAAAGTAATTGAAAAGTTACACTACTTATTACATGTTAAGTAGGGTAACTTGTAATCTGTAACTTATTACATTTCCAAAGTAACCTTCCCAACACTGCATATTTAACAACCTCTCATTACTTTTGAGAATCCTATTAAACATGCTTGATTTTTTTTTTCATCGACACCTTTGAATACATATTGAAATTAGGAGCAGTGCGGAGAAGAGAGAATTGCTCCCTCCCACATGTAGAATCAGTGTGGCTCTTAGGAGTTTCAATAGCCAATGAACACCAATCATGTCTTCTCAGCTATACCTTTTATGTGGCACTCTCAACAAAAAACTGAATCATCAAAACACCTAAAACCATATGCTACAAAGTAAGAACAAAGCGCACTGCATACAATGACTAAGACCCGTTAATACTGTTTTAATCCTGCCTGGGGTAGAAAAAGAAACACCGCCAGCAAACTTTATATACTCAGGCTACATTCATAAGCTGCTGCAGAGCCATTTATTAAAAAAAAAAAGCGGGGTTTCATACTGCCATGGTGGTATTACATCTCTCAATGGAAACAAAGCATTCACTGGAAACCTCTCCTTACTTGCTACAGTTAATCAACCCTCACAAAAGCAACATAGCCAACTCTACGATCAGATATACGCTACACTTGACTCTTGACAGACTGATATGGCTTTTGTGTGCGCGGCTGGCGCACTTTAGCTGAAGGTGCAATTTAATATTTATGCCGGGCGCTGAACGCTCAGAGGGCTGCTGTTTTGTTTTGTTTTTTTAAAATAGGGACTTTCTTTTTATCCCAGAGCGATTACGTTGTTGATTTGACTATGAAAAGGCTTAAACTATGGGAAGTCCTGGGCATAAACTGTGGCGTTAGATCTTGCAGGTGCGTTCAAGTTTAATATGCTGCTCATTGCTCATACGGAATCACATGGAAAATCTTTAATAAGTTGTTTTACATGAAGAGAAGTAGTCTATGAGGGCATCATGTTTGCAATGGAACGGATTGTTCAATTTTTGTTTAGAAGAAAAAAATCAAGATCCTGCAAGAGAGGATCATGGAAAAGCCAAAGCTATACCCTTCCTGAATCCAGGTACTGTAAAAGGGATATTTTTAGTGAAATTGGTGTTTGTTTATTTGTATATCTATTTAGTATTTTGTTTAGGCTTCTACTATATGTATTACAGCATTATAAATATTTCATCTTCCAAATTTCTTGAAGTATACACTGTAAAAAATTACTAATTGTAAGTGTAAAAGATTGTAAAAATGGTATGGTAAAAATATACAAATTGGTTATTGTAAATTCTCTTATTATATACAGGGGAAACTGAAATAGATTTGACAGTAAAATGCTATTAAATGTTAAATTTTTGGAGGTAAAAAAAGAGCAAGTCATCTTTTAATTTGCAGTATAAAAATTATATTTAAATATGTTTGTTTTATGTGGTATTATAGTGGTTGTCGGTATATATTAATGGTATTTTTAACTGTACTATTTACAGGTTGTTCTGTAAGTATTTTTAGATTTTTACGCTATTTTAACACAATTATTCTAGCAACCACAGCGGCCAATTTATTCTGTAAAAAATGATCAGATTTGTATTTTTTTTGCAGTGTTGGACACAAGGCACTCAAACTAAGCATTAAATAATTCACACATAATATTGTCTATACAGCTTGACATCTATAATATAATGATTTAAAATATTCGCACATTTTGTTCTCACACATTTCCCACACATTTAATTCCCTTCTTTTTCTGACATAGAGCTGAAAGCTGTAATTTTCTTAACGTTGATTGGTATGGGAAAAACGTACGTTTATCACTGCTGGTATGACACGCTGTGCGGTACGGGGGAGCGCAATTGTGATCATGAAAACATCACGCTATGACAGCTAATTATAGTGGAGTGACAGCAGAAATGAAATCTCTTTTGTTCCACAGGCCCCTGGAGAACGAGTCTATCCATCTGAGCCAGTGCCAGGAGAGGAAAACCCATCAATTGCCACCCTCCCCGCTCTTGCCAGTTTCAGCATCGCCTCAGTCGTCTTTGCCCCTGCGGACCACCTCAACTCCTCTGCCCAAGCCCACCAGAGATTCCTGTCAAGGTGGCATGAGTGTGAGGAAACGTCGGCGCCTGGCAGCCAGCCCCGGAGGACTGCACTGGGACGCATCAGGTATGCCAATCACAAACTGCATTCATTCATCATAGTCTCCTATACCAACTCCTCTCCAAAACTCGTTTGGCTCTCGATATGCATGATTGTGCCAGTGCTGTGGTATGAAACTTTTTTCAAGCAAATACATACGTGTAGTATTTCAATGTCACTACTATATTTGAATCTGAGGAACCACATTTGGAGGTCTCGTGGTTCTTGAATGGAATGATTTCTTGTCTCGCTATGTTTTGTCAAGCATTGCTGTTTGTTTTTATTTGTTTGATTGCCTGTTACATCCAATTTCATCAAGCAATTTGCACAGTTTGACATACATATTTGTGAAATTCGAGGGCAAAGGTTCTTTGTAAAATTAATGACTCGAGTAATCTGGCTAATTGCTTCTGCCGGGAATGATACTCTCACTGTGTTGCAATTACCAAAAGTAAATGGCTAATGCTGTGAAATACTGCAGGTATATGAAATGGTCATTTATTATCGCATATTATATTAGACATATCATGTTATTTTAAATAATTAGCATAAATGTTACAATATTCACAACAATACACATCAAAATGAAAACAAAATAGATGAGACTCAGCAATTAACCCTGTGTTGTGCTGAAAATGCTTTGCCTCATTTAGTGTTCCTGGTCAAAAATTGCTTGTAAATCTCTCACTGTGCTATAATATCACTAAATCTTAGATTCAATCTTTTTGTGAACTTTTCTTTCAGTTAGTACAGGTTTTATATTTCTTTTTGGCACTGAGTGAGTTTTTGCCAGTAATTTTTAAATGTTTTTGGCAATGTTCACTCAAAAAAATGAGGTCCATAAGCATAAGATCAATGAGGTTTATGAGTCACAAAATTTATGACAAATTTTGTCTGTCATTTTTGACTGGGAACACTACAAGTGTAACAATTTGGTTAAAAAAATCCCCCAAAGGCACAAAAATGATTTGGAAAGTTGAAACCCCTTTGTAAAGTCAGCAATGTGATAAACTTGCATTTCCAGGAAAAATAAGCTCCTTTTGGGACAAAATGGAACATAAAATGAGGGTTAAAGAAAATTTTAAAATAGCAAGAATATTTTAAAGAACATATCACTGAATGTGATTCATTTTAGTGTTTTAACCAACTTCATTCAGTGCTGGAGTTCATGCTTTTATGCTGTCAATCATCAGAGTTGGCACTGTCATTAGTGCTCTTGTTGTATGTGAAAATGACTCCTAATTGCAGGTTTATTTGTGGCACTGCCCTGCAGGCGATGTTCATTAGCGCTATCACAATAGTAGTGGTGAACCTTTGGATGGCATAATGAGCAATTCATTTTACACTGACTTCTCAAGGAAAACAACATTTTCTGATACAGAGAGATGAAGAAGAGGCAGTGATATTTATTTAGTCACGTTCCAACCCCACCTACCCTTCAAAAGAGCATTATCACTATGTTTAGGGGTGGTATGGAATGGCAGGAAATGACTTTCGTTAATGCCATAAACAGCTCTGCCGATCTCTGGAAGAGCGTATGACTGGTATGTAAACAGTGGATGGTGTTACTGGGCACAGATTGTTAGAGTTTGTTCACCGTAAATGTAAATTCTGTCATCAGTTACTCACCCTGATGTCATTCCAAACTCCACTTTATTTCTTCCACGGAACATAAAAGGAGATTTTAGGCCGAATGTTCACACTTTTCTCCTTAGAAAGAATTTTGGGTTTGGAATGACATGAGGTTGAGTAAATAATGACAGAATGTTCTGGTAAACTGAGAGTGTTGCAAGGCTACAATCAGAATGCCAAATTAGCATACTACTCTTACTATTGCTACAGTTAATAGTATGTGGTATAGACAGTATACAGTGTGCAGAATTTATGTATGGAATTATCTACATTTACCAAAACGTACTGTACAACAAGACTAGAGTTTTTATTTCTTTTTTTTTAAAGGATTTTTTTTTGGTTCAGAGTGTAACAAAATGTAAAATATATATTTACACTAAATGTATTAAAATGCAAAATAAATGATTTTATATGCACGATATATGCACGATGGACTTAAGATATTGTATGTTTTTTGTCAAAAATTAGTATTTTTAATGTATGAGGTGGTAAGCGGATTCACTAAACTTGCAACATATTACTATGAAAACAATTAATAATACTGTTTATGATGTTTTATACTGTTTATTATAACTTTTTTTATATATATTTATCACTGCATACTGTATACACACTACCATTCAAAAGTTTTTTTTACACTTTTAAGAAATTCATACTTTTATTCAACAAGGATGCTGTAAATTGATCAGAAGTGACAGTAAAAATATTTATAAAGTTACAAAATATTTATATTTTAAATCAGTGATTTATTTGTATTTATTTTTTTTACAAAAAAAGTATCCTGGATTCCACAAAAATCACTGTTTTCAACATTGATAATAATAATAAGAAATGATTGTCGAGCAAATTAAGCTTTGCCATCACAGGAATACATTACATTTTAAAATATATTAAAATAGAAAACAGTTATTTTAAATATTTCACAATATTACTGTTTTTACTGTATTTATGATCAAATAAATGCAGCCTACTTTCAAAAACATTGAAAAATTGTAACAACCTCAAACTTTTGAATGGTAGTGTGCTCTTTCACATACATTTTTATTTTATTTTTAATACGTTAAGAGAGTATACTGCATAAAATGAAGTTGACAGTACAGTAGTACTCAATTCTGAACATGTATCTGATCAAATGTCAGTTTAATGCAGTGTACTTAGCACAGAAAACATTATTTAATGAAGGTTTGTTTTAGCACAAGCTTTATCAGATTCAAACATTTGCAAAACATTAGCCTAGCCATGCCATTGTAAGCATAATGTTTTCTACACCTCTCTCTCTCTCTCTTTGCTCTGTTTTCCATACATAAATTCACCTTTGGGCTAAAAGTGAAAGACATGAAAAGGAAAGTGGTGTTGATGCGATGCCCCTCTAGGGATTCTGGGATTGTTTCCACAGAAGTGTTCAGTACACATACTGATGTCAGCAGTGGTGTCAGAATCAATATTTTATCCAAAGAGCTCCAATGGGTGCTGGGTGTTATCTTCCTTTAATGACAACATCGTGTGTAATAGAATGAGTGCTGCGGGAGGATTGTTTTCTGCTACTGGCTTCTCTGTTTTTACCTGGGGACGTGAGATTCAGCCTTAATGTACTAAATGATACAATCAGTGTTAGACAGGGAATCGCTAAATGGCACAAGCCGGAAATTATAGCTAAAAGGGTTGTCTGGGTGAAAGCAGTTAATTCATTCACTCATTTATTCATTCATGAAGTCATTTTTTGTTCTTTTTTGTTGTTATTATGGTTTTAGTATGAAAAATCTTTGATTATGTTTGAGTATGTCTTGTTCGTTTCGTGTATGTTAAATAGGTTTTTTTGTTTTTTATTCAATTGCATATCAAATTTTTTAATGAACAGAAAATTCATTTCATTCAAATTATTTTATTAAATAAATTAATGCTTCTGTTTTAACTTTTTATAAATGTTTTTTGAACTTTATATTCCTCAAAGTATCCTGAAAAACTACTTTCACAGTATCCACAAAAATATTAAGCAGCACAACTTTTTTCAACATTGATAATTATGAAGAAATGTTTCGTTCTCGAGTTCAGCTTTGCCGTCACAGGAATAAATTGCATTTTAAAATATATTAAAATAGAACTTTTGTTACCTTTAAATTATAATAATATTTCATATTATTACTTTTTTACTGTATTTTTGATTAAATAAATATAGCCGTAGTGACTTTTTCATTCATCCGCTTCCCCAGTCATCCAGTAGAGGTCACTATTGCATTTGAGCTTGGGCACAGAAATGAACAGAACCCCTGTTGGGTCTCTTGAAGGCATGATTGAGAAGCACAGAATAGAGTTATATGTGTTTTTCAAACCTATAAAATGCTCTATTAAATGTAAATTCTGTCATTTCTGAATAGGACATGATGTAGGGCAGTAGAAGCTGGGCCTTTTTGTACCAAAGCCTTTGTTCTTTTCCCATTAAAATGTCATTTGTCATTCAAACTGTAGCTGGTGATTAACCACACAGATGTGTTTCAGCAATAAATGGAACTGCAGCCACTTTGTGTTTAATGTCAAATAATGCCATTTTTGCTCATGATGTGTGGTTACATTTGCTAATTGAAAATACATTAAACATGTTTCATGTATCTTAGACCACAGATGTGAAAGCAGCAGTGTGTCATTTCTGAGGAACTTACTGTATATCACCATACAGAATTGTAAAAAATAATGATCACACACTGGCCATCTGTCATTGGTCAATCATAAAGATAATCCAGTCGCTAAATTGTTACTGCATTGTTACAGCATTGTTAAAAAAGAAGAAATAATAAATTTTTTGAACAAATATTACTTTTTGCACTTTTTTCATTTTAAGCTGTAAATGCGTACTTAATTGAAACAAGAATAATAAATTAATAATAATAACTGTAAATAAAATTTTAAATGATTATTAAAAAAATATATTATTAATACTTAATAATTAACAACAAAATTAATTATAAAATAAAATAAAAAATAATTAATTTCAAATAAAAGTTTTTTTTAATGAACATGCATACAATACTAAAATTGGTGTATTTTTTTTTTTAATAGGTTTACCATTTTTACTAAGAAATTACTAGTACTAGTACAATTGTAAGTCGCTTTGGATAAAAGCGTCTGCAAAATTAATAAATGTAAAATGTGAATTTCACAAATAATTGCACAAAATTGCAAGTAACTATTATTTAGTTATTCATTAATTATTTACAGTGTACTTAATTCTGTGCAGTCCCATGTTAAGTCTCAGTAGATCATGATTCTTGGACCTATACATATTATCAGTAAATATGTTGCTAAACTTGCTTAGAATGGTTAATAAAGATATGTTGTCCTCCTCTAATGGCCTTCGATGACATGCTGTGTGTCTTTTGGCAATAAGTATGGCCTTCCCGATGAATGAACAGACCAGTGACCCTACAGCCAGCACCTCTTACCCTTTGGTTTTGAGGATGATGAAGATGGAACCCAAACAGTTGTCATGGAAACTGGGATCATTAGCACCAGCAGTGGTTTGTTTAAAGGTCTTAAGATTCTTCTCACGTCTTTAATTTAGTTGAACTCGGTGTTAAATTACATTTATCAAATGCTTTACTCTCGACCGCGCTTGAAAGACAGCCGCAGCGCTTCATCAACAAGCCGACATCCTTGTGTCCATCCATGGGTGGTTTTCAGACAAAATGGGTAATTGGACAAATTGGATCAATCACATAATTTGTGTTTTGATGGCTTATTTGACTTTAAAGTGGGGTTGTTTTGCAAACAAAAAAAAAATAATGCTTTGCAGACTCATTCGATTTGTAAGTGCGCTCACTCAAGCTGTAGGAGGGTTTACAAATTGTGTCACCGCAGGTGATGTGATATAACAGCTTCACATAACACAGAGCTGCTTGGTTCTGAGTCTTTGTTGACATCAGACTGCTGGGATTAAATCTCAAACCTCTTTACTGTGTTAGTGGCTCATCAGTACATCCTAAACAGCTAAACATTGAGCAAAAATTCAACTACTAACAGAGGTGTGAATATCTAAATGCAACAAACAGGATAAGGTTGGCAATATAATGTATTGTTATAATAATGTCATTTGCATGTCAGATAGCAATATGGTGTGTGGAAATGCTGTGAAGGCATCAAAGCAGATGGTATGAGTAGAGGCGAGCTCATAATGTGAAAATAATGTCTAGCTACACTAGCCAGGGTTCTGTCGTTAGGGACCATGAAGGAACTTGATATGGTTCAGTTGGACACATGACACAAACACAGACGCTGCACCCATCAGTTCAGGTTTCATTCTGCTACAGTCACCATCGTTTCCATAGCAGTGCACTAACAAAGTTAGTCTATGTGTTTGACAAGTGAGATTACATAATGTAAGGCTATTGCGCTTGAATTGACACCTGGGTAACTAATGAGAGTCGTTGAATGGCATAATATGCTGAGGTTTTCATTGGATTATTTTTGTGGATTTGTCAATGGAACATGGAAGTCTAGTAATCGGGCTGTTTTTGAAAGAAAATTGACTGTGATTGTTTTCTGCTGTGGTTAGTTAAATTGCTCTTGGCAGTTCAAAATTAAAATACCATTGCACTACCATGCTTTTCTTGAATACCATGGTATTGCTTGCAGTATCTTGGAGTGCTATGTAAATACAGCGGTATATGAATATGATAATTATTTAATACCATGGTATATGGATGTTTTTTTTTTTTAAATATGGGCTCATCTGATCCGGTGGACGTTTAGAAAATGAACAGCAAATGAAGTGTTTCTACACACTGGCATTTTCCTAATCTCAAATTACACTATGTATTGTGTTTAATGGCATTCTGGGACGAAATTACATTTTAAACTTAAAATAGTCTAATGTTGTATGTCTTGCTTGCATTTTATATATCCAAAATACAAGTTAATAATATTTAAATGCAGTTTCACAAAATTACATTGGCTGGCAGTATGAATTATTGTTTATTAAGATCATTGTTATAAATAATAATAATAATAAAGTAGGGAAAAAAAGATGATTGCATGACAAAATGTTTACATGTATATATCAATAAAAACGGTGTCATTGTAAAAACACCCATAGATCAAAGTATTACTGTCTGATAACATTACTGTACTGTGGTACAGTGTTTGTTGCTTTCCATAGGGAGGTACTTTAAAATCAGTATCCGAGTGCTGCTGAAATAATGTACCATGGTTTCTATTGCTATTCACTGCATTTATGTGATTTGTTGGTTGTTTTCACAAATTGGCATCATATATTTGATCTTGGTTATCAAAATGTGTAAGATTTTGTCAGGACACCTTTAAAATTCATTACAGGTGCAAAACAGTGGATTGTAGCTATAAAAGCTAATTTATAAATGTTTATTTGACGTCTGCTTCAAAGGATGTTCGCTTCACAACAGTCTCAGAGGGGAAGACAATAAAAGATCTTCATGCAGTTTTAATTGTAAGTGGAGGAGACGAAACCATGCTATGTGTTGCTCAATTGATAAAGAACAAGAAGTGCTGCTCACCAGCTGATGGTACAGAGAAACCAAACACCCCGCTTACAAACCTAGAAACATACGGTGCATGTGTGAATTTACATTATAACCCTCCAGTTTACAAGAAGTGCTCTATTGGATCTTCAAGATACTTTACTTTTAATGTTACTTGAGGTGAAAGTAAAATTTTTTGCCATTCAACTGACTTTTATGTGGTACAATAGTTGGTCATTTATTTTTTTTACACCGTGTTCATTACGGTGAAATTGTTACAGACATGACTCACCAGAGAAGCAGTGGGACGATGTTTAATCAGAGCAGTTTAAATAAGAAGTGAGAGGATGGGCTATTTAAAATGTTCTATTCAGTTTTTTCCCTTATTTAAGTGATTTCTCATTTATAGAATAATCCCTCTTCAGTCCTGCTGCTTTCTATACTCAAAAAATGTTGATTTATTTATTTGAATGGCATATTAAATTTACATCCATTTGGACTACACCGTTTTAATGTAAACTAAACTTAATGTCATGCATATTTGTTAGTTATGCATAAATGAAACCGGTAAGAAACAGGTCAAATTAATTTTGCATTGTGGAATAAGCGATATTAAAATAGTTCAAATGTATGAGATTGAAAAAAATGGGATTTGATGATAAACATATAAACCTCATTATTTTGTATTCAAAACACATTCATTTGGTTAGTACTATTACAGACATTTAAACTTTGTTACCTGATTAATTCATGTATGTAAGGAAGGCAGTTTCTGCCACGTAATAAAAACATAAAAAGGGTAATTGCAACTTTTTATCTCACATTTCAGAGTTTACATCTCACAATTCTAAGCTTTGTCTCACAATTCTGAGTTTATATCTTAGAATCGCAAAAGAAAGACAGAATTGCAAGAAAAATGTCTGAATTGTGAGATAAAAAGTCACAATTACCCTTTTTTTAATCACATGGTGGAAGCAGGCTTCCATATGTATGTATTTCACATTAAACTTATTAGTTTATTTGTGTTAAAACCAAATAGATGGGAAGTTTAAATGCAATTCAAATACGCGCATCCTAAATTTAGGCCTAAATATATTTTTGTAAGTGTATGAATCCTTTATTTGAAAACTACAAACACTTCAAAATGTGTGTTCTTGTGAGGTGAGGTTTTGGTCCTATCCTCATTCTCTGGTGTTTTCTTTCTCTCTGGGTATCAGTTATCACCTGAGGTGTCCGTTTCTCTCTTTCAGGGTCAGTGCTGCGCGACCATGACCGAGGGGAGACGTCGTCACTGTCGGAAGTGAAGCGCTTCCCTCGGAGTGTGGATTCGGAGAGTCGTATCCCAGAGCCTTGGAGGGATAGAGTGCCTCTTAGGAAGACCATATCCGTCGATGACCACCTTCTCCAGCAAACGCCTAGAGAACATCACAGACTCCTCAGCCGAATAGAGAGGGGCAAGAAGAAACTCAGGAACATTAATGTGAGTGGTAGAGATGTTGCATATCGGTGTCAAATAGAGCTCAGATACTATAGGAAATTCCACACTGGTCCTGGTTATAAATGTGCCCTTCGTTACTTGTTTCTTGCAATGTTTTGTTTATTTACTTGCACATATTGTTGTGTTTAAGGACATCTCTTAGCACATCCACCTTTGTAGGCGGATATTGATGTAGCGCGTACAGTGTTTTGACAGTTTCACAGCTGCTGCGCTTTTGCCGTGAGGTTCTTGCTAGACGTTGAGTTGTGTAACTGTTGAAAAAAGAGGTATGCTTGCCCAGTATATTCCTCCTGGAGTTTCATCATGGCTTTCTATTCAGCGAACACTCATTTGTCATCCTACATCAGTGAGTCAGTGCTTTGAGGACGCACTGCTTTGTAACCTTACATTAGGGACTTTTGCAGAACATGAATTCCATCTGCATACATTTACTATAGTAAAGAAGCTGCTACTGTGCAGTTCTAAGAAAGCTGTTATGTACAGTATATGTATGTATATGTTAAGAGGGGATAGATAAATAAGCATTTGTGATGTAGGCTCTCATGTGCCGGCCTCAGATGATCATGGCCATGAATGAGATCTGTGCATTTCTAGCTTCTCAGAATGGATGGTTATGGATTATGGGTGGATTGTATCAAACTTTACCTTGTTTAAATCTCCTTAATGTTTTTTAGATGTGAAGTGGAGGACATGCTTCAACACAATAGTGTTTGTTTACTGATAACATACTCATTTATAAAATGGAAAAAATCATTTTGATCATGAGGCGCCTTTCAGAAATAGGATCCCTCTGGGGATGTGTGGCTTATTAAAATTTGAAAACCTTCAAGTTACACCAAATAGACAAATGTATCTAATAAAACTAGAAGCATCATAATTCATATAATCAAGGTGAAAGCAACAATCAAGGATTTAATTCAAAATTTTGCATTACAAAATGTAAAATATGTCACATGGAAAGGTGAATCATGTTTAGAACATATTTTGAATATTTTAATTTGTTTGTTTTTTATCTTTTTACTATTATATTATTTATGTATTATTTTTTATTTTAAAATTATTTTAATTATTATTATTATTATTATTATTATTATTATTTTTAAATCTTTAAAACCATTAAAACTATGTTAATATTTATATATATTTTTTCAACCTGCTCATATACACAAATCGTTTGTACGAAATGATTCACTATAATGAATCTGACTTAACATTACTTTAAATGCTATAGGAGGCGCTCTTGAGCATGCGCATGGGGCAAAAAGGTCACAGTAAAAAAAACTTACCTTGTTGTGACGCTACTTGTAGTTAATTACGGCCCAATACTGTTCTATCCAATATAAACACAAATCATCCAGAAATTAGTGTGCTTATCTCAGGAAGGAAATCATGCAGTTCATAATACACTTAAAAAATAAACACTGTCTATAATTTTGCGAGGAATTGCACATCAACAATGTTGAATGTCAATATGGCGTGTGGAAATGCTGTGAAGGCATCAAAGCAGATGGTATGAGTAGATGCGAGCTCATAATGTGAAAATAATGTCTAGCTACACTAGCCAGAGCACCGCAGGAATCTGTCATCTGGGACCATGAAGGAACTTGATATGGTTCAGTTGGACACATGACACAAACACAGATGCTGCACCCATCAGTTCAGGTTTCATTCTGCTACAGTCACCATCGTTTCCATAGCAATGAATGAATGAAGTGGTTCTTCGTGTGTGTTTCAAAGTCAGATTACGTCAGAGATGCTCACAAGTCTCTGAGCTAGAGTCCAAGTCAAGTCTCAAGTCTCTGAGCTAGAGTCCAAGTCAAGTCTCAAGTCTCTTTATTATATTAAGTCTCTGGTTATAATAAGTGTTGCATCACGTACAGCGACCCATCCAACACTGCATAGCTATAAGGAATTCAAAGCATGTAATATGTTATTATGACTCCTTTATCTATTAGCATACAGTATCAGCTTTGATTTTGGTATATAATCAGTGTAAACAGGCTATTGCAACATGACAAAAACACCAAGAATGTTTTACTTTTAAGTTAATATCTGTATTTTGCCTTGTAGCATGAACACACAGTACAGTACAGACCAAAAATTAAGAAAAACCAAATATGGTCAAACATCACATTGTAGCTAAATGCAAAACACTATTGCAACAAACCAAACGATGTGAAATATATGAAGAGTTCAGAAGATGCAAAAGCCTCTAAGTGCCATCTGAAATTTTCTTTAGAATGATCATTTTTATCAAGCTTGTATATTTGTTCAATAATTTCACATTTGTGTCCTCATAAACCATATACAAGGACACACACACACACACACACACACACATACACACACACACACAGGCCCTGACAGGAGGAGGACAGAGTAAAGGTACACTGGACCTAAAATTCCCACACTTTTAAAAACGTTTTTTTTTTTTCCCTTTTTGAAAATGGGTCCTACAGAACACAATACAAGGGTTAAACAAACGCTCATTTATATTTCATAAGGAAGACAGACAGTTAACCTCCTGTAATGTTAGGTCGTAGCTAAAGCAAGAAGCAAGCTAACGGTAGATGGTCAATGCTGAGCTAAACATGTTTAACGTTACTGACCTATCAGGATGCGTTTTCAGATGCCTGATAAAATTAGATGTGGTTGAGCCTGAATCTTTTATCCTCATATCACATATTTTGCATTGAGCACTTCTTCTGTTTGGGCCGTCTTGTTTGAAGTTTTTAAATCCAAAGCTAACGATGAATGGCACAGCAGTCGACATGTTTGTTCGTTGTCCTCTCAATGTGTGGTGGCAGCGCCTAAAAAAAAAAAAAATGTGTGGCCGCGCCCGCGCGCAGCGGATACGTACGTCACGTGTTACATGGGCAGGTTATAGGTAACGGAGGGAGGGGAATAACAGCGAGCTCATCAGTTGTTTCCTAAAAATAAACATTGTTCACGAGTCCCGCAGCTCGAGTCCGAGTCGAGTCTGAAGTCTTTCGAGGACGAGTCTCAAGTCCAGTCTGAAGTCACTGTGTGTGCGACTTAAGTCGCACTCGAGTCCGAGTCTCAAACTCGAGTCCCCATCACTGGATTACGTAACTTTTTTAAAAAGTGTAGCATGCAAGGCACAATTGTGTTGATACTCTGGTAACATATAGGATCTTTAAATTGCATAACATGCTGAGATTTTTAATGCTTGTTTGTGAGTTGTTCAGTGGAAAACAGACGCCCAGTAATTGGTCTGTTCTTGAAAAGAAAATTGATTGTGATTATTTTCTAGCGTGGTTAGTTTGGCTTGTGTCTCTTCCTTAACGAGTTCATTTAGATCTCAGGAGATGTCATTAAACAAGTGCTGGCAAAATAATATAGGCCTACCACTGATATCATCTGTGTGCACTCAAGTCTGTGTAATTTGGTTCAAGATTGTTTTTACAAATGGCCTTTATAGGTTTGAGCTTGGTTAAGATTTTGTCAGGGCACACATTAAAGGAATAGTTCACCCAAAAAATGAAAGTTTGCTGAAAATGTACTTACCCTCAGGTCATTCAAGATGTAGATGGATCCTATGTAGTGAATGGGTGCCGTCATGAAAATCCAAACAGCTGATAAAACAATAATCACAATAATGCACAAATAATCAACACAACTCCAGCCCATCAAGTAACATCTTTTAAAACAAAAAATTATGGATTATTGCGAAGACATTTTAACTTCAAACCATTGTTTCCGGCTAAATGCAAGTCCTCTATCCATAATATTGCTTTCTCTATTGAAAAAAGTCATTTAATCTGTATCAGGAGAGAAATATGCACAGGTTAAGCTCACAAGTGAAAACAGACCAAAACATATAAAAGTAAAATACGAAAAGTTTGAGGGTGTAATCCACCCTGACATAAGTTTTTGTTTCAATAAACCAAGAGTGAATCATATGTCAGTGGATTTATTTATTTTTTTATTTAACTGAGATTGATACAGTGCGTGTCTGAGAGCTGTGTGTGAGAGATAACATTGCCACTATCGCATTTCATCACTCATGACAACTGCAGCGAGGTCTCAGAAAAACATTTAAAATGTCAAATTCCAGCACCAGATCTTTTTTTTGCACATTTATAGAAGCAAATCTGTTTTGAGATGATTCCAAAATTACTCATTAATGCGGTGACAAGCATCGCCCATTTGAGACGGTCTATGATACTAATTACTGTTAATCAAAATGTTTATCCCTAATTTTTTCCTGTCAGTTAGAGTTCCCATCACAAAAAAATCATAGGCTTCCAAACCTATGTTTACGATACTTTAATGGTCCTTTTCTGTTTTTAAAAGACATAGAAACTGTATGGCAAGAGTTTTTTTTTTTTTAAAAGAAATAACAAAAAAAAATCTCCTTTTGTCTTTGTGGGTTTGGGTTATGTGAGTAAATAATGACAGAACTTTAATTTTTGTTTCATTCGCTCCAGAAAGATCAACAAAATAATAGGGCTCAAGGCCCACTGATAATCTGCATATGTTATAAAGATTGACAGGGAATTTACAGTCCAGCTGGAGATGATTTCCTACTAGTCTAGCTAGAAATCTTTATTATTCATACATTCCTAACTCTCCTATAATTTCCTAACAATTGTTCCACTGTTATTGTTCTGTGAGCAAAAATATGAGAGACTAGAGTTTTTATACCACAGGCAGAACTTCATGTCACCCAGGTGTTTTTTTTACACCTTGTCGAATGAAAGTGAGGCATGATAAAGCGGTACGTTTGAATCCCTGGGCCGTTTCCAAAGAGAAGGATTTCTGAGAAGTGATGTGGGCAAAAAAAAAAAAGAAGAAACAAATCTTGTGTCCAGTCTACAACCCAAGTTCCGTTTTTTTTTCATTCCCAGAATGCTTCTGGATGAGTTGTCACTTTATAGCCCCGTGGCAGGAGAAAACACAGTTACACAGATATTCCAGAATTTTTTCCTGCTCCCAGCTCAGGCATGACTGCATGGAAAATGTCAGTGGAGAGCTCCTTTGTTATGGTGAATAGTAAAGCCTTTAAAATCGAAATGTACCTGAAAGCGGAGTCTGGAAGGCTGTCTGCAGCACTCTTTGTGTAATTATGTTGCCAGGTTGTGTCAGTCATTCTCTAGCACTGATGGCCATGAAATTCAGAAGGCTAGAGGGTTTGTTCTGATGCCTGTGTTATTGTGCAAGACTTGATATTCTGACGTAGGAAAGTCTGAATTGACGCATAAGTAGTGATCTGTATCAAAGAACAACTATACAAATCAGTTAACGAGAATATTAGATATCCAGCATAATGAAACCAATTCACATAACCTCTTGCCACAATACTCATTTTTGTGTTTCACTCTAAAATTTCATGCAGTCGAACTGCATGAACTCCACAAGATTTGATTTTTGTAATTATTTATAAAGCTCTTTAAAACTCAATGTCAGTGTCACAAAGTTGCTTTCATTACTGACCTAGTAATAATTTAGAATCTTAAATATTTCTTATTAATTTTGCCATCAGCCTTTCTTTGCTTTAAATTCTTCAAAATCTTAAATGTTTAAATAATATTTTGACTCCAAGATGTCCAATGTGCTCTCAGACTTTGAACCTCACTGCATGTTGCAGAGAAAAATCTGGCAAAAAGTATGTTGGATGCTACAGACCGATGCAGCAATTTATTACCCTTGGTTAAATGTGTTACCATGGTGCTTGGTTAGTGCTGGTCTGAGGGTCGAGTCTTTTAGCTCAAGGTGTTCAAAGCGTACAGTGTGATGTGATTGAAGATCCAGAAGCTTTAAAAACCAATCTTTCCAAAAACTGGCTCCCAGGAATTGTTTTATCTCATGTATTACTGCTTTGGGCATCTCTGGGTATTTTATTCAAATTTTTTAGACAAAAGAACGTATTTGAAAAAAATGGACCTTCTATAATTGTTTCAGAACAATCACTTGAGCCTGTATTCATGCTAGAATAGCATCTCCACAACCATCTACACATTGTTACAGTGCCCTCCACTAATATTGGCCCCCTTGATAAATATGAGCAAAGATGAAAATAAATCTGCATGTTTTTCTCCAATAAATGTTGGCCACAATTATTGGCACCCCTAGAAATTCTTATGAGTGAAATAAAAATATCTCTGAAGTATATTCCCATTCATATTTACATTTTTTTTAGCACACCAGGGTGACTAGGAGCATGAAACTATCCAGCCGTTATAAATATGAGGAATACAAATGCCAAATTCCCTTAATCATCCATCACAAGGAGTAAAACCTAAGAATACAGTTCTGATGTGTAGAACAAGACTGTTGAGCATCACAAAATAGAAAGTGGCTGTAAGAAAAGAGTTAAAGCATTGAAAATCCCCATTTCCACCATCAGGGTAATAATTAAGAGGTTCTAATCAACTAAAGATGTTAAATATCTGCCGGGAAGAGGACGCGTGTCTGTATTGTCCTAATGCACGGTGAGGAGAGTTTGAGTGGCCTAAGACTCTCCAAGGACTGCAGCTGGAGAAAAGTAAAGATTAGCTGAGTCTTGGGGTCAGAAACCTAAAAAAAAATATATCAAACATCCCCTACATCACCACATGTTGTTCGGGAGGGTTTCAAGGAAAATTCTCCTCACTCATCCAAAAACAAACTCCAGCCAATTCAGTTGTCAGAAACGACTGGAACTTCAAATGGCACTGGCTTCTATGGTCAGATGAAACTGAAAAAAGAGCTTTGTGGCAGCAAACCCACCAACAATCCAAAACAAACATAAAAATAAACACAAAAATGGGTCACTGAGCACAAAATTAATCTTTTACCATGGCTGTCCCATGGCTAACCCTACAGAAAATGAGTGGGGTGAACTGAAGAGAAGAAGTACAAACATGGAGCTGTGAATCTGAAGGATCTGGAGAGATTCTGTATGAAGAAAATTGTCTCTGATCTCTTATCAGGTGTTCTCCAAACTCTTCAGGCATCACAGGCGCATCTCGGAAAATTAGAATATGGTGAAAAAGTTAATTTTTTCTTGTAACTTATTTCAAAAAAGTGAAACTTTCATATATTTTAGATTCATTACATGTAAAGTAAAACACTTCAAAAGTTTTTTTGTTTTAATTTTGATGATTAGAGCTTACAGCACATGAAAGTCAAAAATCAGTATCTCAAAATATTAGAATATTTACATTTGAGTTTCATTAAATGACCATCCATAAAGGATGTTGCAGTTAATTGGGTGCCAATAATTGTGGCCAACATGAACTAGAGAAAGCATTTATTTCACAATGAGATTTTGCACCCATTTTCAATTGTTTTACTTCAATGATAGGTTGGAATTTTTTGAATGAAAGATAAAAAGGATAAACAATGCAGATTTATTTTCAGAGCCACCTTTGCTCATATTTACCAAGGGTGCCAGTATTAGTGGAGGGCACTGTATGTGATGGATTCCAATCAGTGCTGACTGATAATAGCAAAGCCTGTTCTAAGAAACATCTAACAGCTATAATTTATGGATTGTATGGAGAATCTTCTGCAGAATTTTTTCTTTACAATTTCATCGTCTTCAGGGTTAATGTATTGTACGCTAACTCCCTTTCTAACCCTCCTTCTAGTGCCCCTAGTTCCTGCGCTCCAATCCAGCATAAGTTCTACATTCCTGCTAGGACTTTTCTGGGATGTTTACCTCCAGACTTCTCTCAGACGTTCTGTCCTGTCTCCCATCCCCTCCTCCTCGTTGTGGCGGTCTCTGGCAGCGCCTGCCAGATTCCTTCGTGTCTATCACTCTAATCAGGCGGCCAGACTCATTACAGAGTCCACTTAGTCAAGCGCCGCCAAAAAGAGAACTTGCCTGCTGTCTAACGGGGGAGGGCTATTTTCTTTTCATTTGGACGGGGTGCGGTGGTCTAGTTCGACAGACTTTCTTTCTACAGGTTTAAGTGTGGCCTTATAGGAAAGTTTACTTTATTAAGAGACCGTAAGGGGGCAAGCTTGCCCTCTCTCTGCCATGCCGGAGCCGCTGTCTAGCCCAAGGTGATAAGCGTGGGTAGAAGACGTTCCAGAACAATTTCAAAGCCGTGTTGCACCCAGACGTAGTAATAGTTTGGATAACAATGTGCAGCAGCCTAGTTTGAATCTCTCATTTCAGATGTTTATGAATGTCTTGTTTGTGTGGGTGGAATCAATTTAGCAGCACATTAAGAGGGAAAAGAAAATGCCAGAGCATCTTACTAAGTTATGAGAAAAGAATAAGAAGCTGTGAATTTGATGCACAAAATTTCAATGTTTCCCATGAATTATTAATGTAATCCATCAGTTACCATAAAGTATAGATCAAAGGTTCAGTGGGGTTCAATATTGCCACTGAAAATGCTTCTGTTATGTGTCCTTTTCTAGTTTATTACTAAATGTAATTTATACTATTTATATTATCAGTATAAATTTATGCATTTAGAATTGCATTCAAGCTGACAGAAATCCACAAGCTTATGAAAAATCTGATGATAATGTAATACACCATGATTCGAGAATCACCTAAAGCTTCAGTGGAAGCAAGAAGATCTGGTCTTATAATTAGTCTTTTGAGAAATAGTGTAGAATCTTAAATATTTACTTTGTTTTTTAATACTTTTTGCCATTTTGGATATTAAAGTAAAACTGTTATTTGTATATTTACATGACAAAAATCACTGATTTCCAGTGTGATATTAGAGTTTTGGACCCAACACTACCTTGGTAAAAAATACTTTTATTTTTAGAATATTTTTATTTTTAAATTATTTTTATTTTTAAATTATAAGTTAAAATAATAGAAAATCTTTGCACGTTTCATGCTTGCATTTGGGTGCTTGATACATAATTTGTCAGTGAACCTTTTTTATACAGCATGTTAAAATATATGTTAATGCATTCATTTTCATCATTCACTTTTTTTCATTCATTGCTATGTTATTGTGCATTGTCACATTAATTAAAATTACAAACATTGCCTGTAGTCTCTCAATTAATATAAGCTCCAGAAGCTGCATGTATGATAATTATAAAATAATGCTGTGTCTGATAGTTTTAGATTTAATTTAGAATGTAACACTGCTGGACGTGTCAACCATTTACAAATGGAGCATAAAGTACATTAGGTTAATTAATATGTTAATGATTAAGGTCATTTTCTGCTGTTATCACACTTGCATAACAGTTTGTTGCAAAATCTGCTTCTATTATTGAATCTTCAATCTTATAACCCAACAACTGCCGGTAATTGTTGTAAAGGAAACGCTCATGTTTTTCACACCAGGCCGGTGTTCCCTCACGACAGCACCCTAATGAATAATGAAACGGCACAATTTGCTAATGTGTTGCTGAACGCCTGTGCCATATGAAAGCCGGTTGTCACCTAGACATATAAAATGGTTGCGCAGGCCATGAATTTCAGCAGTCACTTAATATTGCTGCCACAAGTGCTGGGAGCTGCCAGGACCAGGCTGCCAGGGGCATCACCACAGCCCCCTTTTCCTCCCAGACCAGAAGCGAGATGTGGGCTATGAATGCTAGCATTGCTCCCCTAATTGGGCCTGGGAGAGGTTTAACAACCATGCTACAGTTTACTCTACTGACAAATAGAAAAATAAAGGCCTTGTTCAAATTAGCACAGTGAAGTGAGAAGTTCTAGAAGCCCTTGACTGTCTTGGCTGTCAGCTCTGAGCTTGCCAAGCCTAATCTACAGAAAGAGGTTATTTGAGTTCAGTTCAAGCTATTTGCTTCATTCATTACATCCAGAGCTGAAAAAAGACTTCGGTTTCAGCCGAGTGCGATCGTTTAAGCCGGTGTGAACAGGGTCAAGAAGCAGAAGACTCTTTGCGCAGTTCAGAGGGCAGATTAGATAAAGCAGGCATCCATAATGATCCTACGGCTGCTAAGCAATTAGCATTTAAATGCTCTGCCATCCACTATGCATCTTGACTGAGCCGTATATAGTCAAAGTGAATTATTGATTACTGTAATTTGAGGTCATACACCTCAGGCTTCCTCATGGGCTGTGCTCACGCTAACTAATTTGTCCAATTATAGTGCATCCAAACACTGCGCAGGTTGCTTGATCTGTTTTGAGTTTTTTTTTCTTTTTCTAAATGTGTCATGAAAAACATTTACATTTATTCATGTAGCGGATGTTTTTATCCAAATAGACTTGCAAATGAGGAATGCTAGAACACAAAAGATTCTGCATTTCCTCTATCTATCTATCTATCTATCTAACTATCTATCTATCTATCTATCTATCTATCTATCTATCTATCTATCTATCTATCTATCTATCTATCTATCTATCTATCTATCTATCTATCTATCTAATCTATCTGTTATTAATAACAACAATTTATATACAATTAAATGTATTTTAATATACTTATATTTACTTAATTATTATTTTATTTTAATATATTTTCAAATGTAATTTATCCTGTGATGGCAAAGCTGAATTTCAGCAGCCATTCCCCCAGTCTTCAGTGTCACATGACCTTTAAGAAGTCATTCTAATATTCTGATTTGGTGCTCAAGTAACATTTATTTTAATATTATTGTTGTTGTTAATGAAAACATTGTACGGCTTAATACGGCTTTGTAGAAATTAACATTTCTTTGTTTGTTAAATAACATTGATATTCTGAAAAATTTACAAATTTTCTTGATTTAACATTTACATTTACATTTAGTCATTTAGCAGACACTTTTATCCAAAGCGACTTACAAATGAGGACAATGTAAGCAATCAAATTCAACAAAAGAGCAATGATATGCAAGTGCTATAACAAGTCTCAGTTAGCGTAACGTACTACACGTAGCAGGTTTTTTTTAAAAACATAATAAATAAAAAGAAAACAGATAGAACAGAAGAAGAATAGAGCAAGCTAGTGTTAGAGGCCTTTTTGCTTTTGTTTATTGTATAATAAATAAAAAGAAAACAAATATATAGAATACAAAAAGATTAGAAAAGCTAGTGTTAGTATTAAAAAAATAGAATTAGAATAGACAGTGCTAGAGTTAGAGGTTCAAATAAAGATGGAAGAGATGTGTTTTTAGCCGATTCTTGAAAATGGCTAAGGACTCAGCTGCTCAGATTGAGTTGGGCAGGTCATTCCACCAGGAGGGAACATTTAATTTAAAAGTCTGTGAAAGTGATTTTGTGCCTTTTTGGGATGGCACAATCAGTGTTGGGTGTAACGCGTTACTAAGTATTAAGATAATTACTTATCCACTGAAAAAGTAAAATAAGGGATGACTGTTCATTTTTGGGTAATTTAATTACAGTTACTTATAAAGTACTTGCCTTACATACAGTAAATAATTTAAACAGTTCTAAAACCAATATTGAATTTGAAATCTAAATTTACCATCTAAAGATAAAATTGAATGCAGCGGCTTTAACCCTCCGCGCGCCGGCTCGTTCACTTTCAGATTTTCCTGATTCACAGAGAAACCTTAAATACTCAGATACATATAAGGTTAAAATCAATAGAATCTAAAAAGCTTGAAGTGTCCACTTTTAAATGAACGAATTCAAATCAAAAATGAATATTCCTGATTATGTAATCCGTATGAAACTAAAGCGATGTACAGTCTTTCCTGTATCTGAAAGCCTGAAGTGTCTACTTTTAAATGAACGAATTCAAATCAAAAACGAATGTTATCTGATTATTTAATCCGTATGAAACTGTCTACAGTCTTTCCCGTATCTGAGCTTATTATATGCAGTCACCTGCGCGCAAACGCCCTTACATAGATACAAAAAAAAAAAAAAGATAAAAAATAAAATCAAGATTCATCTAATTTTCACCATTTTTGAAAGAAGACTTATGAGGAATTTACCTCATAAGAACATGGCTTTATTCAGCAGAGAAGATCATTTTTGTCATTTATTCTTACCTACATTAGTTAACATGTTATTTTTACATAAGCCTGTACGGATTTTACTAGTTGGGCTTTTCCTGAACATCTTGCCAAACTGAAATGTAATGTTTAACTTTTAAGCTTTTTTGTCATTCAGATATTTTGCAGAGTATTTCTATTTGTTAACCAAAGAAGATTACATTTTTTATAAAAAAGTTTAAGTATTACAGTTGTTTTAAAGCTAAAAGGCTAAACTATTCTTTGTTTGACTCAAATTGAAAGAATAAAGAGTTTAATTTCTATTAAGGTTTATAGGGATTTTAAGATGTAGCCTAATTAGCGATTTGAATAATTAAATTACTTATTGAGTAACTCAGCTATTTTTCAGACAGATTAATTAGTAATTTAAAAACAATATTGATGAAGTATTAGTAACTGTAATTAATTACTTTTTGAAAGTAACTTACCCAACACTGGGCACAATAAAGCGATGTTCACTTGCAGAACGTAAGCTTCTAGAGGCACACAAGTCTGAAGTAATACATTTAGGTAAAGGGGTGCAGAGCCAGTGGTGGTTTTGTAGGCAAACATTAATGCCTTGAATTTTATGCGAGCAGCTATTGGTAGCCAGTGCAAATTGATAAACAGAGGTGTGACGTGCATTCTTTCAGGCTCATTAAAAATGAATCTTGTTGTCACGTTCTGTATTAATTGTAAAGGTTTGATAGAACTGGCTGGAAGACCTGCCAAGAGAGAATTGCAGTAGTCCAGTCTGGACAGAACAAGAGCTTGAACAAGGAGTTGTGAAGCATGTTCCGAAAGAAAGGGCCTGATCTTCTTGATGTTGAATAAAGCAAATCTGCAGGACCGGGCAGTTTTAGCAATGTGGTCTGAGAAAGTCAGTTGATCATCAATCACAACTCCAAGGATTCTGGCTGTTTTTGAAGGAGTTATGTGCCGAACTGGATGTGAAATTGTGATGAAATGATGGGTTTGATGGAACCACAAGCAGTTCTGTCTTGGCAAGGTTGATTTGAAGGTGATGGTTTTTCATCCGGCAAGAAATATCTGTTAGACAAGCTGAGATGCGAGCAGCTATCGTCGGATCATCAAGATGGAATGAGAGGAAGAGTTGAGTGTCATCAGCATAGCAGTGATATGAAAAGCCATGTTTCTGAATGAAAGAACCTAGTGATGCCATGTAGACAGAGAAGAGAAGTGGTCCAAGAACTGAGCCCTGAGGCACCCCAGTAGCTAGATGTTGCGACTTGGGTACCTCACCTCTCCAAGATACCTTGAAGAACCTATCTGTGAGGTAAGACTCAAACCACTGGAGTGCGGTTCCTGAGATGCCCTTTACCAATAGGGTTGACAGGAGGATCTGGTGGTTAACCGTGTCAAAAGCAGTGGATTAAATCATTTAAATTATTAATTTCTTTAAAACAAAGTAATACAATCTTATTGAGCCCAAACTTTTGAAAGGTAGTGCACCTATATAAAATATATTAATATACATTAATTAAATAATAACAAATTATGTGTATACATACAAATATACAGTTGGGCAAAAAAGTATTTAGTCAGCCACCAATTGTGCAAGTTCTCCCACTTAAAAATATGAGAGAGGCCTGTAATTTTCATCATAGGTACACTTCAACTATGAGAGACAGAATGGGGGGGAAAGAATCCAGGAAATCACTTTGTCTGATTTTTAAATAATTTATTTGCAAATTATGGTGGAAAATAAGTATTTGGTCACCTACAAACAAGCAAGATTTCTGGCTCTCACAGACCTGTAACTTCTTCTTTAAGAGGCTCCTCTGTCCTCCACTCGGGGCGGCGGCTTCTTCCAGCGGCTTCATCCTACTCATAGGCCCCCGGAGCTTCTGGGGGACTCGACGGCCCGGCATCCTGGCCCGTCAGCCGTCTAACGGGTGCGGCAGTCCTCCTACTCGACGCACCCTTCCTGGACCCACGAGGACACCAGCGTGCATGCACGGGGAAGAGACCGGTCTCTCGAGGAGAGGCACGCTCGGCATTTAAACGGCGGCAGTGATGAGGCTCTATTCACATCAGGTGCGCCTCATCACACGCCGCCAGCCCTGGCTGTTTCAGCGCCCCTCCTCTCTCACACACCCACTCCCGTCGGGAGCCTGGTGAAGGGCGGCGAATACGGGACGGGGTGGTGATGATGATAAGGGGGGAGGCAGCCGACTCGTCACAATATATATATATATTCAGTATTAGCTTCTTATAATCTAGCAAACTATATCAAAACAGTAGCTTTACTGTAGTTTAAGTAACTTGTAGCCACAGTTTCGTATTAGCTTCCCCATCACTGGTTGCACATTCTTGATGCTCATGTGAAAATCAACTGTGATGCAGCAGTGAAGAGAGATTTAGTAAATGACCAAAGCAGGATTGTTCGGTATTGTAAAAAGGAGAATTGCTGCAGTTTTTATTTGACATGTTTATGAAGGGAAATGGTAAAAGCCTTCTATCTGTAAGTCTTCACATGTAAGCTCACAAGACCAGATGTCTGTCCATCCAAGCAGATATTTTGGGATGGTGAATGCTTCCGTTTCCTGTCTGCTAGTGTGTTCTCTTCTGATGTGAGAGTGTTTGCTCCCAGCATTTATCTGTCCACCGTATGCACAGCTGCGACCCGTGTTTCTGCTGTGTGGAGGTGTCAGTTTTAGTATTAGCTTTCAGACACCTGCTTTATAGCTTGATGCCTCACTTTAACACATTATTTGAATGAATGAACTCTGTTTGTACTGTTTGCTTTAAGGTTATGCTCAATCTTCAGACCTGTCAGAGTCATAGGACGAGCCATTGAACAAACTTTTAGTAGAGCAGTGTTCCTTCGGTGTCTGCTCTGCCTCACAGACAGAAAGATCGTATCAGTGCATTGTCTTGGTCTCTGTTCGTGTTTTAAAGTAATTACAGTCCTTCCAGGCTCCTTTTACTCCCACAGATTGACAGCTGTCGCCCCTGGACTGTTGTATTAGCCCAGAAGGTCCACTGACATTAAAAACCAGGCGCAGACAAGAGCAACCCTGTGCCGTGTTCCCGATAGAGCTTCCTGAGTGTGACATTTCACCAAAATCAACAAGCTGTCAATAGCAATTCTCTCGATTAGAAATCTCAAAGCAGCTAAGCTCAAAGTGCTGGTCGGCTGGCATTTGCTGCTCTCAGACATTTTGCTGTGTTCACATTTTCACACGGTTCAAGATTGCTTTCTCATTTCCGCTGGATTTTGTTTGATCTGGTTGTTCAAGCCAAAAACATGGCCTTGCTGAGTATGACTGAAGTCTCAATATGGCAAGTCAACTTAATTTCTTGTAATTTGCAAATTTGTTGTCTTGCACTTTACACTTTATTTGTCATAATTGTGACTTAAGATTTCACATTTGTAATTTTACATGTCTCATTTGCAATTGTGAGTTTGTTTATTGTAGTTCTCGTATTCGCAACTTTATATTTCAAAATTTGACTTTTGTCAGTGTTATTGTAGTATGAGGGAGATGCTATTATAATTTTTATTAATGTTTTGGATTTTTTAATTTTAATTTTAAAATTATTAAATTATTTAAACAATTCTCTGTTTAATTTTAGTTAAATTTTTGGAAACTTTGGGTGTTTTTGTCCTTTTTAATTATTTTTTATTTATTTTATTTTTTATATATCTATATAATTTTTTATTTTATATATAATTTAATATATATATATATATATATATATATATATATATATATATATATATATTTAAGTAAATGTTTTTATTTAGTAATTTTTAGGGATGCGCAATATTATTGGACCAATATCGGCTTAAAATGTAAATATCGGCATCGGGCCAATATGAAAAATTATGCCGATATGTCTTGCCGATAAGAGAATTAAAATAGATCACATCAGCAGTGTGGTCATTCTTGAAGCAAACTTTTTGCCTGAATGATGATTAGATTCACTGTTTTGGATCGCTACATTTAATTTGAGAATGCACTATAAGATGATGCTTTCGGTGTGTGATAGAGTCAACAGTCACTAGCGTGTGCCGTAGCAGCTGTGGCAGCCTACATAGGGTGGTGGTGTTGTCCTACTTGTAACAAAAGGAAAGTAAAATACACAAATATTACTAAGAAACTTTTGTTTCTAAATAAATAAAGCATGTCATAAAATGTCATTAATGTATGAAAGCCCATTTCCGCCACTGAATAAAAAATAAAAAAGGTTATTGCGACTTTTTATTATTTTATTATTTATTTTTTTAGATATAAACTCACAATTGCAAGTTATAAAGTCAGAATTACGATTTATAAAGTCACAATTGTAAGATAAAAACTCGCAATTCTGACTTTTTTTTTTTCGCAATTCTGACTTTTTTTCTCAGAATTGTGAGATATAAACTCAATTGCGAGTTAAAGTCCAGTTTTGAGGGGGGAAACAATCATGACTTTTTAACTCGCAATTGTGAGTTTATATCACGCAATTCTGAGAAAAAAGGCAGAATTGCGAGTTTGTTTCACGCAATTATGAGAAAAAAAGTCAGGACTGTGAGATAAAAAGTCGCATTAACCTTTTTTGTTTTTTTATTCAGTGGCGGAAACGGGCTTCCATATAAATGTCATCAAGTCAGGAGTATGTTTTGATTTAAAGGTCAGAATCTATAGCTTACGTGAATAAAAAATCACAAACATGACACTTGTAAATTAAATAATTTTCTATATACATTTTTATATTAATGTGTAATATGTTTGTTTTTTAAACAAATTATGAGCTCTCAAAGATTTTCAGAATTTTGCCTTAAACCATCTACAAATGTTGAATCTTGAAATAATATTTGAAGGTTACCATTACCATCTTTCTAAAAAGCGATTAATACATAGTTGATTTATAATTATTTTCAAAGCTTTCAATGTACTGTCATTATAAAAGTTAATTTATAGAAAAGTAAATACATTTATAGAAAAAGAACTTCATTATTGTTAATTTAATTCTAACAAATACAGATAAAAACTAATCAAAATAAAAAATTATTTGTTTATCATTTCCGCACAGGAGAGACAGGAGAGACTGAGTTGTTTCCAAACAAAAGGAAATATATCGGGATTTGGCATTGGCCATCGGCCAAAATGAGTTGAAAAATATCAGATATCAGCAAAAATCCAATATCGTGCATCCATAGTTATTTTAGTACATCGAATTAATTTTTTTAAATATATTTTATTATAGCTAAAATGTATTCTATTTCAAGTAAGGAAAATGTTTTTGTTGCTGTTGTTTTTTATAACTATAATAACCCTACTTTGTCTCACAATATGACTTAATTTTAAATATTTTATATTCTGGGCTGGATACCAGCTTCTATCTATACTCAATTTATTAAATGGATAAAAACAGAATTTTTTAAAAATTGTTTGTCAACATTGCATTTCAATAACATCAAATTTGCAATAAAATCTAACAGCAGTGATATTGTAAATGTTGTTTTATTTTGTAATTTTGTTTTTAGCTCATATTACACAAAAATGCATTTTTTTTCCAGGATCAGTCCGCTCATGTGCATGCACCGTAGCATAGGTTCCATTTAAACATTAAGATTTTCATTTTATCATCTATTTTTAAAGTGACCATGTTGTTAAGTTAATTCCGACCCAAAACAGTGAGACTTACAGCTGCAATATTGAGAGTTTGTGGTTAGTTTAATTCTCTCTGGTGTGAATACATTGTCTAAGGTTTGTATGATTTTGTGAATACACCTTACATCAGATATTCAGCATTTACAGTATGTGTAAAACATCTGTAACGTAAAAACGTAATATGTAATTTAAAGCAAATATTTTAATTGAGCTCAAAAGGAATCATTTATGATTATATAGGGAATTTGAACAGATTCACTGTTTACGGCTGATCACTGAGGCGGCAGCGATTCATTGACCAAGCCATATAACATCAACTCTGCACTGGATATTAAAATCCAAAATATAGTGAAAACACTATTTAATAACACAGTAACAAGATCTGCAGATTAAGACATTAACTTGTAAGCACAAGATACTTCTCTTTTCAATATAAATAAGATTTTATTTATATAAACCTAAGACATAAACTAATCTAACACATGAACACAAGCATTCACACGTTGCAGAAAGAGAGAAAGTGAGGAAAGGATGAGTTTAAGAGAATGAAAATGTGAAATCCCAAGTTTACAGCAATATGTGCTATTGCATAGACCTGAACAACCATCAATCACTTAATTAACCCTCGCTTTGAGTTTCTCAATGAGGCTAAAATTTATATTAACTGCACCAATTCAGTTAGAGTTTGGAGGTTACTTGCTTGTGCTAAGGGAATCCCTTTTTGCAGGAAAGGGGTTCCCTGAAGTTGCTGATTGGCTGAGAGTTCAGTAGTCGTTGAAGTGACCTCTTGGGAAGCCAATGGTTGGGCGTTGGCTGCGGATGCGGAGTTGTGGCTGGTTGAAGTTTTGAGGCGGTCACAGACTCTAGTTGAACTCAGAAACGAGGCGTGGTGGCAAAACTTAACTGAGTACACGAAACTCGCAATGGAAAATAATATAAATTAAAGTATAAGAATAAAGGGATGTAAAGAGACAAGGTGGGTTTTCTTCTCAATGTGGTAGCAGCTGGCACGTAGGCCAGAGCATGCTCAAAGAGCAGCGTCAAAAACACAGTGGCAAACGTTGAAGCAAAAAATGGAGAGAGAGAGAGAGAGTTTGATAGTGTCCTGAGTTTTTAAACTCGGCTTCTGGACACATCCCCTCTGGTGTCTTGACCAATCAGATAGGCTATTATCTTAGCTAGGGGTGTTCCTTCCATCATAAATCAGCATGTCATCAGTCACATGGTCTGAATTTTACACACTCTTGCAAAGTATACTTTTGGATGTGATTTCTATAACCAGAATATGATACATTTGACAAAGAATCAATTGGAAGAAACGTTTCAATCTAGAATTGTCAAACTCATCCATACCAAACACGAATATGAATCCTTCAGCTATTCAATAATGATTAAAAAGACATACATAATATTTGATTAAAACATGATAGTCTAATGTGTGGGTTACATACATAGTATGGAGTGATGCATAAAAAATGATTAGTTTCATTAAAATGAAAATGAAAGTCTTTTAAGACGATTTTAAGTGCATATGGAAGTCTCTGTGTACAAATTAATTTCAGTCTGGTTCTTTGTATGGGGGGAGAAGTCAGTCTAAGGAAGCTCTTGACTTTCAGCGTGGAACCCACGTGATGGCCATCTCTTTGACCATCAGTCTTGATTACTTGCCCCCAAATCTGACATCTTGACAATCTCCTTCCTGAATTGGAATTATCAATGTGTTCTTTTGTCTCAATGTTGCAAGCTGTTTTGGGAAAGAGTTAGTTAGTTGGCTTGCTTCAGACTAGTTGGATAGGACTCTGATTTACGACGTTGTCCTGTTTTCTTGGGCCTCTGTGGAATTTCAGCTTCTCATTTTTCGATGTTCTGATCGAATCTTAACTTTGTCTGATTCGGTCTCTGATATCCTACACATCTAACCTGCCAGAAAGAGTAGTTTATGGAAATGTTGGGGAATTGGATGTCAGTTTGTTTCACCCAATTACACTCTTTATGATCATTGTCATTCATCTCCAGCTGATCTCATCAAGATACTATATGAGCAGATAAACAGCGTTCATGGGGGACTCAGTCCCTCTTGGAAATATTCACGACTCTTCACGCTATGAGATTTGTTAGGAAGCATGACTTCAGTCACAGACGCTGCTGGTTTTGGAATAGAACATTGTGTACCACACACTAGGGCAAATGTGTCATCCTCAATGGAAATTGATTCAGCTTGTTTTGAATATCTCGGTTACGTGAGTCACATCACATACTGTAAGATGTGCTCTTTCAGTATGTGAAAATTTTCTTTACTTCAGAAGAAATAGGTTCGTGGCTATTGAGCCTTTTATTGATTTAAATTGGAAGTACTGTCTGGACAGTGTAGCAAGTGTAGGCCTATTTTCTTTTTTTTCATAGAGATGTTATTTTGGTGGAGATATTGATTTAAAGAGTATTTTCAACATCCAGTGGCACATCAGATATTGCTTTGCACAGCCTCTGCAGGTCTACAGATAATTCTTAATTGCTCATTTCTTTTGTTTGGTTATTTAAAGGCTGATTACCTTGCGTTCCTGTTTCCGTTTCACATTAAAGCTAATTAAGGACTCCTTTCATGAGAATTAACTTTGAATTAACTTTTAAGAGTTGGTTTCCTTGAACAAATTATGCAATTAGAACAGAGTACTAATGTATGAATGGTGTGTGACTGGACTTTTGAAATGAGGAAGCAACTTCTCCTGAGAGTATTTATTTTCTATTGACACCAGTTCTGGCTGTTCAGCAGCATTTACCTTAAACTTTCAACAAACAAACTATTTTTTGAATGATTATATAAAAAGGTTCTTTATTGGCATTGATAGTTTCATTTCATATATGTAGTCAGGAATTATAGTTTAGGAAAGTCAAACTAATATAAAGTGTACAAGTTGTCACAATCACACAAATGCAAGTAACAAAAAATGCCTTACTTATCAGAAATCATCTCTTCTGCTGGCTCAAGCTGTGTATCGAGGTAAATTCTGGCTTATTCATCTGAACGCGTCTTCTTCCAGAAACAAAAAGTATCCTAGATGAACTTGATGAATCTTCACGCTTTGTTTGTTGAGGTGATGTGGGTTTATGTGTTCGTGTGTCTCACGTGGATGATTACCGTACGAATATCGCACGCTTCGTGTGGGCGTGATCACATTACAGATAATGAGCTCAGACGGGAAAAACTGTACCTTGCGTTGGATTCATACGGATTACTAGAGAATATTTGTTTTCGACATGAAAACTTAATTAAAAAGTAGACATTTCAAGCTTTCTATACATATATTCATCATATCTGTGAGGCAAGTATTCACTGAGATTTATTTTTACTTTTCTATGAAGAAAAAATGTGACAAACGCACCGGTGCGGTCTTCGAGCCTGGAGGGTTAAAATTCATGGAACCTTTCCATTACACAAAAGTTTCTTCACAGGTTCTTTGGATTTTTTTCAAGTTCTATATGGTGTACACTGAGAAAAAAGGGTTCTTTTAAGAACTGAACAATGAAAGGTTATTTGAGGAAACACAAATTGTTCTTCTATGGCAAATTGTATATTGTAGTTCCTCTTCACCTTTTTTCACACCTTTAGTCATCAAATCCACAGGTGTCATGATGGTTGGAGACATGAAAAAGCACCTCTATTTTAACCAAACCTAAAACCGGATCACTCACAGATCATGCATCAGCCATTTTAAGATATAGGTGTGACCGAATGGTGTAGTAAGTTGTTTGCTTGTTCCATTCCATTCTCATTGTACTCTGTTCTGTTTTTCATATTTTATCCTTTTTTGCTTGTTTTATTTTTGTATTACCCGATTATTTTCTTATCTACATTTTTTGCCTTCCTTGTCTCCTCAGTAAATACATCCCTGCTTTGTTTATAATTGCATAAAATACCAAATACCACGTAAAGAACATAAAATACTGTATGCTGTAACAGGTCAAACATTGTACAAATCTATTTTTGTATACTTCACCCATAATAATACTTATGACACGTTTTACCTCGGGTGAGTTTCATGCATTGGTAGCTGATCAATGAGGACAGTTTTCAGCACTTGTACATGGCGTTAGATGTCAGATGAAAGGATATGCACATCTACAGGAAAGGTAATTTTCAAAACATATTCTCGAAAGTTGCTATGACAACAGTGAGACTGCCATTCCTAAGTGTGAGGACACAGTTTCTGGTAACAGAAGTGCTTTGGTGTCTGCATTGATTATGGTGTAATTAGAAAATTGAATATTTTCTATTTGGCATTGTGGTAGTAGAGAGTGTTAACATCATTAACTCACCTTACGTAAGCAACGAGGGGCCACATTTGCACATCTGTTTTACGCATTGGTGTGTCTGCTGTGGAATTCTAGAATAGTAATTCAGCCACTTTAGTTTCATGCATTTTGGTCGTGTTGCCTTTATTTGCCTTTATTTGGGTAATTCAATATTATACAATCTAGTATTAGTTTGGAAAAGTTCATAATTACGTAACATGTAATTTACTTTCTAAGCAAACACGTAAAAGTGAGTTTTTTTAAACAAAAAGTTTTAAAAATTTGAGCAAGTTTTAAGAATTAATCTTATAATCAAGGTTAACAAAATAATGCTAATATAATTAATGTTTAAAATCCTACTTTTTTAAAAATGTATTTTTTATTTTTTTTTGCAGAGTCTTGGAGCCACCGGCAGATACGAAACCCATAAAAAGTAAGTGGTTTATTTTACATACATTACCATCTAAATCTCCATGCAATTGCCATTAATGAAAAGGGAACAGATGAGCAGACGTTGATCTAATGATGGCATTATCAAATGTCATATTGTTCACAAACCTGACACACTTGAGGAATCTAAGCAATATGACGTAAGTGTAACTAGAGTTGCCTAATGAGCCCGGTATGAACACTTTATTTATTTATTTATTCACTAATGCAAGGCAGTAAAATTCTGTATTTCCGGTTTAAACATGTTCTGACTTCAAAACCAAGATATCAGATGGTCTTGTTATCACAGAAGAAGTTTATACCTGTTTAATTTGTGCTTCTTATCATTATTATCCAGTGTGTTTCACACTATAATTTTTCATCTAATTAAAATGCAAAAAGCAAGCTAGTGGTTTTATCAATATGAATCCATGTGGGGTTTAAGGCATAGACACTATTACTCAGTAGCAGCCAATATCCAAGAGTGTTATATACGCTATTTTTAGAACACAATTGGCTGTTCTGGTCACCTGCTCAGATTGAGCTTTATGTAGGTTTGCTTTGTGACATCTCAACTTGACTGAACTATCTGCATGATTTACTGTTTGATAATGTATTTATTCATTCATTTATCCATTGCAATTTATTCATGAACAAAAACAATGCATTTGCTGATGAATACATTGACATTATAGGTCAACAAAATGGAAGGTACCACTTTCTGACACCATATTCTCAGCCTTTAATTAATTTTGTTGCAGTGAAAGGGAATTATTCTAAATATAACACCTAGAAATTGCGCCGGGTTCTGTGGCAATTGCCAGTGTGTAATAGCTCTACAGGTGTTTGTCATTCCTTTTTACAGTCAAGTGTTGTATTCAGCTCAACACAATAATACATTTTCTACAACCAGAAAAGCCTCTTATGAGGTTTTTAAACCCCTAACCTGTCAGTTTGTTTGGGTAATAGTGTGTTTGCATGCACACGTCTAATATCTGCAGAGGGAAACGGTTTTGAATTCTTCCCCCTTGGTGGGAAACCGTGCTGCCTGCAGTCTGAATCAGTGGAGCCCATGGTATCCATTAAGAAATATGGCACTAGTAGCGTTGCCATGGAGATCAACTCAATGGAAGCCGCGTTTAAGCCTCAGGAAGACATAATCAAGTCCTTTGTTTTTTATTCTAGAGATGCATGCTGCAACAGTGTGGTGGTGATATACTGTATTGTTTTCCAATTTAATGATTCAGATTGTTTCAAATTTTTGTTGTCTGATGCTGCTGTGTTCCATCATGCATGTACACATCTGCTTTGGTGGCAGAGCAATTATGGTATTAAGAGTGCAGTTTTTTTTTTAAGTGATAGTGATAGTTGAAACAAAATGAAAAATCTGTCAACATCCTCATGTCTTTCCAAACCTTTTTTTCTTCTTCTTTGGATCACAAAAGTAATAGTTTAGCAGAATGTCTGAGCAGCTCTCTTTCATACAAAGACAGCGAATGGGAGCTATGACCTGTCTAGTACTAATGTTAAATTTCTCCAAATCTGTTCTGATGTAGAATCAAACTCATTTACATCTTGAATGGCCTGAAGGTGGGTACATTTTCAGCAAATTTTCATTTTCAGGTGAACTATTTTTTTTAAGCACTGTATAAATTACAAATTACAAAATAAGACTTTATCTTTAAAACAGCAGATGGCTTCACAGACAAAATTAAAAGTTTGAACATCACAATCATCTATTCGCTTCCTATGAACAATGATAACATCAGGACCAGTTGTCAGCTGCTTGATTTATGCTCAGTCAGTCGAGACAGTCTCTGGCTCACTTTTCACTAATGGATGTATCCCGCTCGTGACACGGGAGACTTTAAAGTGATGCTACCAGTCGATACTTTGCTTTTGATGTCTGAATTTTGTGCCAAAAAGAAGAGTCCAGGTTGTTCTCAGGATGAGTTGTACTTTTACTGACACAAATTGTTCTGAATTCTAGTTTCAGTATGTAGCCAAATTGAGGCTGACTCACACTAGCCTGGGACACAGAAATCCATGTTGCCCACACATAGAGGTAACGCTCGAGTTTGTTAAGGAGGGTTACGTAAAGATCTCTTTAATGTTTATATAAGCTTTATACGACACTTGACTTTTATACGCTGAAGGATTGAATCACAGAGTCCTTAATCGTGTGCCAATAGTTTAGCTGAACAAATTTAGTCATTAAAACACAGTCACAGTTTGCTTAACTAAAGTATTTTTAATTTTTTTTGCCTTGGGCGCCTTCAAATTGAAGTTAGTTCACCCAAAAATGAATATTCTGTCATCATTTACTCACCCTTGTGTCGTTCCAAACTATGAGTTCTGTGGAATGCAAAGGAAGATATCCATACAATGGAAGTCAATGGGCTCCAATTTGTTGTTTGGTTCCCAATGTTTATTTTACTTCAATGCATACAGGTTTGGAATGACATGAGAGTTTTATTTTTATTTTTCATTTTTTGGTCAAGCTATAAATTTGATTAGTATTGCATTCATGACCTGAGTACTTTCTAGTGTTGTACTCCAGGGGTTTTCATACTGTGGGTCACAGAGTGGGACAAGGTGGGTCACACACAGCTCCTAGGGCTGGACGATATACAAAGATTAATTACGAATTGCGATATTGCTCAGTGCGATTTTCGAATCACAAAGGCCGGGATTTAAAACATGCGCGGGCGCACACTAGTTGTAATAACAGTGAGAGTCTCAGAGTGACAGTTCATTATTAAAATGCTCGGTCCACATTATTAATGAGAAGAAACTCGCTCATTTCACTGCGCTGTGTTCTGCATGAGATTGCATACACGGGAAAATTCAAATGTTTGCGAAAACTGTTTCAGGTATGTTCATGTTTGAACTCGGCGCTGCATCTTTCCGGGAGATGTAAAGAGTTTGTTGTTTTCGTTCCTTCATATGCATTTAATCCATAAACTGTCTGTAAAAAGCTTTTTCACATGTATGGGTTGAGCGGGGCACAAATGCGGGGTTAATTGTAACACTATACAAACATTTCCACATGCTAGAATAACAGAATTTACTAAATTTCTGATTATATCCTTGCCATATCATCACTATATAGAGAAAAAAATGTGCCTGTTAAAAAAATCTTTTGAAGATATAGCTGAACATTTATTTAATCATTGCAAAAGTACATTTCTCGCTGAAGTAAATTTGTCATCTCAGTTTTTAGAGTTTATTTAAAATGAGACACATCTGTTTATTATTTTTACAATTATTTCACAATTATTTTAATCTCCAAAATGTTTGAGATAATTCTGCTTCACTTCTTATTCTTTGCTAAAGTAAAAACAAAAAATGTGTTTGGTTGTGAAGGCATTTTCTGCGTTGAACCCCGCGATGAGTTGAACAACACGCACAGTGCGGATAACAGTTTATAGCCGCACCAGAGTGAGCACGTTTCAAGGTTTTATGGAAATATTCCATAGACTCTAACATCTGTAAATAAAGAAATTAAAATGTAAATATTAGTAGTGAAATTTTACAGTGGTACTATAAAATAAAATGGTTATTTTTCTTAAATTCTTAATTTCTGCCATATTATGCTTTTAATTAAGATTAAGCTTATATTAATGTCAGTTGTTTTTTTATTTCAAATATGCTGGTGGGTCTTGAAATAGATTATACTTGTCTAGGTGGGTCATGGAATGGAAAAGTTTGGGAGCCCCTGTTGTACTCTACCCATTAAGCTACACAAACATCAACATTTTCATTTTTGAAATCTTGCAGACAGTTCACTCTCCAAGTTCTTGGAACATGAGTTTGGCTCTAGTGTCCACTTCCCACTTTTTCTGTTCATTGCAGTAGCTGTTTCAAGACTAATCGCCATCCTACATATGGTTTGCTCTTAGCCTGAGGAATCGACACATGATATCGTGGATTTGACTGCCAGTAAACAGTATTTTTGGTTTTTGAACAAAATGCTAATAGAAACCAAGCCTCCAAGCCCATACCCCCGATGAGATGTGCGTCTCAGAGCTGTTGCCGTGGCCTTTGTTTTGCCTGCCATGCAAATGGAACACTTAGCCTTGAGCTGCGTACAAAAGCCTGCTGAGAAGAGAGCGCTTTCTCTTTCACGCCGTCGTGACTTGGTATACTGCCTTCTGATTGGCTACATGCTCACTCCTCTCTGAGCCCCCTTTCTACAGGTTTCTTGTCTTTCCATGAGTCAAGAAATATCTGGAAGCAGCTGCAATGCGAGATGACTGGATCAGGTTGGAGATGACATGAGTTTAGAAGTGGTTTTGTGATAGCTACAACTTCACGTGAAGTTCAATGAACACTCATAAAGCCGTTTCATGCTTCAAGCAATAGGAACGAAGAAAGGGTGTCTTTTTTATATCTTTCCATTTACATCACTGGTTCTACCTGATTTCACACCTTTCTTTTGTACCTTTAGTCATCCTACACCTGTGCTTATGTACTGTTAGTGCTGGCCTGGTTTCCTTATTGTTTCCTTCTAGTATCACTTTTAACTTACTCTTGACGTTAGAAAGAAACTAAGCCCTTCTTAACAGAGCCACTACATGTTGATAGAGTTATTTGTCTTGTTTTTGTAAATTTGTTTCTTTGTCCCAATGCTGCCAAACATGAGAAATTGAGTTTATAAAGCATAATGTTTGCACGGAGGTATTCCTGTAGGCCACAGGATGCAGTAGCACTGTGCAAAAGTAGCAGTAAACATTCAAGAAATGCTAATTAATTCATTTATTTACTTCTTATCAGAGATTGCTTTGGGCTGAGTGCTGCACAATGATGCTATATTTTATTTATTTAATTTTTTTCTAATACCCTTTCGAGGATTTCTACTGATAGGAACCGATGACACGGGTATCTCGCTGTACCATTAGTGTCAGTTTTCATTAAGCTTGTGTCCCCTAAATGCTCGCATGCAAGACGATGAGAGCTTTGCTTTTAAGCTGCAGCTATGGAAACAGCTTTGTTCTGTCCTCATGGAAAATGTTCTTCTAAATTTTTGCCATTAAATTTGAACTGTTTTGATGCAGTTCCCTCTTAAAGAGGCTGACCACTTATGGTGTAATTTCAGCATATATACTTTGATTATTGCATGTGAGACAGTTTTAGTCCTGAAAGCGTGTGTTGGGAAGTAAAAGCATTAGTTCTTTAAAGCATTAGTATATGAATAGATTTTTTTGTTTAATTCAACTTTAGCTGTGTCTGAAATTGCTGTTTTCTACAGTATACAGTATATTAGGTGCTGTGTGTATATAAAATATTATTTTTTATAGTATTTTTAACATTATATCATGAAAAAATATACACTGGAAAAAATTGAGGATTGTAGGATTTACAATTCCACTCACTTTTACTAATTGCTAGTACATTTCACAAATAATTCTTAAGGTATGGCAAGTAACACAGTGAATTAAAAGTTACATTTTACAAGTTACAAATTACATTACATTTGACATTAATTCAATATTTTTTAGATTAGTAAAAAAAAAAGGCTGAAATATACTGCAATAATCTTATTTTTATCAATAATCTTTTTTACAGTCCATAATACTGTTTACTAATTTATTATATAACATATAACTGTGCCATTTGCAAAACAACAAAGCAACATGTATAGATTTAAGAAAGGTTCACGTAAAATAAAGTACATGTATTTACATCAGTAAATTTGATTATTCATTTGTTCTTTCATACAGAACATGTGTCATTTGATGTACAGAGAATAGTGAATGAGTGAGCAATTTTGGACATTTCATTAATATTTCAATTTATTTCCTATCTAAAAGTGAGTATAAAATATTAACATTGTCTATTAGGCACTTGATCATTTGTTTTTGTTTGCCAATTAGCATAACCTAAAAAAAACAGTTGTTTTTTGAAAGACAAGTTGAGGAACCCAGTAAATTGTAGCGTCAAATTTTATGTTAGGTAGGGAACAATTGAAGCTGTCTTTCATGTTGGCATATATTCATTGGCTTTAATAAAGAACACATCTTTTAGCTGAATACTGTTGTCAAATTGCAGCCATTTTCATTCACCTTTTTGCATCACCTTATTGTTTTCTTCTTTATATCTCCTCATTTCTTCTTTGAGGTGTCTTTCTCTTCTTAGAAGTTTTCGGTTGAATTAACACAGCATGACATTTATGTGGTTGCACTGGAGAGGTGGGTGAGAGTGTAGTAGGAAAATGTGTCTTGTCTGTCACTTAGCTGTCAGTCCATGTGGTCGTGTGAATCATCCCCTTTTCTTTCCTCAAACTTGTCTTTATCGCCAGCTGGAATGGTTGGGTAACTTCACCCCAGTTGCACAGAGTAGAATGTAGAATCTACAACTACGGTGAAGGACTGCCATTAGCGCTTCTGTGTTCAGTGACCATTTTGCATGAGAAATAAATGGCTTGAGCCATTCTCTGAGAAATTAAAGCATTCACTGATATGCAAGTAGGTGGAGAGATAATAAGCCATATTAGTATAATATTCCTTTTTTCCCTGGAGACCCATTTCACACCATGTCACGACTATAGACAGAATTACAATGAATCTGAGCACATCCTCCCATAGTACAACATGTTTTTTGTTTGGTGTGTGTGTGTGTGTGTTTTGTTTGTTTGTTTGTTTTTTTGTAGTCCAATTCAGATTTCATATTTAAAAGCTAGTGTTACTTCTAAAAAGTCTTCGAAATATCCTCTGCTAGTTAATGGAACTGTAATTTTCCATTGGCCGTTGGAGACAATAAAAATCAGGGCATGCTTTTGTGCACTAGGGCACTAAACACACAGTCAAGCATTCCAGCTATTAAGTCAGTATTAATGGATTAAAAGCATTACATGCAGTGATTGAGCACTCATTCTCAATATTGCTTTAAAACCTAAGGGTCTTCACAAATACAAAGACACAAACAACCTTTTTTCCATAATGTTCTGATCATTATTATAACAGCATCAACAACGAGGGGAAATTAGGACATGTTCTAGTTTGAATATGCCTCAATTAAGTTGGAGCATTATGCATTTTGCCCTCTGGCCACATTTTATATTGAAGAGTTCAACTAGCCACAATTGAGTTTTCAACAGATTGCTTTTGTGATTCATGCTTACTGGCTCTTTTCCAAAGCCTAGCGAACTGCCTTACTTCATACTGCCGTCATAGGAAGCTGCTTTTAGGACACTTAAAAGTAACTGATTTGAAATGCTTATTTGGGTAAAATAGTTAGAAAGATCAAACTAAAAAGTATTTTTTAAGATTGTATCTTGTAAGATTTTAAGTATTTTTAAGTATATTGTATATTATAGATATACTTTTTATATAAAATGTATACATATGTGGGACTACATTATGTATACACATACAAATGTGTATATATATATATATACATATATATATATATATATATATATATATATACATATATATATATATATATATATATATATATATATATATATATATATATATATATATATATATATATATACATATATGTATATGGGTGGCACGATACACAGATGTCACGGTTCGGTACAAATCTACTATCCTCGGTTTCTTTTGATTTTATTTTGAATAGAGAGTAGTACAGTAGTAATACGAAATATTATATTACATTTTATATATATATAATCTGCAGTACATATATACATAAAAGGAATAAATTCTTGAAATATATTTGATTTAGTTAACAGATAAACAAGGGGAAAAAACAGTGCGACACGTAACATAACCTATATATGATGAGTTTCAGTTCATTTTTGTGACACGCTTAATTTGTTCACAGAAAGGAAACTCAAATGGCAGAAAGCAACATCCTATTTGTTTTCTTTATTTTATAAAACCACAATGTTTTGTTTTCATTGTGAATGTACACAAATAAAAGCAGACCATTATACAGTGATGCATTATTAAGACGATAATTGTTTAAAGTGGATTCTGCTGGTATAAGGAAACAGTTGAAGTGATTGTGTCACACGCACACACACACACACACACACACAAAAACACATCAGTTCCAGCATTGCTAAAGTTGGTACTTTATCAAAATAAAACACAAACATCACCGCACCCGCCTCTGTGTCACCGTTGAAACGCGACTGAAGTACAAAGCCTATAATTTACATAATAAATAATAGTCTAGCATTCAGATACGTTACATTGCAAATATGGAAATATTATGGAATATTTGGATTTGTGCCGAATGAGAGAGGTAGGATACATGAGCCCAAAGCCCCATTTCGCAAACAGTTGAGTGTGCAAGCCTTTAAAGTATACTCCTTTGTCAGTCTGTGAGAGACACGTTCAGAATCAGCACATGGTCACTGTCTAGGGGGCTTAGTTTTCAAGTGTGCAACTCATGGCATTCGTTGTTCTTCTGCTGCCGGTTATCAAATAGTGTTGTTCTCTAACCTCATCAGGCATTATAGGAGAAAATTTAGAGCTGTTAAACTGGCAAATGGAGGTTTCAAAAAGTATTGAATAAAAGGGTGCCGTTAATTGTGACCAATGTGTATTAGAGAAAAACATTTATTTCATAATGATATTTCCCCCCATTTTAAATTCTTATTATCCAATGAAAGGTTAGATTTTTGTGAATTTTTTAAATAAAAGATCAAAAGGATTAAAGGCCTTTTTTCATCATATTTACCAAGGGTGCCGATATTTTTGGCCTTGACTGTATATATATGTGTGTGTGTACCTACTTAACCATATTTTTGGGAAAAAAAGTGAGGTAAACCTGACAAAATCTCCAAAAACCTCCTTTTGGGGACGTCCTCATTTGTAAAACGGGTTTAAAAATAAATTAAACTAAGTTTTTTTGAAATGGTAAAAATGCAGAAAGTCTCCTGTGAGGGCTAAGTTTAGGTGTAGGGTAGGTGTAGAGCAATATCACATACAGTTTGTTCAGTATAAAAACCATTACGCCTATGGAATGTCCCCATTTAGATAGCTAAGTAAACGTGTGTGTGTGTGTGTGTGTGTGTGTGTGTGTATATACATTATGTATTTAATTTATGCAAAATATCAAAGTATTATTTTTATAATTTATAAAATAATAAAATATTTACTATAATATTTAAAATCGATTTAATAGAAACTGTCTTTAATGTTGAAAAATATTAATACATTTTAGTAAAGAACACAGCAGAAGTTAACCATTTTCTATTCACCGTTTTCCATCACCATATTGTTCTCTTTTTATTGATAATTAAAAAACAAAATTAAGAGTAAAAGTGTATTTATAGCGTGTATATTTATATATAAAAAATAACTAAAAATAAAATTAATGTATATTTTGTATTATTTCTATAATTTTCTTTAAATAATATCTTTAAATGTCTAGGTAGTCAGGTCAACAGGGTGTGTTTGTGGTCAGAGGCTATGACCTGTGGATTCCTCTGTTTTCCAAGAATCTGATAAAAACTCAGTGGTGGCTGGTTGAGCTCCTTAGTATAAAATGCACCCAGAGGGGGGAAACATAATCTTAATAATTACGCTGCCTACCTTTTGGAACAGCCCTCCTGTGATGTCTTAAAATACCGTGTAGCAAGCTCACTAAGGTTTGAAGCAGCAAACGTGTGCACATGGAGGCGAATCACCTGTGGATCCAGCTCAGGTCCACTCATGACAGTCAGGATGCCAGATTGTTGTTGTGTTGGGGATTAGATGCCTGTTTCTGCAGATAAGACAGAGAATTAGACAACTGGAGTGATTATGAGAAAAGAACAACAGGTCCCCCCCCCCCCCCCCGTCTCTATCGCTTGCACAGCGTTCTCTGGGCATGCTCAGTGGAATCTTGCATTAAACGCCTGTGTGCTTTTGTTGTCTATGTCACTCATCCTAGTGCCTGCAGAATGCCCCACTCTCCCCCTCCCTCTCTCTTTCTCTCTCACTCCCTCCCCCCCTCCATCTCCTCTTCTCTTTCCTCTCACCGCACATTAGCCAGCCAACAACGCGGCGAGATGCGCGTGAAGAGGAGAGCTCCGGTGAACACCTGGTACTCCGGGCGACTCCAGAGCAGGGGTGTCTGTTTTGACCCTTTCCCTCTTCCAGTGCCCTGAATCAAACACTGTCCCACATTTTACTGGACTTTCTCTCATCAGATCTGAGAGTAGGATCTCCCGACTGGCTCAGAGACTCAACCAGAGGCAGAACGATGCTGCGCTGATTAAGGATTTCAGACCCCTCTTCCTTCTCTCTGGCTCTCCGGGAAGCTCTCAGAGCTTGGACAGGTGAGTTGAGCATCTCTTTCACTCTCTTCCGTCCACAGTCACTCACTTGAAGTGTACTTTTCCGACAGCATGATTCCCTCATTAAGCATTGCTAAAATTACCCATCACCCCCTGCTGTGTCCCACAGGTGCCTCTCATTCCTCCTGGCAGCTGTCTTTTTCTTTTTTGATTGGCTTAATTGGATTTAAGGCATATCCTTAGAGCACCGCTCCGTTTCGACCTCTCATTCGCTCGCTCGATTACTCACTGGTGTCAGAGGCTTCACTCTGGCACTGCAGAGTGCATTATTATTAGTGCTCTGAGTGGGTGTTTGCACACTCAAAACTGCGCAAAAGAAAAAAAAACAGGACACTGCCTTAATGTCATGTCTGACAGGATTATAGACCGCTGGGATGAGAAATACCACATAGATCCCCTACAGTTCCAAAGCTTTTAAGGAGAATGTCAATTAAGGATAATTTTGATGTTGTTGCGAGATTTTATTTATTTTTTGGAATAAAGGTGTTGGAAGGGCAGATGAGGGCTTTTAGTTCTTATATTTATTTTTGCAACAGCAATTTTTGCTCTGTTCAGACAGTGTGTACTCAAAGATGTTTTGACAAATGGAGCAGATCTGGTCTTTTTTAGGCATTTATATAAATTGTTTTGACATGTCATGGAGAGATTGATGGTTGATATAGAGGTGTTACTCATCTGTGGTTACATAAACGGCAGACAACTTACTAGGCAATCAGAACAGTCTTCAAAATATTCTTTTACAAATACATAAATTTTTGGGATGCAACAAAATAATATATTTTTTAAATAGGATTCTCTCAAAAGCTACTATAATTCATTCACTGTCTGGGTTTACTGTTATTCTTAGCTCAGAATTAATTGATTTCCTGGATGATTTCATTATAGTATAAGAACACTGAGGAGATCCTTGACAACCAGACTATGTTGACCTGCAGTGAGAGTCACGGTCTGGCGGCCATTGTTAATAAAATTGTCTGTTACGGTTCATTGAGCGAAATCAGTTTTGACGTTGACTAATGCCATGAAATTAATCTGTCAAGTTTTTTTATTAAATTCTTTTTAAGGAATGCAGCCTCTGAAATCTATTATGCTCAATAAAGCAGTTTTTTTTAATTATTTGATCAACATTGTTACAATTTAAAATAATTGTTTTCTAATTTAACATATTGTAAAGTGTAATTTATTGCTGTGAAGGCTAAGCTGAACTTTCAGCTTCTGTGTCATGATTGTTAAGAAAGAGCTGATTTGCTGCTCAATAAACATTTAGTATCTCAGTTTAAAATAGTTGTGCTGCTTAATATTTTTGTAGAAAATGTAATACATTTTTCAGGATTTTTTAAATTGAAATCTTTTGTAACTGTAAATCTATTCACTTTTAATAAATTTAATGCATTATTGCTGAATAAAAGTATTGATTTATTAAAAAAAATAAGCTTTCGGACAATAGAGTGTAGATATCAGAAAGGTTTCTTTAGATGTCACATATTTACATTTTCTTTTCAAACAAAATACCTGTGCATCAGTATGCAGTTATTTTGCAGGTAGCTTTTTGCTTGAGCTGGAGCATTAATGACTATCCAGTGGCCATCTGTCACCAAGACACTGCTGACTCAGATTTTAGTCATAAATTACATACTGAAACATGGTACAAATTTATTTCAAGTGCAGACCCTGATGTAACAGGCATCACACCTAAATGTGTTTTGTCTGTTCTCTTTCCCTTCTCGACTCCACAGGAACTTCTCCATTAGTATGACCCAACAGATGCAGAACCTGCAGCTGACGCAGAGTAAGAAGGGGGCGGGACCCGCCTCCCCCAGCGCTGCCAAGCGCCTCTACCGAAACCTCTCTGAGAAGCTCAAGGGGAGCCACTCCTCCTTTGAGGATGCCTACTTTTTTGGCCGATCCGACCGTATCCGCAAAGTATCTGTGAGTACCTTGTACAATTAAAAAAATGGGCATCAATAATTCACAATTTTCCTTATTATAAAAAGCTGACATTAGTCGACATTTATATTCTGTAGAATGAATTGATGTTAACATTCACTTGACCTTACACGTGACATGTTTTAAACAGGAATGACATTTCAGGTGCTCATGAGACCGTCAGCGCTGTTCCATGCTCTCAGAACTTTCTCAAATGTCACTGATTATATAGAGCTAGATCTAGCAATCATCTTGTTGACTTAAGTCCCCGAATACATCCTTCACCTTTGCTGGCTCCATATGTTTTCATACATGGATTTAACTCACAATTGAAGAGGAGAAACTCAGCTGACGTGGCTGTTAGATTAGATGTATGAATTTGCATTTTAATTATTAATAATTATTGCATTCGTTGATTGGGGAACTAGTAATTTCTGTGCCTATCTTCTGGTGCATGCCTGGTTACCATGCGTCTGTGCTGCTAATTGTAAGGTTTATAGGTCAAACCCATGAGTAATCATCCATGGGCAATCTGTGCTCTTTTTCATGTTGTCTGTGCTGATTGTTGAGAGTAAAGTAATTGAGAGTACTTTTTGTGATCACAGTTAACGTATGCATTAACATCTATAAGTAAGCCATTAATAGCTTGACATTCCTGAGGAGCATAAACATGTCTGTGTAGTGCATTGGAAAAACGTATTTGTTCGAGCATCCCAACCAGTTCAATACAACAACACTGGGTAAACAGATTGCATAAGTCTGTTTACTTTACTAATGATAGACAGGGGAGATTTTGAAATCTGTTTGAAAACAGTCAATAATTAATCAATATAGAGTAGAATTACATTTTTTGTTCAGAATATGATTATAATGATAACAAAAATTATTATATATACACTACTATTGAAAAGTCTGTTGTTGGTAAGAATTTATGCTAACCAAGGTTGCATTTAAAAAAAAAAAATACAGAAAATATTGTGAAATATTGCTACAATTTAAAATAGTTTATTAAAATCAATGTAATTTATTATATATATATATATATATATATATATATATATATATATATATATATATATATATATATATATATATATATATATATATATATATATATATATATATATATATATATATATATATATATATATATATATATATATATATATATATATATATATATATTTTTTTTTTTTTTTTTTTTTTTTTTTTTTTTTTTTTAAATGTAATTAATTCCAGACTTCAGTTTCATATGCTCGCCAGCAATATGTTGACTTGGTGCTTAAAGATTTCTTATTATTCTCAATGTTGAAGACTGCAGCTTAATATTTTTGTGGAAACTGTGATATATTTCTTTCAGGATTCTTTGATAAATAGAATGTTCAAAAGAACACCTTTTTTTAAATAGTATTTTTGTTGAGCAGAGATTTTAACCAAAAGGGTGCACTAGAGGGACTGTTCCTGTAATAAGTGTTCTTCTAGTTACTGTGCATAAAATTGTCTGCTAAAGGACTACTTAAGAATATCATGAGCTTACCTTCAACTGTTTCTTCTCCTCACAGAACATTCAAAGCAGTGAGGCTCTGTTCGAGGCTGTTGAACAGCAAGACCTGGATGCCGTGCAGATCCTGCTGTTCCAGTACACAGTTGATGAACTGGACCTCAACACTCCCAACAGTGAAGGCCTGACACCTTTGGACATCTCCATCATGACCAACAACGTCCCCATAGCCAAACTGCTGCTCAAAGCAGGAGGGAAGGAGAGCCCTCACTGTGAGTATGCATATTTAACAGCGACAAGCTTTAAACGGTCAATTCCCTCAGTGTGTCTAAAGGGCTTCTCTTGTCTAAAGTGTTTCCTTATTAAAGAGCCACTAAACCATCCTTGAAATTTACAATGTAATTTGACTGGAGCGAATCAATTCATTAATCTAGTTCTTTATGAACATTTGGCATGGCAGTTTTCACCAAAATTCCATAGTATAGGTATTGCCCCATTTTTTGATGAAAACATAAAATTTTAAAATGCAAGCATTTTCTTAGTAAAGCTTTTTTATAGATTTTATTTGATTTAATGTATTAAATCTTGTGTCCCCTCATTAAATGTCAGCTGTTGCATATTGATTATAAAATATATTACAAATGACAGTATTGTATATTAGTACTCTACTAGAATACTAGTACAGTATATACTGTACATATATAGGCACACACATGCACACACACACATATATATATAAATGTGTGTGTGCGTGTATACATACATATATATGCACATAGATACACACATATATGCACACACACTCATTTTATTGTGTTTATAGTTCAAATCTATGAAACAGTAATACAGTAAATAAAATCTATTTTATAGTAGCTATAATTCTGTGTTTTGGCTGAAACTATGGTTACAATTTAAAAATGTGTTTGTGTTACTTAGGTTTTTATTACTTTTATTATCTTAGGGTACTTTTGTATGTTTTGTTTATCATCACATCTTCCCTAAGGAATAGAAGTGCATTCTATGTGGTTTCACCATCAAAAGGTTTTTTTTTTTTGCGTCACACACTCCTGTTTAGCTTTGGGGACCAAAAGCAGATGCTCTGTAATTGGACAAGCTGTTTAGAATGAAGCTGACGATAAACAGACAGAGCCGAAGTGAGTGTTTGGCACTTTGCTTTAGGGGCTTGTGTAATAATCGCCTCCCAAGTAGGAATACTAGAATAAACTTTTCCATGACAGCTGCCATAAGCACTCATAATTCTACTTTAAACATCTAATGACATCTGTCATGACCACTAATGAGTTAATGAATTGCGTTCATTATGCAATATTTTGGAAATAACAGTGTCACAGAATAAAACAATCATTGTTGTCATTCAGGCATTTTGCATTTTACCAAACTATTTTTGTGAATATCAGCTTTTAATGCATCAAGAACAGGTCTGTTAAAAATATCTGCACCCATTGCCCTTGGATTAATCAATAGCATATTCAGTCCCTGAGTCTTCGGCAACAGTAGAACAGGTGTTTCTTACCTTGAAAGACGTGGAAAAAAAAGTCCTCCAGTCCTGAGCTCTTGGTGCAATCGTGAAAAAGCTGAATGTTGTCTGAGACCAAACAGGGAGCACTGTACTGCAGCCGGAGCGGGGCCGGGGTGGGGTAGACAGCACACGGCATCCCTCAGAAAAATCTTAACAAGGTTTGTCGTTTAATGGTTTAACTTTTCCAATGATGCATGTAACGGGGGGCAATTATACTAAGTGATTTATTGTACCCAGGCTGCAGTTAAATTTCAAAACATTTCATCGTGGCACAATCCAATCCTTGTAAACAAACAGAAAATAAACATTGCCGTATTTTCCCCTCCTGGGCTTTCGGCATTATATTTATGTCAGGCCAGAAGTGCCAAGTAAATCAATCAGCCAGACGCCTGACAGTTTGGAGGTCCGACCGAAGGCTGAAGTTAAAGCATGTTTATGGGCAGGACTGGGGCCCATAATGCCTATATTTAGGGCCGTCCCAAAGTCCCAACAATGCCAACTGTGTGTGACAGCGCAATATCGGCCGACTCGCCCATTAATTTATAGTTTGTTCAATTAACCGCACGTAGTAGCCAGATGTCAATCTTCAGAGCGCAGGAAATTGCACCTCAGGACTGCTAATATGGCTGCCTTTTCTACTGCACCGTGGACCCCCGTGTAAGACCTAGGCTAGGTTAGACCCTCTTTTTTTCGAGTTGACAACACGCACTTTATCATCACCCCCAGAGAGCTCTCGTCTCCTGGGGTTTGGCTGGGCCAGTGAAAGAGGGTTTCTTTAGCCATGTATTTATTTGTTTATTTTGCTGTCATGGTCTATGACTAAGGCTCTGAAAGAAAATGCAGTAGTATTCACGGCGTATGAGGAGGACTGGTCAGGTGGTATTCATTTTACCATGTCAAATGTATATGGCCAAACACAGTCCTGTGTGTTCCAGACGACCATCGACTACATTCATCCACACCTCTCCCCTTCACCCCACACGGCTGACTTCATCTGCCACTGTGCTGACACAAGTAGTGTGAGCTTGGAGAATTAATTGTAGTGTAATGGGCTTCCTGTCGTTTCAGTCAGGACATTCATTTTTGGTTTATGTAAGTTTGGGATGCATTTGATAAGTCTGATTTTGCGTGTCTTTTTCACTTTACAGTTTTGATTATAAACAAGTTGATGAATTTGCAAAAGAAAAGCAAAAACTATTATGCCCTGCCTACACTGAAAGACATTTTTTTCTAGTAAATTTCACTATTACAAAAATGGCAAATTACACATTGATTTAACTTGAAATTTTGACGTAGGAAGACTAATATAGTATTTTCTTGAAATCATTTTTTTACGATGTATATGTGTAAAATATATTTTTCATATTAATTCATGTAGTCAATATGTGTATGATTTTTTTTTAAACTGCAGGAGGTTTCTGGAAGTAAAAATCCTGGTCATTATCTCCATAGAGAAATTGATTTTCTGCAGTAACACATAAACCCTTTAGGACAGATCTACCATGAGCCCAGAGGCTGTTAAATTTTGATATATGCTTCTGGAGAAGCCACAAGTTTGAATTTAACTTTATTTCAGAAAAATCCCTGTTGAAAAAGCCAGCATATGCTGGTTAGGTATGTTTTGACGCATGGCTGCTGGTTTGAGCTGGTTTAAACTGGTCCTCAGCTGGTCCTAAGCAAGCTCCTGCTCAGGACCAGCTCAGAACCAGCACATGATCAGCTTAAACCAGTTCATGACCAGTACATGTGCAGCTTAAACTAGCGCATGGCCAGCTAAGGACCAGCTTAAACCCGCTTTTTAGGGCAGTCGTTGCCTAATGGTTAGAGAGTCGGCCTTGTTACCTGAAGGTCGTGGGTTTGAGTCTCAGGTCCGGCAGGGATTGTAGGTGGGGGGAGTGAATAACCACCAGCACTCTCTCCACCCTCAATACTATGACTGAGGTGAGACCCTTGAGCAAGGCACCGAACCCCCAACTGCTCCACGGGGCATTTTTAAAAATCAGCAGCCATGCTTCAAAACATACCGAACAAACATATGCTCCATTTTATAACAGGGATAACTATACTTCTGATGAAAAACCACAAAGCTAGTTTATCTAGCTTTTCTTTGTAACTTGTCTGTGTTCGCTTTCCCTTTCTTTCAAATTCTGGTTGTTTTTCAATTGGTAGATTGGTCGTGTTGTTTTTAGCTACTGGTTTATGTTTACCTCTATAGCTGTTGAGTATTGTGTGTTTTCTAGGTTCACGCTGGCCTTCTTGCTGAGTTTTGATGAGTTCATGTTCTGTGTAAACCATCTTCTGTTTATTTGGTTCTACTTTCTTTGATTTTTGTTGCTTTAAATTTTTTTAAAATGGGCTTAAAACTTTTTTATAGCTTGAAAGCCTCTTTGTCACACTACCCATATTACTCAAGAAAGGTCAACCAATCAGAAACCGCTGTTTCTACGTAAATACAAATCGCTGCTCCCTACACTCTCAAAATACATATATATTTTGCAATAAAGTCAAAATATATTGTTAATATGACTTAAAGTCTTTCATTACATATTGTTCTGTAGTTTTTGTATTTCATTTAGTCAATCTCAATGCTTCATGGAATGAAGTCTTCATTTCTCTATAAATAACGCTGGGCGATATGGCCAAAAATTATATTAGTCATATTAGTCGATATCAATAATTATCACGATAAGTGTCAAATCTTTATTTTTTCAAGTTTAAAGCCAGATTTATGCTCCAAAGTGAAAGTTGTAGAAACCAGACCATTCATTTTCCTTACAATAAATATCTAAATAGAAAAAAAACATTTTTTAGTTTCTGCATGTTCTAATGAGTGATATTGTTTCAAATCAAGAAACAGGTTTTGGTTGCCGGATAATATTGATAATATTAATATCACTTTTTTGTCTCTTAGAAATGCACATTTGATAGTAGCTTGAGTTAGGATGCAGAGGTAAATTTTTGCTCATTATCAAAATCAGTAACATCTGTAAAAAAAAAAAAAATTTAATTTTAATTTTTTTTTAACCATTGGGATTTAAATCGTGATAAACACAATTAAAACCACATATAGCACCTCAATACCATGGTAAAAATGTTTTTTAGGTAGCCTATTTGTATGAAAAACAGTAGTCTAAAAACAATCCGTATAAATGCACACATGCTATAGCTTAATCACAAATACATACTATAATTATATACCATTACTCCTGTAATAAAATTCAGTGTGAATATCCCACATGTCTGCCACAATACCATGGTGCAGTGAGTGTTACTACAGTAAATCCATGGTAAATGATGGCAATGTGTATGGAAGCATATATGTAGCTAAATTCAATTTGAAATGTAATATGCAAAATGGCAATGCAATATGTAAAATGGCAATGTATTTCTGTATTTAAATTTACATTTTTTCCCATTCCATATGTGCAACATTTAGTGCAAAATTAAAATTAAATTATATAATTTAAATTTGCCATTTTCTACACTAGTTTTAATATGCAAATTAAAAACATTTTAAAGCTTTATAAGTTGCAAAATGAAAATGAAAATGTATTACCCAAATTGATTAGATATGTTAAACATGTCCAAGCAAAAACTGTAGCAAAATTATAATTTAAATGCTTTTTTTCCTAAATGCATTTAGACTTAGGGGTAGGACACTTGGGGTTGCATTTTCATCGTGATACTGCGGGATAATTGTAGCAAAATGCAATTCGAGTTTCAAAATGCATTCTGAGCCAAAGGTGCAGCAAAAGGGTAGCAAAATGGTAATTAAAATGTCTTTTATTTTTCTTAAATACATTGACACTTACATATATGGCGTTTCAATTGCATTTTCATTAAATACCCCGCAATGAATATAGTTTAAGTCATTGTGGATTTGAAAATGCATTCCGAGCCGTGCACGCCCCCTAGCTGTCAATCATTACATCAAGCTCGGCAACGGCAACAGGACGCACGATAGGTCAATAACCATTAACCAAACGCTTTTCACCTGCCTGAACATCTCTCACAGTTTACACTCGGATTGATGCGCATAAGCAAACAGACAGTGCTTTTCTACACTTATTTACTACCTTACCTTATATTTTATTACTCTTTTATTTTTAATCCGTAAAATAGCGCGTGTTCCGTGGCACCTGAACAAGGACGTGCAGAGAGTTCCTCAGGGGCAGGGCTTTGGGGGCTCGAGCCCCTGCCCTTTTTTCAAAATGATTCAAAAGTGCCCCTCTCAGACAAATATCAATGATATTTTGGTCAATAAAACAAAATGCATTTGAATTCTAATTAACATGATAATGTGCACAAAACGATAACTAATCGCTCAAAAGTCTGGAAATTCCTGTTTATTTTTACATATCTGTCAATCTGAGGCGTTGCTTGCGTGCACTTTGCTTGACTTATATACTTACATACTTACTGATATTCCACAGTATGTTCAGAAGTCATAGGCTTATAGCCATATATGGTTCTTTCAGTGAGTGGGTCGACGGAAAGAAAAAAATAAACCAAACAATATTTTAAACTTTTTTTCATCAATAATCAAAGCTAGAGTGTCGATTTAATTAAAAATCAATATATTATACATTTTAGAATATTACATAATTCATCAATGCCCGCTTATCATTTATAATACACCAACCAATCATGATCTGGCTCAAGTTCAAATTTCATTGGACAATAATGTGAAGTGGAGCAGTCATTTTCCGTTCTTATTCATAAATCGGTAGAAAATGACATGGGACAGACGAGCTTGTTTGTGGAGCGATCTGGATCTGTGGTTTGTCTCATTTTATAAATCAAATATTACATCGTTGAGAAAATAGATGCTGAATGACTACAGAAGCGCTGCACAAAACAAAAGTCGCAACAATGGTAATCAGTAGGCTATTCAATACACCTATATTTATGTATGATATCCTACACCGTTTACTATTTGATGAAACTCTCATAGTTAATGAAGCCCAAGTGCCACCTACAGGCCTATTATGTGAAGTGGGCTGGCGAAATGGTGACGTGAAAGGACTTTATTATTTTTGATAATTATGCAGCATTATGAAAGTGTCTTATGCTCATCAAGCCTGCATTATTTGATCAAAAATACAGAAAAACTGTAATATTGTGAAATATTACAATTTAAAAGAATGTTTATCTATTTTAATATACTTTAAAATAGTATGTCATTTAAAGCTGAATTTTCAGCATCATTACTCCAGTCTTCAATGCATGGTCCTTCAGAAATCATTCTAATATGCTGATTTATTATCAATGTTGGGAACAGTTGTGTTGCTTAATTTTTTGCTTTTTATTTTTATTGATTTATTTTGGAACCTGTGATACTTTTTTGGGGTTCATTGATAAATAAAATTGAAAAAGAACAGCATTTATTCAAATTAAAGATGTTTTCTAACAATATCGAGCTTTACTATCACTGTTTCTATCAATTTAACTAATCCTTGCTGAATAAAAACAAATAAAAAAATACTGACCGCAAGCTTGAATGGTAGTGCATATTGTTATAAAAGTTATATTTTAAATAAATGCTGTTCTTATTTAACTTTGTATTCATCAAAGAATCCTGAAAAAAGTATGACTGGTTTCCAACATTGTTAATAAATCAGCATTGCATAAAATGTATTTTAAAGTATATTAAAATTTTGTAAATTATTGCAAAAATATAAAATAGTAATGTATCCAAACTTTTTACCTATAATTGTTTTTTTTTGTGTTTTTTTTTTTCCTTCACATTTGAGCCCCTGCCCCTGAGGAACTCTCTGCACGTCCTTGTTCAGGTGCCACGGAACACACACTATTTTACGGATTAAAAATAAAAGAGTAATAAAATATAAGGTAAGGTAGTAAATAAGTGTAGAAAAACACTGTCTGTTTGCTTATGCGCATCAATCCGAGTGTAAACTGTGAGAGATGTTCAGGCAGGTGAAAAGCGTTTGGTTAATGGTGAATTTTGACCTATCGTGCGTCCTGTTGCCGAGCCCCGCCTTGATGTAATGATTGACAGCTAGGAGGCGTGCACGGCTCAGAATGCATTTTCAAATCCACAATGACTTAAACTATATTCATTGCGGGGTATTTAATGAAAATGCAATTGAAACGTCATATATGTGTAAGTGTCAATGCATTTAAGAAAAATAAAAGACATTTGAATTACCATTTTGCTGCCCTTTTGTTGCACCTTTGGCTCAGAATGTATTTTGAAACTCTCATTGCATTTTGCTACAATTATCCCGCAGTATCACGATGAAAATGCAAGTGTCCTACCCCTAAATCTAAATGCATTTAGGAAAAAAAGCATTTAAATTATAATTTTGCTACAGTTTTTGCTTGGACATGTTAAACATATCTAATCAATTTGGTTAATACATTTTCATTTTCATTTTGCAACTTATAAAGCTTTAAAATGTTTTTAATTTGCATATTAAAACTAGTGTAAAAAATGGCAAATTTAAATTATATAATTGAATTTTCATTTTCATTTTGCACTAAATGTTGCACATATGGAATGGGAAAATGTAAATTCAAATACACAAATACATTGCCATTTTACATATTGCATTGCCATTTGGCATATTACATTTCAAATTGAATTTAGCTACACATATGTGTCCATAAATGTGTAGGTTAAAAAGCCTTCTGACTGTCTCGTTGCACAAAGTGTTTCTCCTGTTTGGATTTAAACTTTAATTTAAATCACAGTCATTTGTGTTCACCGCTGAATTCAAGCGTTTCACACGGGATCTCGCAGCGCTGCTTAATGCTCAAGTGACCGAGTAAACGCATCTGCATCTGAGCTGAGTGAGCTTGCGCCACGCAACAGTTTGAAATTTTATCCGAGCGGATGTCGTGGTTCAAATGATTCGCACTGTTTCGTTCCGCTTTTGGCGCATAAATATTATATCGCATTTAGCGAACTCTTCATATTGTTCTATCGAGGAAAATTATATTGTGATAATTACCATTATTTACCATATATGGGGAAGTCGTGGCCTAATGGTCAGAGAGTTGGACTCGTAATCCAAAGGTTGCGGGTTCGAGTCTCGGGCCGGCAGGGATTGTAGGTGGGGGGAGTCAATGTCCAGTGTTCTCTACACCCTCAATACCACGATTGAGGTGCCCTTGAGCAAGGCACCGAACCCCCAACTGCTCCCCGGGCGCCGCAGCATAAATGGCTGCCCACTGCTCCGGGTGTGTGTTCACGGTGTGTGTGTGTTCACTGCTGTGTGTGTGCACGTTGGATGGGTTAAATGCAGAGCACGAATTCCGAGTATGGGTCACCATACTTGGCAGTATGTCACTTCACTATTATCGAATTATTGCCCAGCCCTACTTTTAAATAAATTAATTTAAATATGTAATCTGGTATCTGTTTTCAAATATTTTTGCTTTTAGATTTTTTATACTTTTAGGCTGAAATGCAAATATCCAGAAGCTACAAAAATCATACTCATTGGAATAAATGAAAAGTCTCATTACCAGACCTCTGTGCTGTGTTTCAGTTGTCAGTTTAGAGAGCAGAGATGCCCATCTCTCAGCGCTGGTGCAGGAAGCCCAAAGGAGAGCTAGCGAGCTATCCACCCAGGTGATGAGAGAGAGTCTCAGCCTGGAAACATCTGACAAGGAAAAACAGCTCAAAGCTTGGGAGTGGAGATGCAAACTCTACAAGCGAATGCGCGCAGGATTCGAGCATGCACGTAAGTCAAACCCGAGTCTGCTTCTGATGCCTAACCTCTCAGGGGATAAAAAGGTCATTCAAAGGCTATTCTACAATACAATACGCACTGAACTGGCCTTATTTACTATCAGTCCTGTCTAATCTATCAGTATCTCTGCGGAAAGGTCATCTGTTCCCATATCGGCCCCACTGTTCACTTTATTGGAGTGGGAAGGCTCTGCAAACAAGCCACTATGATCATTTGGCCCACAGATATTAATATCAGATTGATTGGCCTGAAATGACTCTTGAGCAGCGAACGCACACAATAGGCAAGTGTCCCTCTCGCCCTCCTGTCATATTGATTACTCGTTATATCAGGCGAGTTTCGTTGGTTTCTCTTTGTAAACAACCTCAAGTGAAGGCAGCCGTGATAAATCAGCAACGCTTTGCCGCAGACACTCTCAAATATAAGATTGCAGAGAAATACTCAAGAGGTATCTATGAAAAGGATTTCAGGAAACACAACTGCACCATTAGCTGGGCTGTGTGCTTTGGGTTACAAGTACAAAATGAAGGTGCTAACAAGGCGATGGAACTGCATAAAACGTGCAGGTACATATAAATGGACATAAAAAGGATAGAGTTCAGCCAAACAAACTACAGCTAGATTCACAGTTTGCATTCTTAAATATAGATACATTTACTTAAGAAACAAAATGACATAATATATCAAGTCTTGTTTTCTGAAACATTTATCAAAATGAGTTTATCCTTAAAACTAGACAATTATCTGCAAATGGGGTTAGAAAAAAGCATAAACTCACAATATTGATACATTTTACAAAAAACATTTATTTCAAGCAAGTGTATCTTGTTTTACAAATATTTAGATAGCATTACTGAAAAACAAGACTAAAATACTAGTAGAATATATTTTCAGGTGAATAATAAACAAAAATAAAACAAATGTGTGACATGCAGATGAAATTTTTTTCAGATGAAATTGTGTATTGTCAATTACACTGTTGTCAATGTAGCGATAAATAATGCACAGCTCACACAGTCACTTCCAAACCAAGCAATTTTGTGTTGTTTTGAATTCGCATGACCAACTTAAATCCAACTTGAAATCTGCATTGAAAAATGGTTTACTCTTACGCAAAATGGATTTCTATTGAAATGAGTGGATTTCACCCCCAAAAAGTTTGTTGATCACTGGTAAATGTTACCGCACCTTCAGAAAATACTGTTTTCCACTGCTGTTGGATTCCCCTTGGGCAGACAGCGGCTCCATATAAACTGACAGCAGGTCAACAGTAAAGCAATAAACAGATATTAAATTCCACCTGTGAAGGACAATAGGATGTCCATTTAAAGCCGTAAGCAATTTCAGACTTTATTTTCATTAATTGTGAAAATATATGGTCAGTCGAGTCACTTTTGTGTGCAGACATTCAAACACTTCTCCCTTAGTCTGCCTAACAGATATTGCCCCAAAAACATAGCTAATGCTGCCGAGTCAGGCTGGTTGAGATGCTCAGACAGAGCAGAATGTTTTGATGTTGATACAATGTTCATTCTTAAGGGGAGTCAACCTGCAAATGGATTACTTATAGTTGTCTTTGCATATTAAGTATTTTATAGGAATATATTATCATAAAAAATTACACATTACTTGTATTTCACTTCACTTCACTATTTATGGTTATTTAATTATCAACAGCAATAGTTCTCCCCTCCCTACAGTAAAAGCACAATGCAAGCAAGCTATGTGCATGTTATTCTATGTGACCTTTAGACTGCCTCTTTCAGGTCCACCGGAGGCTCCGTTGATGGTGCGTCTGAGTGTGACCGGCAGCACGTCCCTCACTGTTAGCTTTCAGGAACCTGCCAGCATGAACTCCGCCGTAGTGACCAAATACAAAGGTCAGTGCAGCCTTAATTCGCATTTGTCTGTATTACACATGCATATACCAGATAGCCTTGAGAAAGAGTGTTTTTTATTTCAATTGTTTTTTTTATTACATGTTATTATTCAAAATACAGAAAAATTATAACTTTCCCACCCCAACATATTAATTTAATTTAATATTTAATTTAATTATTTAATTAAAATTAAGTAATTTAATTAAATTCAAAAATTAAGTAGAATAATTAAATAGTTACAGTATCATTATTATAGTATTGGTATCTGTTATTGTTGTTGTTTTTTTTAAACCAATAAGGGATTTGTTCATATTGTTCATCATTTAACATTACTTAACTAACAAATAGTTTGAAAGGGGTGGAGAAGAGGTGTTTATTACTTTTACTAGCAGTTACACCTATTTTCAACAGATGAAAAACAGGTACCCATTGACTTAAATTGGGGCCAATTCATATCTACGCATCTGAATATTACAGAGATTTGGAGATTGGATCTTTTATCCATAGAAAAATGTATCAGTGAGCAGCCACCCTAAAACCTCTTAGCAGCCACTCTCAACAGCCTAGCAATGTGGTGCAGAATTTTGCATGGACAAAACCACTCTCGTTTTCTAATATATAAGTATCTAGTTATTCAAGCTATAATGTTGTTGTAGCTGTCATTTCTGTAGATGACGTTATAATGGTCCAGTTTCATTCTGTCCTATTTAGTTTCTTTAGAATCCACTCATTTATTGATGTTCTCAGCTTTTAACTGTTTAATGTGTGATGATGTCTATTGCAGTGGAATGGAGCTGTTTGAAGGACTTCTCTTTATTAGCCGGAGAGATGATCCTCGAAAATCTGCAGTCCCTAAAATGCACAATAACAGGTCTTACCACGGTAAGATAAAATTACTGCACATTCTTTACTGGGAACTGTGATAGATGCTTTGAGTCACATTAAGTCATGAACAAGGATACATTTTTTCTCAGAATATCACAATGTAGTCTGTTGTGCGCCGACACACAGATTATTATCTGTTCATTCACTGTACAGAAAAAAAAACTTCTCTAAAAGTTTTTTTAGGTAAAAATAAATAATAAATACATTTTAGTGAATAATGCACTTAATTTTAACCCTTAAATGCATACCTCAGGTCATTAGCGACCCAGGACATCATTCGCTACCCTATCTCTTCTTCATTTTTTAAAAGTTAGACATCAACTTTCTTAGTATTCCTCAATCTATTCATTATAAACAATATAAAATGACAAAAATAATAATAAAAAATAAAATAATGTCTGTTTTCTGATTACTTTTTTGTAAAAAGTGTATAGGGTCGCTAGAGACCCGAGGTGATTAGTAAGTATATTTTTCCTTCGCAACAATAATTCAATATCTGATGACTCAATACATGCAGTTCACCTTTATTCCTCGAGGTGGCACTGTTTGCTAGACACTGACTATGTTTACATGGACATCAATACCCCGATTTTAATACGATTAAGACAATACTCTGATTAAGAATCTAACATGTAAACAGAGATTTTTGATTACCTTAATCGGGCTAAAGTCATAATCGAAGTAAACACAAATCGAATTAAGACATGTGGAGTATTCCAATTTTAGTCGCATTATTGAAGTGCAGTACCGACATGTACACATCTTAATCAAACTATTACCGTCGTGTAGGACTTTTCGCCGCATTTTGCGACAGGATACACACACGGCAGTGCTCAACTGTTTGACGGCAAATAAAAGCGCTTCAACACCGCCGTTGTCTGTATGCGTGTACAAATAATTAACTGAACTTAAAGCTTTCATAAAATGAAAAAAGAAACACCCAAAACTGTATATGGCATCATCACTAAGACGAACTAAATGTTTATACGTGAAATTATGGAGGGGACGTCGGATGGCGTTGCGTGGTGACGTAATGACGTGTGCCATTAATCGATCTATGTACTATAACATGTAAAACGGGAACATGAAAGGATTATTCTAAAAGCAACTCATGTAAACACCTTAATCATAATATTGTCTTATTCAGAATAAGGTAAATAATTAGATTACTGATGTCCATGTAAACCTATTCACTGATGACGTGACATTTCACTCATAATTACCGCAGGCATAAAACTGGCTTGAATGGCTTTACTGCAGTTAGTAGGCTTTAAAGTACAGTTGTGGATCATAGAATCTCATTTTGCAAAGTTATGCACTTTTCTGTGCCATTTTATAGTATAAAAAATGTTGAATATGTCTGCAGTAAATTATTATGTGTTACCTTATGTCCAGAAATTACAGCTTGTTTTGTAGTAGGTGATTTCTGAGATATTTTTCTGTTTGTTACAGGGTAGACAATACTACGTTCAAATCTCCGCCTGCAATATGAAAGGCTGGGGTCCGGCACAACTCTCTCAACCTCCCTCTGCTGTTCCCTCCAGTAAGTTCTGCAAAGCAGCCACAGTTCCCAAGTACCACATTAAAGGATAATGTATAAAAAAACATACTACAGCTCCAGACATCCTTGACTGGAAAGGTCTCGAAACTTTGAGCACTGCATCAGCATAGTTTTGTGCTTCTAATTCAAATATCATGTCTGTTGAACTGAGAAATGTTTTTATTGATTGTAGCCAACATCCTTGGATGTAGGACTGCGCTATTATTTAACCATCACGACTTCTACTCACCCTGCCGCCTTTCATACTCTCTGGATCTGACCTTGAGTTTCAGCTTTCAAATAAACACTGCAAAGAAAAACAAACTGTGTCACAGGGGTGACAAGTTTTGTGTCAGTAACCAATCCAGCGTTATTATAAAACTGCATGTACGTACTGCAGGCACAGAGACTTGTTTGGGTGAAATGAAGATTGAAGGCGAATTTACTGTTAGGCTGTCCTTCCTTTTAGTTTTTTTTAACTCTTTATAATACATTGCGTTCAAATGACCCTCTCTTGGTAATGAGTCACTATTCTGTAAATGCCCCAACAACTTCTCAGCTTATGTTTTGATTATTTTGGAATACTTTAGGATTATTAGACAAGCTTCTGCTCTTTTTTGTGCAAGTCTTACAGAATCAAATTAAATGTCTTTTGACATCTAGAAAACGTCACAAAACTGAGTTTTGTGTAATATTGCTCTCTGTTAGACTGGAAGGACTGCGATGGGAGAGAGAGCAGGAGGAGAGGTCACATTGAGGCTATGGAGAGGCTTTTACAGCAGGTTCGAGCCACACACCAGCACTACTGCTGTGGAGGTACACACACACACACACATACTCCTAGTGATTCATATACATAAAACATACGTCTCTAAGTATAAGCAAACTATCACACTTTTATCTCACTTTTACACTTACCTTTTATTGATATAATTGTACACAAAAATGAGATTGGGATCGAGAAATTATGTGATATAGCAAGACACTGGAGCACATTAATTTTATATAAACAATTTTAATTTCAAACAAATGCTGTTCAAACAAGAATCTGAATTAGAAAATATCATGGTTTCCACACAATATTTTTTCAACATTGATAAAAATTAAAACAGTTTCTTTAGCACCAATTCAGCATATCAGAAAGCTTTCCGGAAATATCATGTGACACTGAAGACTGGAGTAATGGCTACTGAAATTTTAGCTTTTTCATCACAGGAATGAATTACAGTTCTAAAATATTTTAAAATAGACAACAGTTATTTAAATTGTAATAATATTTCACAAAATTACTATTTTTACTTTTTTTTTTTTTTTTGGTAAGCATAAGAGATTTCAAAAACATTTAAAAGAAAATAGTGCACTAGTGTGTTTCAAACATATTTCAGTTTTATGAGCTTGGATTGATTAGACAATTATACTCAGAATGGTCAACATCCCCATTTGTCTTAAAGCAATATGTTTATAATTCCTGAAATCAAACTGGTCCTCCTACCTTCCTTCAGAGCATAATAAATCGCCACAGCAGCGTAGGTGTATTTAATCATATTTGAAAGTTTCTGTAATATATCTGCTCTCCCATGTGAGCCTGAAAACCTATTGCACTGTAAATGGTTCAAAACATTGGGAATCTCATCCCCGCTGCATTGTGATCAGTGGTGCAGGGACAAATTTTAGACCAGATTAATTCTGAGTGATTAAGTGATTCCACACAGTTCAGTCACGAACTAAACCTTCTCTTTGGTACTTTCATAAATTCCATAAATATGGCCTTGTAGACAGCCCACACTTTTTTAACAGAAAGATGTGATATTTAGCTGTTTGTATATTTTTAATATGAATAATTAATACAAAGGGCAAGTCTGTAGTTGACTTAGCTTGTTCTTGTTTGCTGTAGACTGTACATCCTCTGAATCAGAGCAGGAAGTTCCATTGTGAAATTCACCAGATGACTTCATCCTCATCATCTCTGTTTTTTTGCTCAGCTGGTGCTCTTTTATTTGCTTTCTTTTATTGTGTTTGGTCTTTCCCTTGTCTGTCTCTCATAATGCTCTCACTTTTCTCATCGTCTCTCTCTCTCTGCCCATTTCTCTCTCACTTCCACCCATCTGCCCACTCACCAGAAATCCCTCCCTCCCATCATCCTCTCGTCTTCTAAGTCCGCACTTCTTCCAGTAGATGATCTCTGTATTAAAGTGACGAAATGAAGCATGGTCAAAGTGTTTTGACTCAAGTATGGCCATCCAGAGCAGTATGAATACGCTCTCTCAACATACCTGCTGCCTGCCCTCCTACGCTCTTCACGCGAGTAGCGAGGCAGGGGAGGAGGATGTGTAAATAAATAATGTTTTAATGCATTTATCGATTTTAGATTTTAACATCTATGTGTCAAGCATGTCGTCCGTATAGTGCAGCACTGTAAATCACAGGGCTCAAGCACAGACACCTTTAAAACGAGGCAGGCTGGACGTAGCGTGAAGCGTAGACAGTCTGCTTTGGCCTCAAGCCCACTTTCTAGCCCAGAAGCCGGCCACCGAGGTATAGAAGAACGCTGTTCCTGGTGCTGACAGTACTGTGCTGCTCACAAACAGCAACTTCATTAGCCAGCTATGCAGCAGGCCACAAGCAGGAGGGGGGTGAGCAAAAAAACGGCATCACTCATCTGTTTAGAAGTCAACACTAATGATGTCAGAAATCAGATGATGTCGCAAATGAATTTATTGAATTGATTCTACCAGAAAAACACTGTATGAGATTTTTTTATTGATGTGGAAAGAAAAAATAATACATCTGTATTTGTCTGTTTTAATTTAGAGAGGATGGGGTATGTGCATTACAAAAAAAAAAAACATTTTCTTCATCAGTATGTTTGTCTTGTTTTTCAGTAAAACATCTTATCATATACACTCACCTAAAGGATTATTAGGAACACCATACTAATACTGTGTTTGACCCTCTTTCGCCTTCAGAACTGCCTTAATTCTACGTGGCATTGATTCAACAAGGTGCTGAAAGCATTCTTTAGAAATGTTGGCCCATATTGATAGGATAGCATCTTGCAGTTGATGGAGATTTGTGGGATGCACATCCAGGGCAAGAAGCTCCCGTTCCACCACATCCCAAAGATGCTCTATTGGGTTGAGATCTGGTGACTGTGGGGGCCATTTTAGTACAGTGAACTCATTGTCATGTTCAAGAAACCAATTTGAAATGATTCGAGCTTTGTGACATGGTGCATTATCCTGCTGGAAGTAGCCATCAGAGGATGGGTACATGGTGGTCATAAAGGGATGGACATGGTCAGAAACAATGCTCAGGTAGGCCGTGGCATTTAAACGATGCCCAATTGGCACTAAGGGGCCTAAAGTGTGCCAAGAAAACATCCCCCACACCATTACACCACCACCACCAGCCTGCACAGTGGTAACAAGGCATGATGGATCCATGTTCTCATTCTGTTTACGCCAAATTCTGACTCTACCATCTGAATGTCTCAACAGAAATCGAGACTCATCAGACCAGGCAACATTTTTCCAGTCTTCAACCGTCCAATTTTGGTGAGCTCGTGCAAATTGTAGCCTCTTTTTCCTATTTGTAGTGGAGATGAGTGGTACCCGGTGGGGTCTTCTGCTGTTGTAGCCCATCCGCCTCAAGGTTGTGCGTGTTGTGGCTTCACAAATGCTTTGCTGCATACCTCGGTTGTAACGAGTGGTTATTTCAGTCAAAGTTGCTCTTCTATCAGCTTGAATCAGTCGGCCCATTCTCCTCTGACCTCTAGCATCAACAAGGCATTTTCGCCCACAGGACTGCCGCATACTGGATGTTTTTCCCTTTTCACACCATTCTTTGTAAACCCTAGAAATGGTTGTGCGTGAAAATCCCAGTAACTGAGCAGATTGTGAAATACTCAGACCGGCCTGTCTGGCACCAACAACCATGCCACGCTCAAAATTGCTTAAATCACCTTTCTTTCCCATTCTGACATTCAGTTTGGAGTTCAGGAGATTGTCTTGACCAGGACCACACCCCTAAATGCATTGAAGCAACTGCCATGTGATTGGTTGATTAGATAATTGCATTAACGAGAAATTGAACAGGTGTTCCTAATAATCCTTTAGGTGAGTGTAAATGTATTTAAAAAATGTATTATATACTAATAAAATACTGTCACGGTGACAACTAACTGAACAGACAGGACTATAAATACACGGGATAATCATAGATAATTAGACAAACACAACTGGACAAGAATTAACTAATAATGACACTAAACAAGGAAACAAATAATTGTAAACAAACCAAATAAGGACACAAGAGGCGGGAAACAAGACACACGACACAGGACTGACAAATACAGTATATTCAGGATGGTAAAAACATATTATTATTATTATTATTATTTCAGTCATTTAGCAGATGCTTTTATCCAAAGCGACTTACAAATGAGGACAACAGAAGCAATCAATTGTAGTATTAAAACAACTAAAAACAGATCCAAAACTAAAGGCTAAAACTTTAAAAATACTATCTATACACATTTTAGAAATAAAGAAATAAATTAAATAAAAATAACAAATGCATACAACAAAATTTCAAAACTTAACATTTAAATGAAAAACAAAAAATAAAGCTAAAAAACTATTCAAAATATTAAAGAGCAAAAGGTTCTTTACATATATATACATACACATTAATAAATTCAATATATATATTATTTAATTTCCATTTAGTTTGTTGAAGTATTAAAATAACTCTTAAATAAAACTTAATAAAAGACCTATACAGACATAATAAATTCAGACATAACTTAACTAAAATTAAAATAAATAACAAATACAAATCAAATGACAGTAGTTTCAGTAATCCTTAAAAATAACTGCCAAACATGCTAAAAAAAACACAACTTACTTACACATAGTAAGAAGAAATGGTTATAAACACTGAAACAGAAATGAAACAAGTACTAGTAGGAAAGAGGAGAAATAAAAAGCGATACTTATATCCTTTGCCGGTGTCCCTGCCTGGTGGAGTCGCACGGTAGAGTCGATGGTCTTTACACTCTTCTTTAAAAACTTATTAATAAAAGAATATTTTAAAATTATCCTCAAAACAAGCATATATATAATTGACATTTATTTATTCTGATATTTATTTATTTTCTTGAGTGTGTTTTTGGATTTGTCATACAATAACCAGGTTTCACAAATTTCATAATTAATCTCTTCTAGGCTCATCTATGTTTCATCATATGTAAATATGTGCAGAGTGAGATTTTGAGTTTTTAGATAATAATGTGGGTGTTAGATAATAAGACTTGTTTCCAGAGAATATATATTGAATAGAAAAAAATTCCAGTTAGAATATTCTAAAAAAAAAAAAAAAGTAATTAAGAAAAAATATAATATTTTGTTTATTTTTCTTACCATACATTTAATATTTATTTATTTTTTATTTTATTTCTTATTTTAACGATAAATCGGATTTAATGTAATGTGTAGTATATATATATATATATATATATATATATATATATATATATATATATATATATGCACACACAGTATGCTGTATATAATCTCTGAAAACAAGTCTTTGTCTTATTCAATTTTGCTTCTACATTTACATTTATTCATTGTTCATTTGACAGACACTTTTATCCAAAGCGTCTTATTAAAAGTAATAGTCACTATTTTTGAGCCAATTATATTTGCAGTGTACAATGTCAAGTTTTAAATATAAGCTGGAATTCTGTGAAATGCAAAAAAATAAGAGAATGAGCAAACAAGAATACATTTCTTACAACATTAATCTAGTTTTAAGGAAATTTACTGGAAAAGAAGATAAAAAAAATATTGATAATGAAATTTATTTGCTATATGTATGCATGTGCCCATAAGCACAGATGTTGGCATAGGCAAAGTATGTAGACAACTTATTTTTGTTAGAAAATAAATCTGCAAAATTAATCAGCATCGGTACAATGACACTACTATAAAAACCGCTCTGAAAAAAATGCAGCTCGTTTAAGCAGGGGTTATCTTAATTTATGATGTGTATATGTGGAGCTGAGAGGTTGCTCACAAGCCGAGGGGTGTGTGTGTGTTGTGCACACAGCTCCCAGTGTTCCTGCATGAGACACAGCAACACCCACACGCACAACACGATCGCTCACACGCACACCTCCGCGCTCTCCGCCGCGGCTATGTAAGCGCTTTCTGTCAGAGAAGGCCTGGAAAGTCTGGCCACGATCGTTATGGATGATCTCGCTCACTCTCGTATGTTGAAAAGGGTCCGTTGACCCCCGCTAAATTAGTTAGAAAATGAAGAATGCTACCAGCGCTCGCTCACTCACCTCATTTCATGGTTGCACTCACTGTGCGGTAGACAGATGGATTGCCAAGTCATTAATCAAATGCGATCCGTTTTTTTTTTTCCTTTTGCTTTCATAAATGAAAAGGCATTTCTTTATTTATTTAGTGTGACAGTTTGGCGGCACAGGAGACCAATACACTCATGTCTTATAATCTGCTTGTCAAAGCCAGTTAACCTTCCGAGGCAGAAATAAATACAAATTCTGCACTCAGCTTATCAACACGTGCAATGGCTCTAATTGTACAGACTGGGAACTACGCTGAACTTCACATAAAAAATGTTAAAACGGATTAATGTGTTTCCAAAGTGGATAATTATGTTCTCACTCCTGCTTGTTGTGATACAAAAATTGCAGTTGACATCCTAACCTTAAAATCTGGTTGTGATATTCCAGTGTATGTAATCAAACTTTACTTTTTTTCAGCAGGGACCTAATTGTCTTGAGATTCCAGTAAGATTCCGTGTTGCGGTTTTGAAGTTACGTTATATTGATATCTAGCAAAGCAGGAAACAATCAGTGTTCGCATTTAATCATGTACTGTTAACAGTCGCCACTGTAGGGTCAAAGGGGCCTAGGGTTAATCTTCTTAAGGGACTTTTAAGACACATTATTCCTTGAGGGGTTTGATAGTGATTTTCAAATGGAAAATCTGCCTTCCTACCTCCCTTTCAAGCCCCTCCGGTGGAGACACGGAGACCAGGGTTAGCGTGATTGCTCTCACGGTGACTCGCTTGCTCTGACGGCTACTTTCACGTAGTAAACAGCTTCTCAGCCAAATGGATTGTTCCGTCTGCCCTGCTGTTTACACGGGGGGCAATTACGTGACGCTTAATTTCATGAAAACAGGGACGTCTGAAGATTGGCATCGCTGAAATGTGGGCTGATATGGCTGCACTTGAAGCAGGAGATACGCAGCTGAAATGTTCCAGATAACCAGTTTGACGGTGGCCTGACTCCCCCGAACCCTCTCTTACACCCCTGAGGCTCTTTCACCCTGTCTGTCTTCAAAGTTCCCTATGCTTATTCCTTCATTCAGCATGTTGTTTGGTGTGTTTTGCTCTTTACAATGATAATCTCCAGAGGATGACCAAAACTACATAGTTCATACTCAAGTTAATCATTGGGTTTTCTAAACAACTACTCAATCATAATGAAACCAAAATGAATCCAAGAACCAATTAGAGTATGATTTTTCACGCTGTTTTTACATTGTAGGTCTCTCACACTATCTTAATTCTCCCAGATGAGTTTATATATTTTGTTTTCACCTCTTTGTTCATCTTGACTCCATTTCTTGCCTCTCTTTTTTTCCAGACACATCAAAGTTGCAGAATCCGAGTCGAAAACAATCAGTGTCCCGGAGCCTGAAACACCTTTTTCATTCCTCTACTAAATTTGTCAAGAGTCTCAGAAGGTGGTATGAGCATATTACAAAAAAATAGGTGGCACTTCCCACAGATAGATTACATATTGGTGTCACATTAGTTTTATTACAGCATTAGAGGCATAAATGGTGCATGAAATTGGTTTTGACCATATGAAATTTTTTAATCCTCAGCCTTAAAATGGCAATTTGACCTTTTCCACCTCAGGTGTTTTTGACCTTTTCAACTGAATACAGCAATAAAAATCAAACAACGTCATATTTTTTAAGAATCTTTTGAATTAATGATTAAGGGTCAGATTTACTAAGAGCTTGCGCCAGCGCAAACCATCTTTTAGCGTTAAAATAGTACTGTCAGGATTGACGCGCAGTGAAGAATTAGCGCTGAAAAGGCATGGGCACAGTTATTTTTGCGCTTGAACATGCATTTGTAGGAGATTCCCTTTCAGATGCAAAATTTATGGGAGGACAGTATTAAATTGAATCGTGCAACGTGATTTACTAACGTTCGTCCTTGAGAAATTACTGGTACTGTATTTGCGCCATTATTTAACCCCAAAAAAAGCATGTCTTGAAGCAGGCGGTAATTTGCGCTGTTCTTGGTAGATTGCGCTGGTCATTATGGAAATGAGATATTGAATCTGTGTTCTTTAATGTGCGCCTTGTCAGTAAATCACGTGCAGAATTTTCCTCTCCCATCGGCATTTTTTAAAATAATTATAATTTATTTATAATTATTGTAATATTAAATTATCGGTAAAAAACTTAATCTAATTTTAATGATAGAAAACTATTTTGTCTGTTTAATTTCGATGTTTATGTAATATTTATTGCTACAAAAAGTCAAAATTTAAACAACATTTAATAGCAAGAGCTGCAAAAACGGCAAACTTTTTTATGAACTTTTTCTAATCGATAGAAAGTAAAACTCGTATAATTATTACAAAGTACTATAATGTTGCTTTGGTATCTCTGCTAATGAATATATCAATGTAGAAATATAAATATAATAAAAATATAATAAAAAATATAAATGTAATATCTTCTTTTTTATCTAAAATCTAAGAAACACATATCACTAAATATTTGCTAAAATAGAAAAAAAATGAGCGCTTTTTAGGAATCTCAGAGCCTATTTTGTACTCTATTCTTGGAAAGTGCCAAGCCTTATAGAATTGACATTACAGCTAAATATGTTGAATTCACCTTGTTCTGAATAGGTTCTCTTGGCTGTTTTTTTTTTCAGGGGAGTTTATATAGCATCAGTGTTTTACCATAAGGACAGTCTGCTAGTGACTAATGAGGATCAGATCCCCATAGTGGAGGTGGACGACTCATACAGCAGCTCCCTCATGCAGGACTTTCTGTGGTTCACCAAGGTATGCAAAAACATACAGTCAACCGCGACATTAAGCAGCAGAGAGGTCAGCGTGGAGATACTGCACTAAAGTAACGTGCATTTTGTTAACGCTGAACTGAAACATAAATTTTCAATGTTTGCATTACACATCTCTTTGACAAGCGTCAATATTTTTGTTGGTTTCTTCTAAATGCAGCCTGTGGTCAGCTTAGCGTCCTAAATATATTCTGTCAAAGTGAACAGTCACCACACTTTTGACGTTAGGCCGCGCGTTTGTAATTAGCCCATCATTACAAGGCTAAAGTGGTGTGATGCAAGAAGCAGAGAGAGTCTTTGCAGAATATAGCTCTTTGTTTGATGGCCAAATACTTGTAGATTTTATGGTGAGATTGGAGGTAAATTTATACTCACGGAACGAGCCTTGCAGCATTTTAAGCGCTCATGTCCAAATCCAAATGTTTATTTTACAACTTGTCTCCTAATATGCAACTTAAAAATGAAAGTTTGTCAAATCAAATTTTGATGTTAGCTTGATAAACCTTGTCTTCAAGTTTAAAATAGTTTGAAGGATTAAACAGTCGCATAAACAGGCAGGCACAGATGGTTTCTTCTTTAAGAGTGATGCACTTTTCTGTCTAAAGCACCTTATAGCAGGGATGTCGCTTCACTGAAAATAAAGCACTCTGGCATTCATGCACAGAATTTGAATGATGTCGAGGAATTAGGTAAATAGCTTCCTCCAACTTCACAAGTGTGTGTGTGTTTATTTTGCAGCTGTCCTGTATGTGGGAAGACGTCCGGTGGCTGAGACAGAGCCTGGCAGTCTCCACCTCTTCCTCTTCCACTCTGCAGTCCAGACAGAAGATGCTGGCAGCCGCGGGCCAACTGCAGGTTTGCCAGCCCGTGATGAGCCTTGCTAACAATTTATCACTATAATGGGATTTGATCTCAGTGCAAATTGAAATTGAGTGGAATAATCTCTTATGTGGGATTCTGAGCGGAGTGTGTGCCTGTGTTTGAGCATATTTCATATTGCATAACAATTATTTTGGCCAACATGCACTACTTAACTGATTTTTAATACAATAATGATTTTTTTCTGGAAACTGAATTAAAATATTTAAATATATACTCTTATATAACTCTTAGTTTATATATTTTATTATTAAATAATCATAAATATAAAATATTATTTTATTAATTATTATTATTTTTTTAATATATATATATACATTTTTAGATAATTACACATCGGTCCAGTCCAACATTCCAGAAATACTTTGTGCTTTGTCCTTTTTGTCAGGCATTTTGTATTTCTGTTGAGGACAGTGATATATTATTATCATTCCAAAAACAATTAACAATTGTTTTGTAGTGGTCACCATGCACAACATCAAAGGGTTCAATTATTTTCTATTTCTCTGTCTTTCTCCAAATAGAATCTTCTGGGCACTCACAATTTGGGTCGAGTCCACTATGAGCCCATTAAGGATCGTCATGGGAATGTGCTGCTTGTGACAGTGAGGGAGATGGATAGCCTTTATTCCTTTTTCAATGGGAAATGGATGCAGGTATCCAAACTGCAGAGTCAGAGGAAGTCTCTGTCCACTCCTGAGGAACCATATGCCCTGGACATCCTTCTCATAACCATACAGGTTACTACAGCTCTGTCTTGACTCAAACATCAACTTTTGAGCCGTTTATTCTAAAGACATTAATGATACCCCAAACAATCCACCATTTATTTCTTATTCAGAAAGAGAATGTAATTTAAACTGCCATTTTGATTGAAGGACATTCTGGCCTATCAGAGACGAAGTCAACACCGGCTGTCCTCAGGGCTTTATCTGGGTTACCTGAAGCTCAGCAGCTCTGTGGATCAGATCAAAGTTCTGGTTCCTCAACGTATGCCCAACATGCTCTGCCACACCAAGATACGAGACAACTGGAATGTGTCAAGGTTAGCAGTGTTCTTCATGACTATTGATGACACCTATGTTTACTGCTAGTTCTTGTTATTTGTTTTTCTCTTTAAATCAGAGGTGTCACAGGCTATTTTGAACTAAATGTTAAGTAGGTAGAAAGTTTTATTGTTTGTTGTTGTTTTTTTTTTACTTTGGTGTACCCATTTAGACCGCTTGCAGATTGCCCATTATGATGTTATCATCATGAGCTACTTATGGAAGCATGTTTCAAAAATAAAAAGGTAGTTGCCACTTTTTATCTCACAATTCTGATTTTATGTATCACAATTAGATTTTTTTGGGGGGAAAAGTCAGAATATCCAGTTATAAACTCAGAATCACAAAATGTTATCTCATAATTGAGGGAAAAATTCTGAATTGTGTGATAAAAATCCATTTCCTGTTGTAACAAAAAAACGGAATTGCTAGATTTAAACTCAGAATTCATAGAAAAAAGTCAGAATTGCAAAATATAAACAGAATTGTAAGATAAATCAGAGTTCTGAATTTATACCTCACAATTCTTTATATTTCAGAATTGCAAGAACAAAAGTCTAAACTGTGAGAATAAAAAAAGACCAATTATCCTTTGATTTATTTTTTTTTAAACCCATGGTGGAAATAAGCTTCCATAGCTAGTCCCATAAACTTTTAAATGAAAGATTTTTAAATGAAAAATGCTAATTTGTGCTAATAAAAAGTAAGACTAGATAATATGTGACGCAACAAATGAGAAAATTTGTTGTGCTTGCTTTAGGGAAAATAGAATATTCTGAATATATTACACTAATTAAACTAGTAAATGAGTGTGAATGTGTTTTTAGCATACTTTTTTCCTCAAATTATCCTGCAGTTCGCAAAGCAGTTCTCAGAAGACCTTTTTTCTCTTGAAGTCTTTTTTTTGTCAAAAATGTATTGAAGGACAAAAAACCCTAGGTTTAAAAAAATCGGACAAAGACAATTAAAGCATGTATTCAAAGTCTGTAATTAAAACATATAATTATTTCTTTAATTTTTTATACATTTTTCGCTTTTAACAAAGTACCAGCAAATGTATATGTACAGTACATCTTGACTCATCAAGAAAACTTTCATGCAATCTAATGAATGTTATTGATATGGACGTTCAGTTTGAAAGCTTTTATAGTACAAGAGCAAGTTCATATTTTTTACTTGTGAAGCGAATACGAGCTCTCCAGAGCGAGTGTACCTGAGAAGATTGAAATATGCCTGAACTCCGTGTCGGGCTCCCCCTCACCACAGGCTTACATAGTTTCTTGACACCACCATTTTTTACAGTCAAAACAAAACTGCTATTTGTTTTTGTTCGGTAAAGGAACTATTTATTTATTTTCATCTCGGGTCATGGTGTTGACCTTGGTAGGTAGCTAGAGACAGGCAGAGTATTATCCTGCAACTCTGTGTGGTAGTAAAACTAAATTTACTACGGGGCCGGACTGTGGAAGTCAGTGGGAGGTTCACACAGGATGATGCCCACTCACGGCTCGAGGAAAACCTCTGGAGCAAAGAAATTCTCCCTTTTTTCCACCAACCTACCCCCTAGTTGCTAGCCTTGAGGGTGTCCTTGAGACTAAGACCAAATTACTATATTTTGCCCCGTCATCTTAACCGCGTACTGTGAGCTAATGCTTTTCATCCTCTCAGTTTTTATGAAATTTATAGAACGTTAAATGAATTTTAAATCATTTTACCTCACTGTAAAAATCTGGTTTTCTCTATAATTTGCCAACATAATTTATGGATATTTTCACACAGATAATAATGTAAAACCTAATTCAATTATTTTTAAATTCTCTCTGCAATAATTTACAAATACCCAAGGGTCGTCACTTTTCTAGGCGTCCGTTTTAGCATTTTTGGACATTAAACTAGTGCTTTTCTAAGTGTAGCATGTTCATATTAAAAGGAAAAGTTGTTGAGTGGTTGGTCACAAGCATCACACCAAACCTTACTCTCAAAATCAGACCTAACATGCCATCGCACTAGCCTTTGGAAACCACTCTGTCAAGGGCTCTTCTGGAAAGAGTAATATAGAGCTGTGTGTATGTTGACTAAACGCTGTCTCTTCCCACCCAGGGATGAGTGGGAATGGCTGCAGTCACTGTCTGGCCCTGTGGAGGTGGAAACAGCATATCAGGCTATAGACTGCCTCCTCTTCTCTGAGCTCCAGACGGCCATTAAGGGTCTGCTGCACCAGATCAATGTACCTCTCCACCAGGTACTGCAGTCTACAAGTCTGTGGTAACTTGGTGAAAAGCACCACAATCATCAAAAATTAAAGTTTACCAATATTTTTTTATTTTTAAAATGGTTAAAATAGCAAGTTGTTTGAAAAGAGAGATTCAATTTTAAAGCTTATATAAACCTAGTAGTGTGAATGGATGGATGGATGGATGGATAGATAGATGGAAATGGAAATCCGAGAGAGATTCGCGCTCGCGCATTATAATAATCTACTTTCGCTCTACAAAAATGCACTCTCGACATTTGGCAGTAAAATAACGCCATAGATGGATTAACAAATGGATAGATGGATGCATAGGCAGATGATAGACAAAGACAGATGTATAGATAGAGGGGATGGACGATTGGATGGATAGATAAACGGATGGATGGATAGACAAAGATGTATGGATAGATAGAGGGGATGGATGGATGGCTGGATAGAAAGATGGATAGACAAAGACATGGATAGATAGAGGGGATGGATGGATGGACAAACGGAAGGATGGATGGATAGATAGAGGGGATGAATGAATGGATGGTTGGAGGGGACAGATGAATGGATAATAGATAAACGGATGGATGGATGGAAGGACAGACGGATAGATAGATAGATAGATAGATAGATAGATAGATAGATAGATAGATAGATAGATAGATAGATAGATAGAGAGAGATAGATAGACATACTATAGATAGATTGTGCTATACTATAGATACTACAGATAAATTGTGGTTACCATAGTTTTGTAAGAATAACTTCTTGTCTGTTCTACTGAGTTTCAGGAATTTTTGCTCGCTACTTAGTTACGGCATAACATTATTACCCTTCGACCCCCGTGGGTTACATTCTGTGTGTGTGTCTCTGTGTGTCCCGCACAGGCCAAGCACTTCCGTCTCTACACACACGAGGTGCTGGAGCTGGGTCACAATGTGTCCTTTCTTCTGCTGCTGCCCGCCTCAGACGACGTTTGCTCTGCCCCGGGACAGACCAACCCCTACACACCACACTCGGGGTTCCTCAACCTCCCTCTTCAAATGTTTGAGCTCGGTACACTGGCTTCTGTTTCAACCCCTACAATATTAGCTCAGTTGGCCTTATAAAAATCCACAGATTCCTCCCCCCTCTGCCCCCAGTCACACTCCCTTAGGACCTCTAGTAAATCAAGCAGACACACACACATGCAGACACCAGCGGGGTGGCGGTGCGCACCACGGCTAGCCAAACAGCTACCCACCCCCCTCGCTGAGCACAGACTGTGTAAAATAAGGAAAGGTTAAACAAGTAATCAATATTATAATTCAATAAAATGTGTTTTAAAGAACGGCAGATCATTTTCATTCAAATAGCAGGGTTTGTTTTTAGTGTGCTTGTATGCTTAGCAGTGGTGCCAGTTAGAACACTTAGTAGCTTATTCAGCTGCTGTTGTGGGGAGAGTTTCAAACAACTTTTTAAACGTTATACTGTGAGGTAGTTTCAACCCAAACACCATACACTTGTAAACCACCCACAGATTTCCATTACAAAAACGTCTTTAAAAAAGATTCGTCAGTGTTTTTCGGACATTAATGATAACCTTCCTAGGGTCTCAATTTCACGCGCACACAACCCAGTGAAGTCAATTTCAAAAATGCAATAACATCTGACTAGTGTTGCACTTATATGACAGTGTCCATTACTAACTGTGGTATTTTATATTTTTTGTCTCCCATGTGCAGTTCACTTCTGCTCATATAAGGAGAAATTTATCGGTCTTTACTGCCGGCTGTCCTCAGTGCTGGACCTGGACGCTCTAATTACCCAGCAGGCTTTTAGAGAGGCCATCTCTGACTCAGAGGTGTCCACAGCCAAACAGAGACACCAGCACATACTGGACTACATTCAGGTATGATCTGTGAAGGGTAATGTGATTTGTCATTTTTTGTTCCAAATTATACAATAAACAAAAAAGATTTATCTTTATAAATTAAATTGGACATAATCCAGTATTTTATTGAATATTGATGGTGCAAAACTTTTTTGGTTTACTGTTGAGAACTGTATAAAGGCCTGGACTCATAAATTAAATAATTTGTCACCTTATGCTAATTCTTTGAATAAAGCAGTAGCTTTTTTGATGACATTGATACATAATTTATTTCAGCTCTATATAATATATATATTATATATTGATGGAGCAATGCCATTTTTTAGCTTCTTTTACAGTTTCTTTTACAAAAAAATACCAAGTACTTAATAAAGGCTTGGACTCATAAATATAAAACAAAATAATAATTTGTCACCATATGCAAACTCTTTTTCTGTAGCAATATCTTTTTGGGTGATTGTTCAAGCGAAATACCTGATTTGAACATGTAGCATTTTCTTCTCATTTCTTCACTTAAATCTCGCTCTTAAATAGATGTTTTATAAGATCTGTGTTATTTTGTGTTTAGTACAGCTTGTTGTACGTCTTGGAACTATGTTAGTTCAGGAATCATTTGCAAATGCTTCTCCATTGTGATTGGATCACTCAATGTGAGCCCACTTTGCACATCCATCACAACAAATCCATTTCCTCCCAATTTAAGTAATTTGTTGCACTGCAGGCATTTTGCATCTTCGTCCTTAGCCAAGCTTAACAGTGTTTTTGGTCTACAACAGGGAATTTACACTAAATAATATGCTTTCGCATTTTCAGCAATCACTAAACAAATATTGATTAATCACCTTGAATAAAACTACTGTTATTAATGTTTTTGAAATAAGTCTCTTATGTTCACCAAGGCAGCATTTATTTGGTCAATAAAAGCAGTAATATTTTGAAAATGTTTTACAATTTAAAATAACTAGTTTCTATTTGAATATATATTAAAATGTAATTTATTCCTGTAATGGCAAAGCTGAATTTTCAGCAGCCATTTCTTCAGTCTTCAGTGTCACATGATTAGAAATTATTCTAATATGCAGATTTGGTGCTCAAATAAAATTTCTTATTATTATTAAATTTGAAAACAGTTGTGCTGCTCAATATTTTTGTGTAAACTGATAACGTTTTTTCAGGAATTTACTGATCCCCAAATTTTGAATGGTATTGCATGTGGTCATTTCAGTTTTATGTCAGTGCAATGACTTTATAGGTCAGACATCATATGCGCAATATAACATATAGCAACGACCAGGTGTTTAGGATAGTGCTATGGTGGTGTTTTATTGCTACTTTGTATTTTTATATTGTTTGTACACTATCTGAAATGATGTTTTACTGCTTAATTCCCTTTTATTAGCCACATTCGTGTTGTTTCAATTACAACTTTTAGCAATACGTCATTCATGTTTCAGTCCTGAGGATCACATGTTTATTCCCAGCCGCTTGGGAGTGTTGGAAACATCAAACTACAAAAACAATTTAAACTAATAATCCAATTAGGATAGTTTATTGATGTCATAAAGCATAACTACTAGACGTATAAACTGTAAAACAAGTTGTTTTTCTTGTGTCGAAATTTCAATAACAGCTCAGCAGACTCTCTCACAATTCGACTTGAAAGAGAGGCGTGTGTTAAGTGTGCCGGTCTGAAATAATCCCTCTCCGCCACCCCGGTCTGGACGATTAATTGAGATTGACCACAAAACCACAAGAGTGTTTGTGTGATGTCAGGTCCAAAAGGCGCTGAAAAAAAGCAGCACACTGACCACAGATTACACAGCGCCTAAGAGCGACGAGGGGAAAAAATAATACCAATCAATGAGTGTGACTGCATGAATGTGTGTGTGGGGCTGAGCAATGTGGCATCAGTTAGCGTGAAAACCTTAATGTTCCAAGAGGCGGCGAACCAGAAAGAGCCACGTCTGTCAGAGTGGCACGGTGGTGGAAAATGCTTTGCGCTCCGCTCTCGTGCGAGAGGGCAGGTTTATATCACTGTGAGGTCCTCTCAAAGAGCTATTGGCAGACTGCAAAATGCGTGTTTTAGATGCATGTGGCGAGATGTGTCATTGAGACGGAGCTTCCATGACATTCAAATGCAACTTTTTGGCTTTAAGTTGGCAGATTTACAAGTTTGCTGCTATGTAATGCAAGTGAAATAACCTTCTAGTTAATCTGATATTACTCACTGCTATAGAGTTAGTTCAGGGCCCAGATTTTACTATGGACATAAAGTGATGAACCAACAGGATACCAAAGTTGTGTATGATACAAACATTAACAAAAACGTTCTTAAATCTAACACTAAAATTGTTAACATGGTTGAAAATGCACATTGACTGTTAGTTTTGACAGCCAATAACTCACTACACAAAACAAATTATGCTTGACACAAACCAATTCTTATTCTCCTTGGAACTGAACTTTTATTTAATGTAATATGACTCGTTTTCATCAATGTTGTGTTGTTTTTTATGGCTTCAGGATAAAGCAGCCTGTCTCTGACTTTGTTGCATTGGTCTAATATTTTAACATTTGTTGCCAAATATTTTGCATCAAAATACTGTTGAGTTTGATTTCACAGGCTTTTCTCATCCCTGTTAATGGTCAGGCCCATTCATTTTGCTCTCCTAAATATGCATGATTATATGGTCAGTTGCATTTTATTATTCCCATTTAACATTATTTCTCCATGCACTCCACGGTCCTGTTGGAATGGCTGACAAGCAGCCTGTCCATGTTGGATCTCTCTAGTATTTAAAAAAAAAACATTTTGCCAAATAGTTTGCACCAAAATACTGTTGAGTTTGACTGCACAGCCTTTGACGCACATAAAAAGGAAAACATTTTCTCATCCCTTTAATAATGGTCAGGAATATTCATTTTGCTATCCTAAATATGCACAATTATATGGTCAGTTACATTTTATTATTTCCATTTAACATGAATTTTCCCTGCTGTCCACGGCTATCAGAACAGACCTGTGATTCATTTTTGGGTTGAGAGATGCTATACTGGAGCACTGGGTATGATATAAGCCACCCTTCCTATTTATTCTTATTTTCCCCTAATTTGTTGCAATATTTCCCAGCCAGCAGCATCAGCCAAACATTTATTAGTTGAAGTAGTCTATTTCGTAACTTAAAGAAACTCATATTATTGCCCTTGTCATACTGGAGTCCCCTCTTTGTCGTTAGAAGCCCAGCATATTTTCCAAAGGAGTCATCCTGTGGTGTCAAAGCTCATTCCCATAAGCTGGATCTCACATGGCATTTGCTAGAAAAAGCTCAGATTGCAGAGGGTTTTTTTTTTTTCTCTCGTCTACCCTGCTTCATTTTTGTACAGCCTTTTTCCTTCCAATTTGAAATAAGCTCCTTGTAAATACAATTGCTATAGTACGTCCCAAGGATGGAAAATATGAAAGTGGTAGTTGTGAAGATTCACTGCATGGAGGTTAACAGCTCTGATTGAAAACACATTTTACCTCTCATTTCGTTTCTGCACACTAAACAGGAGCAATGTGTACGATTCAGCTCTGACGTGCTGTGATTGGGGAACAGAGGAAGATGACACAAAATAAATTATGATATTAGTCATGGTCATGCCCCTTCAGACTTCACAGTAAGTTTGCTGTGGCCTCCTTTTGAAGCTTTTGTGTGATGCGCTTTAATGGTTTGAAAAGCTTTGTGATGTTTGTGGGGAAAACGCTTGCGAGGTTTGTGTGGGGGAAATACCGCATTTCTCACACTGAAAGCTGCGATTTGCATTTATATCGAATCAACATTTAAATAGTACCCTTTAGTTTTCAAGTTAACCTTATTTTCAGCATTTCCAATGAAATAACAGTGCACTCAACCTCGCTTTGTTTTTTCCTTTGTGTGTTTGAAGCAATTGGACGAGATGTGGCGAGACGTCCGCTGGATCACCAATGCCCTGCAGTACGCCCGCTATAAACAGCCTCTCGGCTGGGTGCCTATCACCTGGATAGTAGATGTCAGCGTGGAGCCTCCTGTCCAGAAGAATGACTCTATGTCCTCTAACACAGACTACGTGCCCACTCCCTCGCCCTCTCCAGAAATGAGGAGACGAAAGCCCACAATCGGTAAATGCTGTTTTTCAATAGCTGCCTTTCATCCAGGCATAAAAATATGTGTCGTGCTTGACTGCGTGTCTGTGTTGCATTCGAATATGTATTATATTTGCAGTAGTGAGAATGTGGCATTTGTTGACAGCACAAAATAAAGTTTCTGCAGAAAATAAATCAGTGCATCGACTTAATTATAATTCAGCACATTTATTGTTATGATAAATCATTCAGTATTGAAGCTTTGAGTTGCCATGTGTTTTGCAGAGCATTACAGGATGTTAGTTGGCATAAAAGGAAGAAGAGTTTCTAAAATTATGGCAACAAAAATATAACAAAAGACAAGAAACAGATGAAATTTCAGATTAAGCTCACTTAAGTAATGTTCTTGCAGGGTGTAATTGTTGGAAATTTGGGCTTCTTAAGATTTCGGTCTGTTTCACTAAGGATTGGCAAATTATGATAATTCACAGACATCGGTCATCATTGCTGCGTCTGTTCTAGTAAGACCCAATTGCGCTGTGTCTTGATTTGATAGCTTTGCATTTGACTAAGGCATTGCACAAATCTTGAAGTGGCAAATTGCTCATTTTACCTTTTAAAACACAAAGTGGAGACAAATTTAAAGCCAAATATTGATGATTTAATAATACCCAGACTGGCCAGTGTCTTAATGCATTCTTAAAAAATAGAAACCATGCAGTTCTGATAAAATACGCCTTTACATTTGTTTTGAATGTTTTAAGTAAATTAAAAACATGAATTAAAAACAGATGTTATTAAGCCCATTTAAATATAATTACTTGTGTGGTCAAATGTGTGTAATAAATATGCATATTGCCTGTCTGCTGGGTGTTTTTACTTTTATTTTCTAACTTTTATATGCCAGATTTCTCAGGATTTATAATTATTGTATTATGTGTGAGGATGTGTATTCAACAACTTGCTACTGAAGTATATTAAAACAGCTTTTTAATCTTTCAGAAAGAATTCTTCACTATAAACCATATATAACTTTATAGTATCTTTTTAATACGTTTAACAAATATTATTACATTATATAAATCTGAAAGGGATAGTTCACGCAAAAATGAAAATTCTGTCATTAATTACTCCCCCTCATGTCGTTCCAAACCTGTAAGATGTTCATTCATATTCAGAACACAAATTAAGATATTTTTGATGAAATCCGAGAGCTTTCTGCCCCTGCATTGACAGCAACACAACTGACATGTTCAAGGCCAAGGTAGCACATCGTAAGACATCGCTAGAATAGTCCATGTGACATCAGTGGTTCAACCGTAATTTTATGAAGCTACGAGAATATGTTTTTGTGCATCGTGGTGGTACTCTCTTGAACACGTGTTGAAGACTGACATAGAAAAAACGTTGTTGAATAAAGTCTGCTGAATAAACGGTTTAACCATTGATGTCACATGGACTATTTTAACAATGTCCTTACGACCTTTCTGGGCCTTGAACATGTCAGTTGCGTTTCTGTCTATGCAGGGTCAGAAAGCTCTTGGATTTCATCAAAAATATCTTAATTTGTTTTTCCGAAGATGAAGTAAAGCTATTTCAAATAAATTCTGTTCTTTGAGGAAAAATATATAACTGTTTCTACAAAAATATTAATTAAACTATTTTCATTATTGATAATAATAAGAGATGTTTGTGTCACAAATAAGTGGAGTAATGGATGCTGCAAATTCAGCTTTACTATCACAGAAATAAATTACATTTTGAATAAAATACATAAATAAAATACAATTTAAAATATATTGAAATAGAAAACAGTTATTTTGAATTGAAATGTTTCACAATATAACTATTTTAACTATTTTTGACTTTCTAACCGACCCCAAACAGTTCTGTATATCAGCTATTCCACAGTAAATTTTGAACATGGTTCATCCAATCAGATTTTAGAGGCAGAACTATGCTTTTTAATTGTTTATTGTATTATTAAAATGGATTTTTGAGGAAGCATTATTATGCTTATTAATTTCAATTGACTTATTATTTCAATCCCCATCTCTTACAGAGTCCCAACCAGGTTCAGATGAAGAGGGCTGTTCAGAGGTCTTTCTCCCCACAGACAGCGACTACGACTCCAGTGACGCTCTGAGCCCTCGTGACCTGGACTTAGTTTACTCCTCAGCCCAGGATCTCTCCCATCAGGCCGTGTACGTCCTCAGCGGTAGTGCTCCTGATGTGCTTCAGATGCATGATCTCAAATACAGCGCTTGCTCCAAGTCCATCCTGGAAACTGAATCGTGCACCAAGGACATGGAGGACCTATCACTGTCCTCTTACTCTGTGAAGACCACAGACAAGCCGTCCCGCTGCAAGTTCCTGGCCGATCCACCAACGAAACGTAAGCTACTGTCCAAAAGCCATCCCCAGAGGAGTTACTTTGGCGGGCCTCACCGCTGGCTGCGTGCACAGAGCGAGAGTCACACTCCCTCGCTATCCGAAGGCATCTACACCAGACAGAGCGATATCAACCTGCCGCTGGAGACACCACTCTCCCTACCGCACTCGCCCACTACCTCCTACAGTTTGGATGAGTACAGACCGCCCCACAGGGAGTCTAAGCCCAACGTTCGCAGGATCTTTGTGGAGTCGTGCAGCAAGACGTCACCCTGCAGAGATGCCCCGCATTGGGAGGAGGAGGAGACGGGATCAAGAGGAGCTACACCTAGAGATGCTGGATCGGGATATGGCACCACAGCAGAAGCTCAGGACATGGATTCGGATGAGCAAACAAATGAACAAGTGTCGGAGGTCCTCAGCAGCACTCTTTAGGATGATATAAGTGTTCCATCATGCAGACGTGTGTTTTTATCACCACTTAAATTGCCTCTAAGCTCCAGAACTCCTATCTCCTCTCCAACCGCACACTTTACAGCTCACAGTTGTAATGAGTGAACACTTAGCCTAATCAATTCTTGCATCCTCACTGCAGAGGATGAAGTTGCTGGTCAACTCTGCGGGACTCATAAATCATGGCTCTGACTGTTACAATGTTAAATATCAATGCAACGTGAAACAAAGCACTGCTTTTCCTCAGAACTTGAAATTGCCTCAGCCAATAGAGCCCAACAGTGAGCCTTTGTTCTGAATGTATTTTTCCCATTTATTATCACCATAGGGGATTCATAAATGTCTTCAGACTGAAACACAAACCAGCTCTATATTATATTTTGGATTAGAAGCTACAAGTGTATTTAAACTCTATCTATCTATCTATCTATCTATCTATCTATCTATCTATCTATCTATCTATCTATCTATCTATCTATCTGTCTGTCTGTCTGTCTGTCTGTCTGTCTGTCTGTCTGTCTGTCTGTCTGTCTACACACACAAAGTTGTAACATTGTATGTATGTATATATATATATATATATATATATATACAATATATATGTCAAACGATTAATTGCGATTAATCGCATCCAAAATAAAAGTTTTTGTTCACATAATATATGTGTGTGTACTCTGTATATTTATTATGTATATATAAATACACACACATGCAGTATATATTTTGAAAATATTTACATGTATTTACATAACATAATTTTCTTAAATACATGCATATGTGTGCATTTATATATACATAATAAATATAAACATTCATTCACATTCACATAAGTTATGTAAACAAAAACTATTATTTTGGATGGCGATTATATATATATTAGTAGATATAATATAGATCTACAGTATCTATCTATCTATCTATCTATCTATCTATCTATCTATCTATCTATCTATCTATCTATCTATCTATCTATCTATCTATCTATCTATCTATCTATCTATCTATCTATTTACCTGCCTGCCTACCTACCTACAACATTGTTTTAAAAAATATATATATGAACATATCTAAATTAATTGATATAACCTCTGGTTAGTCTGTTTTGAATCTATCTATCTATCAACCATATATATATACAGTGTCCTCCAAAAGTATTGGAACAGTAAAGACAAAATTGCTCTGTTGGCTGTGGAGTCAAGACATTTACAAATATGACTAAAAGATGAATATGAGACAAAACTACAGAATGCCACATTTTATTATTGGGTGATTCAACGCTTAGATGTTTTACCAGCTAAGAAGTTCAGCACTTTTAGAGTTTCATCCCTCTATCTGATGTGAGCATATTGGAACAGTTGCCTCACAGGTCTTTCTAAGTGATCAGCTGGGGCCTGTTGCATTAATTCTTCAGATATTAAATGCAGGGAATGTGTTGTATCAGTTATATCCATTACTTCTGCATTCTGAATCTTGCATTCGATGATGACACACACAAACCAGGATGAAGACGAGGGAGCTGACTTTGAGAGAAAAGCAAGCAATTTGGATTCTAAAAGAAAAGAGGAAGTCAGTTAGAGCTCTAGCAAAAACAAAGGGCATGGAAAAATCAAAAGTTTGGAAACCACCAGCGACACCAGCAACCAAAAATGACCTGATCGGCTGAGAAAACAACAGTAGTTGATGACAGACAAATCATAAAAGCTGGGAAAATGAATCTTAAAAGACGTGTCTGTAAAATCACCAACAACTTCCAGAAAGCTGGGGTGATGCTCTGACAATTTACTGTCCTCAGGAGACTTTGACACAGAATTACAGATGCTACACAGCAAGATGCAAACCGCTGACCAGCACCAAAAATAGAAAGGCAAGATTAGAGTTTGCAAAAAAGAACAAAGGTGAGCCAGAAGAGTTTTGGAACTGTGTTTATGGACCGATGAGACAAAGATGAACCTTTATCTAAGTGATGGGAAAGCAAAAAATGTGGAGAAAAAAGGGAACTGCAATGATCCCAAGCATACATCCAGCCTCATCTGTAAAGCATAGTGGAGTTGATGTCGTGGCATGGGCATGCATGGCTGTCTCTGGAACAGGCCCTCTGAACTTTACTGATGACTTAATGTTTGATGACAGTAGCAGAATGAATTTGGAAGGGTACAAAACCATCTTGCCTACCAATATTCAAGAAAATGCCACCAGATTCATTGGGAAGTGCTTCATATTGCATCAGGACAATGACCCAAAACACCCTGCCAGTTCAGTCAAGGAATTTATAAGGGCAAAGAAATGTAAAGTCTTAGATTGCCCAAGCCAATCTCCAGATTTAAATCCGATTGAACATGAATTTCACCATCTGAAGAGGAGATTAAAGGCAAAAACTCCCGAAAACAAGCAACAATTGGAATTGGCTGCATTAAAGGCTGGGAAAAGCATTTCAAAGGATGAGACCAAGAGTCTGGTGATGTCTATGGGTCACAGACTCACTGCTGTGATTGTGCGCAAGGAATCTCCAACTAAATAATAGCTTTTAATCTTTTATATCTGCCTTATGTTCAACTGTCCCAATACTTATGCTCACATCAATGAGTGGGATGAACTCTAAAAGTGCTGTTCTTTTTATTTGGTAAAACATTTATGTGTTGAAACGGCTAATAATAAAATGTGACGTTCTGTAGTTTTATGTCATATTCAAATGTCTTGACTCCACAGCCAACAGAGCAATTTTGTCTTTACTGTTCCTATCTATCTATCTATCTATCTATCTATCTATCTATCTATCTATCTATCTATCTATCTATCTATCTATCTATCTATCTATCTATCTATCTATCTATCTATCTATCTATCTATCTATCTATCTATCTATCTATCTATCTATCTATCTATCTATCTATCTATTTACCTGCCTGCCTACCTACCTACAACATTGTTTTAAAAAAATATATATGAACATATCTAAATTAATTGATTTAACCTCTGGTTAGTCTGTTTTGAAAGGTTTAACAGTTATTTGTAAAAACCAAGTTCTCTGAATGGGATTTATACATCCGGACACATGCTGTTGGGCTCTGTTGTGGTGCTTTTAGGTGAAGAGTGGATTTAGGTGATTTGAGGGTCGGTTAAAATTCAGTTTATGTGTTAACTTGCTATGAAAGATTGATGTATCTGCTAATTTCACTGCCCATTTAGTATTGTTTGCTCTTACAATTGATGTATGAAGTGACATCATCCACTTCACACTACATCCGTTTCTAATAGATTGCATTTCAGTGTTCAGAATCACTAGATGAATGAAAAATGGTCCCATCACTACAGACTCTGTTACCAAACCCTTTTCAAATTAAAAAGCTGGTAAGTAGTTCTGAGGTAAGAGTGCATGACATTTGTTCCACAGAATGTGTTTCATTGAAAAGTACCTTCAGTTGTGTAATGTTTACCATATGATGGTGGTTTGTGGCGTGTGATTGTTCACATTTGAAGATTCGTTGTAATTTGTTTGTTTCTGTTCCTATTTATGCTGGGTAACCCACTGAAAGGAAATGAAAACCACTTATGTTTTACAGGTTGAAGGAATGATAAAAACTGCACTTTTAATATATACAGTATATCGGCATCCCACAACTTTTAAGAGTTTGATAGCTGGATTCCTTTGAATCGGACTTTTTGCAGAGGATAGAACCTTATTTGCTTGAACCGCAAATTTGTGCCACTTATATAAACACACATTTCAATGATGTGGAAGTGGATTATTCTTCTTGCATACTTACTAGTATCACAGCACTCATTTTGTCAATAAAGCCATAGATATTTGAAATGAAATGCAAGTTATGGTCTAAGGACATAACCAAAAAGGTAGTTTGTTTAGTAATGCATCATTAATTCTGTAAAACTATACCACATTCATTTTGCAATGATTATTACCTAACAGTTTCATTGTGAATATAGTATATATTTATTCACATAATCCATGTACACCCTATAATTAAGTGAAATATTTTTTCCCAAATGAAAAGGGCAGCTTTTGCAAGCAACATTGTGAATGTTTCTGTTGCAATGTTTCAACAATTTATTAATGTTTGTAGTGTTTTTGTTTTTTTTTTTACAAAAAAAAGAAAGAAAAATGGTATTTGCACAAAATGTTTATTGATTTCCAATATATATATATATATGTCGCAACTGGAGTTTCTCCTGTGAAGGATTGTAAAAGAAAAAAAAAAAAAAAGATTTAATCTTCCGGTTAATGTACAGTGATGTCAGCTGGTGCTCCAGATCCTGTGGGTAAATGCAGTGTTCTGACACACCGGTATGCATTCAGTATGCATTCAACACAAGCCCACAGACATGAGGCATTATTTATCATATTCCACCTTACCTATATTCCAGTTAAATCATTGAACTCTTTGCAACTGGCATTCCAGTTAGGGTATTATTGTTAAATTATATGGTATATTTGTCTTGATACCTTTATACTGTGCACAATGCAAGCCAAAACAATTAAAAGGCGTCATATCTGTATATTTTTGAATTATGAATTTATTGATCCAAATAATATATTTCAGTATTGTATTTTTGATGGTTGGTCCCATGTCATAGAAGTTTCTGATGTAACTTGTTTGCTTTTTGTGATGCATCTTGAGAATGACGTTGTGACAGATGTATTTAAGTCATAAAAAAATAAACATTCCAGTGTAAATATTTTATGTTATTTGTGTTTCTTTCATTTCAGACCTATTCAACTATTTTTAATTTAAAATATATATACATGTATATATTTTAAAATTAAAATTAAATTTTGGTTGGTTCATCTTACAGTGATTTACTACAGATTTTGAAATAGAGACATTTAAAATGTTATATTTTTAAACATCTTAAAATAATTTATATATTATAAATTATATTATAATATATTTTAATAAATATTTGTTATCTGTTTTATATATATATATATATATATATATATATATATAAATTATTATTATTATTATTATTATTTTTTTTATTATATGAAGCTTAATTTGCAATGTTAACAATTTAAAGAAACAGGCCAACTGACAATACATAATTATGAAATGTTAATCTTACAGTAGTTGAATACAGATTTTATATTTATATTATTTTTGTTATGTGTTTATAAATTGAAATTAGTTTTCAGTGTTAACAATTTAAACAAACAGGCCAATCAAAATGTATAATTATGAAATGTTAATTCTTCAGAGGACTACATATTTAAAAATTACAGAAAATTGAGGTAAAATAGAATACAGAATTATATAAATATTTATTTTTTATTATTTTTTTATATTTTTATTATTATAGTTTCATATTTTTTATAAATTGATATGAAGCTTGGTGTACAATGTAAACAATTTAAACAGGCCAATTGACAATATATAATAAATATATAATATTCTTAAAACAAACACTCTTAACCCAACTCTTTTAGGGAACTATAGACCAATTTCCCTTCTTCCTTTCATTGCAAAAACACTTGAACGAGTTGTGTTCAACCAAGTCTCTGTCTTTCTCACACAGAACAACCTCCTGGACAATAACCAATCTGGCTTCAGAAGTGGACATTCGACCGAAACTGCCTTGCTTTCTGTTGTTGAAGCCCTAAGACTTGCAAGAGCGGCTTCCAAATCTCCATTACTTATCTTGCTGGATCTGTCTGCTGCTTTTGATACGGTCAACCATCAGATCCTCTTGTCAACCCTATTGAGAAAGGGCATCTCAGGAACCGCACTCCAGTGGTTTGAGTCTTACCTCTCTGATAGGTCCTTAAAAGTATCTTGGAGAGGTGAGCCATCCAAGTCGCAACATCTAGCTACTGGGGTGCCTCAGGGCTCAGTTCTTGGACCACTTCTCTTTTCTGTCTACATGGCATCACTAGGTTCTGTCATTCGGAAATATGGCTTTTTATATCACTGCTGTGCTGATGACACTCAACTCTACCTCTCATTCCATCCTGATGATCCGACTATAGCTGCTCGCATCTCAGCTTGTCTAACAGACATTTCTTGCTGGATGATGGACCACCACTCAACCTAGCTAAGACAGAACTGCTTGTAGTTTCAGCTAACCCATCGCTTCATCACAATCTCACCTTCCAGTTAGGCTCATCTACCATTACTCCTTCAAAAACAGCCAGAAACCTTGGAGTTGTGATTGATGATAAGCTGAATTTCTCAGACCACATTGCTAAAACTGCCCGGTTCTGCAGATTTGCATTATACAATATTAAGAAGATCAGGCCCTTTCTCTCGGAACATGCAACACAACTCCTTGTTCAGGCTCTTATTCTGTCCAGACTTGTCTATTGCAATGCTCTCTTGGCAGGTCTTCCAGCCAATTCTATTAAACCTCTACAATTAATCCAAAATGCCGCTGCAAGATTAATCTTTAATGAGCCGAAAAGAACGCACGTCATGCCTCTGTTCATCAATTTGCACTGGCTACCAATAGCTGCTCGCATTAAATTCAAGGCATTAATGTTTGCCTACAGAACCACCACTAGCTCTGCACCCCTTTACCTAAATTGATTACTTCAGACTTATGTGCCCTCTAGAAGCTTGCGTTCTTCAAGTGAACGGCACATTATTGTGCCATCCCAAAGACACACAAAAACACTTTCACAGACTTTTTCATTAACTGTTCCCATCTGGTGAAATGACCTGCCCAACTCAATCCGAGCAGCCGAATCCTTACCCATCTTCAAGAAACGGCTAAAAACTCATCTGTTCCATCTTTACTTGACCCTCTAACTCTAGCACTCTCTATTCTAATTTTATTTTATCTATATGTCTTTTTATTTTAAAAAATAAATAATAATAATAATTACCTGTACTGCGTTAGGCTAACTAAGACTTGTAATAGCACTTGCACGTTGTTGCTCTTTTGTTGGTTTTGATTGCTTCTTATGTCCTCATTTGTAAGTCGCTTTGGATAAAAGTGTCTGCTAAATGACTAAATAAATAATGTAGGAAATGCTGATCTTACAGAAGTTAAATATAGATTTAAAAATACAGAAAATTATATTATATGAATATTTAAAAATTATTTTAGTGATATTTTTATAATATATTTATATAATTTTATTAGTGTTTGTTATATCGGTTTAATATTTAGAAGAAACTGATAAGAAGCTTGGTTTACAATGTTAACAATTTAAACAAACAGGCCAAACAGAGACTGTGTTTCTGTGTGTATGTTTGTATTTAAAACTGAACTGACCGCATGTTAGAAATCGTAACTTTCAAATCGAGCGTTCAAATTGCTCTCTTGTTAGATCATCAAAGGTCTTCACAGGGAACTAAACAAAAACAAATGACATTTTTATCTAGCTGGGTCATGAAAGAATCAGGAAGATTTTGACCTCGAGCTGGGAGGCCTTCTGATCCGTCATTAAGATTAAGTGAACTTCAGAGTGGGATCAGACACTGATGGTCATGGAGGCGCGACTGGCCTTTGCCCAGATATTTCACGAAAATCAAAGGACAAATATACCTCCAGATGATTTGAAACACGTGGATCTGGCCGTCAGTTAAGGGGAAGAAATGAGAATGTATGTGTATGTTGGAAACGAACTCAAACCGTGGCGAATATTGCTATTGAGAAGATGATCTGATGATTAGGTTCAGAATGACGCAATGTTCTCAATTCGCAGCTAAAATTGACAGGAGCCTGTTTGAATATGGCCTCTTATCCACTTTGCTATGTGTCCAAAGACACACTTCCATGGAAACCATTGTAACACAGTTAAACAGTCATTCGTACAAATTACAAAACAGAACGAAGGAATCCATGAGAGTACAACAGCATACATCAACTGAGCCGCAGTTCACAGGTTAAGATACTTATTATGAGTGACATTTAATACTAAAACAGTATGGCGTCTGTTCATCACAAATGCATTAATCAGTTTTATGTTCATATGGAGGACTCTGGAAAACAGTGTAGCTCTTTATTTGGCTCTCAGAAATGTCTTTGTTCACCGGTAGACTGTGGCGGTCCTGCGTTCTGTAATTCTAGCCGGAGGATAGGCCATTTTCAAGGGCCACAGATTCCTTCGTCACTACAGTTGGTTGGCAAGCTTATCTCAAAAACACAATTTCAGCCCACTTCCTTTCTTTTAAATAAGAAGTTGCATTCTACTGGCGCCGGACACTCGCTGACACAGGAGCAATCCAGAAAATTGCTCTAAGGTCAATTTAAACGTTAAAGAGGAGCAGAGGAATATCATAGGATGTCTGAATGCAACCTTGTCATTGGAAGAAAAGCCAAAAAAGCCATTTTATGTGAACAGTGGCACCCATTGATTTGATTTCAGAATGCGTTTCAGAGTAAGATGATATCAACTGAGAATGATTTAAACTGCAGCATACATTACATATCTTTCACATCACTTTTGTAACGGGCCTACATGTAATGAACAATTTAATAAATATTTCAATAAGTGTTTTCGTCTGCATCAGTTTCAAAAATCATTTGAATGCACATCATCGATAATGAAAAGATTTTTGAATCGAGTTTTTTTTTGGTGAGGCTTAAATGTCAAGGCGGTGTAACTGTGCAGAAACTGATAATAAATGGATGAAATTCTTGGAAATGCTGCTACCCTTTCAATCTTTTAATAGTATTTATTTAGAAAATGAAGGAGTGAAGCAATTTGTTTTAAAATATTACTAATATTTTAATATTTGTTGGCATGTGACAACATGTTGCATAAAACTTTATGAAAAGGCATATTTGATTCAGGTCTAGTGCAATGACCTTGTCAATATTTGCAACTCAATAAATCAAATATATATTTAAAAAATTGTTTATTGGTTTAAAAGATTAACTTTAAAAACATGTTTGTAAACTTTTTTTTTTTTTTTTACTTTTACATTTTTTTCAATTAAGTTGTGATTATTTGAAATTATTTACATACGTATATGTATGCATATACACACATTTGTTTCTGTGAATTGTGGGCACTTTCCATAGATTTAGAACAAAGACATATAACTATTACTTTCATACTGACCAAACTATCCTTGTGGGGACATTTGGTACCCACAATATAGCATAAACAAGTACACACACACACACACACACACACAGAGAGATATCTCTCCTTTATACTTTATTTGCCATTGACATACAGTTTTTTCAAAGGTTTTATACAAGATATAGTTTTATATAAGTACTAAATACTTGTTATTATACGTTTTATATAAGAACAATTATATAGGCCTAATTGAAATACAGTAGGCCTAAACGATAATTAAAATGTTGCATTAAAATGAATAAATGAATGAATGTATGAGTCCAATTGACGTTTCAGTCCAGTTCACACAGATCCTAAAGACTCATTTCTAGTCCTCGCTACTGTCATTCATCTTTTGACATGTCACACATGTGCGCGCGCACCGGCAGAGGGCGACCAACGATAGTCATCCCTCCGGACCCCCTTCTACACCACACACCCCCACACCGGTCCATCCCACCCCTCTCCCCTCCCTAAATAGAAGGAGGTGTCGTGGAGCTCTGGCAACAGACCCACAATTGAGAATGGGTCTTTGGGTTCTATCGCGACCCGCGAGGATAAATCAGACGAGCCAGGTGATTCTCAGTTCGGCGCCCGTCACCAGAAACCATGCGGATCCTCACACACCAGGACTCCGGATTCAGACGCGAGGAGCCCTGGAGCTCAAAAACGAGACCGGGTCCGGCTGAAAACGCCTGATGCTGTCATGAGCCCTTCTGCTGATGGGAACCTGTGCGTAAAAGCGGAACGAGTCCCGCGGAATGACCACAAAGTAGACACTGACACAACGTTCTTGGACCCCCGATCGCATTTACGCGCGAAGTGGCACCGAGGATAGTGCCGTTTGAATTGACCGAACTCTTTCTAAGGAGAACGCTCGTGGGCAGACACCGCGCGCGCTGGAGACTGCGTTCTCACGGCTCGCCAAAAACTCAAGCGAACACTCAAGCGCGAGGATTAATCAGCCGAAAAGATGGATAACTTGCCTTGTTTTCTGGCTACATACATGCTAATTTTCTCCCTCGGATTCAGGATTGAAGAAGGGATGTGCCAACATTACTACCTCCTTCGTCCCATTCCCAGTGACACTCTGCCTATAGTGGAACTCAAGGAGGACCCGGATCCCATACTGGACCCTAAGGAGCGGGATCTGAACGAGACCGAACTCAGAGCCATGCTAGGCAGTCACTTCGACCAGAACTTCATGTCCATCAGTCCCCCGGAGGACAAATACACAGGACAGGACGACCTGAACGAGTCCGAACTCTTCAAACGTCCCATCGGCACCATGCCCAAAGAAATCAAAGCCATGGAGTTTGAGATCCAGCATGGGAAAAAACACAAGCCCAGTAAGAAACTCAGAAGAAGGCTTCAGCTGTGGCTGTGGTCCTATGCCTTCTGCCCGGTGGTGCACACATGGCAGGACTTGGGGAACCGATTCTGGCCCCGCTATGTGAAGGTGGGCAGCTGCTACAATAAAAGGTCTTGTTCGGTTCCAGAAGGGATGGTTTGCAAACCTGCCAAATCCAGCCATTTTACGGTTTTGCGATGGAGGTGCCTGCAGAGAAAGGTTGGGCTCAAATGTGCCTGGATACCAGTTCAGTACCCCATTATATCAGAGTGCAAATGCTCCTGCCCGAACTGAAATAAGCTCCGTGCTCATTCTCACGTGCACTGTCCAGTGTAGGAATGTATATTTGATGTATATGTTGTGCCATTCTAGGTTACACTTTACATTGGTGTTCATGTTACTGTGTAATTTCATACAGAAGTACTGACGAGTGATGCTGACAAAACTTTGTGTACTTAACATGTGATTCTTTTGTGGAGCTGCTTGGTATTATAGTCATTATAGTAAATAATTATAGGAATATGTCTAACATGGAAACTGTAATGTAAAGTGGTGCCTGATTCATTTATAAAAAAAAAGAAAAGAAAAAAGGTCAGTATTTGCCTATAATATCCAGTGTCTACTGTAACTTTGGTTGTAATGTAACTTTATACATATTTATGTCGAAGAACATTTTGCATTCAAAGTGCGTTTATTGAAGGAATTCCAAGCTTTTTCCATTATTCGGAAAAAAAAAAAAACTTTATCTTTTTACACCTCAGACGGGAGATTATAGATTACAGTCGTGGTGTGCTGTAAATATAAGGGGAATGGAAAATAACTGCTCATGTAAATTAAAAGAAACTATTTATTCTTTATGTCCATGTAGTCGAAATGCATAAAATAAAACCACTAAAAATGTCATGAACTGTTTTTTGCTTATTTCACTTGCTGTACATACACAATCTGCTTAACATGCACTGCACGCAGTAAAACCGCCAGCTGCTATTTATAAAGCCCTCCACGATGATGTGACACTAATTGAGGTGATATTATTTTAATTTGACTTATGAAGTCGAGTCTGGATCGTAATGGACAATTGGTGATTCGTATTCCTCAGAGGGAGTGGATCAGTTACTTTGTTTTTTTTTTCCTTCGAGACGCCATTCCGTCCTCAGACAGTCTGAAGGGTCTTTGTAAAAGGATTAAAAGTTAAAGACCTTCATTTTCAGATTCTTTCATTTAATCTGTGTGGCGCCTGAAACACATGCTGGATGGATGATCACATGTAAAAACATTCTCTGCTCTGTCTGCTGCCTAAAGTCTATTGGCATGCACAGAACAACTTCACCCAGCAAAGGAATGAAGATACTGAAGTTCTGCTCTGTATCGATTAGGTTTAAGCTCCTTTTTTTGACAAACGTCACGTAGATGACTTTTACTTTTTTGTTTCCCTATATTCAGGCATTTATACATCACACTGCAGCATTTCAAAGAGCCCCAAGAGTGAAACACAGTCAGGGATCAATCATGCATAAGCTTCAATGTAACATTTAATACTCAGCTTTAAAACCAAAATGAAACTTTCCCTCATGGCAAAAAGTGAATCCTACTTTTGTTACATAGATTTTGACTTAATCCACCAGCACATTGTCCAGCATCACTTGGTTTTGCACACTAAGGAGAGTTTACATGAAGGAACATTACGTCTTTATATTACTTCTCAGCTCGCCGCAGAATAAAAACACTGCCTGTTCCTCCAGCTTTCCAATAAGCAACGATTATGGACCTGTCACTCCACTCTACTTAACAAGAAATGCTGTGTGCCAGTGTCTTTCTTTCTTTCTCTCTTCATGAGGCATATTTTCACACAGTGATAACTGGGCAGCACCATGTGTGATTTTCAACGCCGGCTTAATGTACCTCAATCTGCGACCCTCAAACCTAAACACTCATAGATGCTCTGAATGATCCCATTTCATCGCTCTCAGGGCATCACATCCCAGGAGATATAACTGGAAACTTCATCTCGCATAGTAACATGCCACCCAAGTTCTGGAGTCCATCCAGTATCACTAACAATCAGGTGTGAGGAACAGTTACACGCTGCACCCTTCCCGTGATGAAAGCCAGTCTGGCCACCCAGGCGCTCTCTCTAACCATGACAGAGCGGAAAAACCACCAGTCATTCAGATAGTTTTTTTGCATAGACACTCCCTTTAAGACAAAAGCCTCTCATTGGTCTGAACCTCGTGCGTGTTTCCTGGCGACAGGACCGAATAGCTGGCGTGCAGAGAATGGAGGAAACCCAAACCAAAGGAACATGGGGACGTGAGTAGGTTTGTGGGCAATACCAATGGGCTGGAAAACTCCTTACAAAAAAAAAAACAGCTCCAATATCATACACAAATATATTTATATAATCATTTAATGGGGTTTAAAGTTCATACAACATCCATCCTTAAAAGGCTACTGATATGCATTGTTGGCTAAATGTCAAATTGTAGAATATGACCTAAAGCCACGATAAAAAGATCTGAATTAAAGACCTAAACATAAGAGTAATCTTATATTTTCTTTACTTTGTCATTTAGCAGACGCTTTTGTCCAAAGCGACTTACAAATAAGAAAAAGTAACTAAAACTAAAAAGTTACAACTCTATAAATACTATCTACCCACATATTTAAGAAAATAAAGAAATTAAATAAAATTAACACATGCATATAACAACAACATTTCAATAATAAACATATCAATGAAAAAATTAAATAAAAAGCTACTACTATCCCTTGCCGGTGTCCCTGCCCGGTGGAGTCGCACGGTAGAGTCGATGGTCTTTACACTCTTATATATATATATATATATGATATAAGATATATATATATATATGATATATATATATATGATATATCTTATATATATATATATATATATATATATATATATATATGACCCTGGACCACAAAACCAGTCTTAAGTCGCTGGGGTATATTTGTAGCAATAGCCAAAAATACATTGTATGGGTCAAAATTATCAATTTTTCTTTAATGTCAAAAATCATTAGGATATTAAGTAAATGTTCCATGAACATATTTCGTAAATTTCTTACCATAAATATATCAAAACTTAATTTTTGATTAGTAATATTCATTGTTAACTTCATTTGGGCAACTTTAAAGGCGATTTTTTTTGCACCCTCAGATTCCAGATATTCAAATAGTTGTATCTCGGCCAAATCAGACTGGTTATGTGGTCCAGGGTCACATATATATATATATATATATATATATAGTCCAATGAATTGTGCTCAATAACATAAACATCCACTTTACACTTCGTATGCAAAATATGGAATATGAAACATTTTCAGTATTAGTCTCAGGCTTTTGGATCCCACTATATAATATATACATATATATTTTTGTTTTTGTAGCCTATGCTGTGAAGTTTCATTAGCTTTTTGTTTGTTTTCGCTATTATACTTTTAAAGCTGGACCAAATGAGCCTCCGAAAAACAGAATCAGCCTCCAACTGTGAAAGCATATCTGTAGAACTGAGAAATGATGTTGTTTTCAACATTGGCAGTGAAATGTGTCACTTTACAGCCTTGACTTGTCAACATTTCTCATATTTTATGAGAGTGTGACATTCAAAAACAACATGTGGTAAAACTCTTTATTATAGCTTACATTTACAGTTATGCAAATGATGTCAGGAAGAGACATGTATCAACATAAGCCTCAGGCTGATGTCTGTCACTACTCTGCTACAAGGAAATTCACTTTAGTTTGCATTCTTTTTTTCTCTCTCTTAAAAAAACTCAATAGTATTATATTTGTGTGTCTTGGACTTCATTAAATGCTGTTTTTAGGCACCTTTGAAAATGGCAAGGTGTTATCAGGGTATCTGAGTGTGCTCTTGAGGATGATTTCACTGAGAAAAAAGTCAGCATGATCTCAAGTTCATACCAGAGATCATAGCGATGGGGTCAGGGGGATGATTGCATGTCAGATGTTGGAAGATCAGAGCTATATTTGCAGACGTGCAGGCTCAAACCGACTTTGAAGTGTAAGAGAGTCTGTACCAGATATGATTAAAGAACGTCTCCTTATTAATGAAAGGGAAACATCAATGCACAATCATCTGGACCGCAAATTGATTTTTTTTTTTTTACATTAAATAAAAAAAATCATTGATTTTTGTTAAGATTTGTATAGTTTTTGTATTATTTTTTCATGTTTTTCAATGTCTTGCAACCTTAAATTCTGGTTTCTTACTGAGGAAAAACAACAGTTTAAATCTGAAAGCTCATCTTGTGCACTTCTCCTCAAGGTTGACAGATAGAAATGCCTAAAACCCCTTCAGCATTCAGTTTGAGCACAAGTTCTCATCATTTATTCCCCTCCAAAAACACTACACAAACATGAGGGATGGCAAATACTTGACTCAACTGAGGTTTAATCAAACCGCAAGCTTCATCTCCCTTTTGTTCCTCCTTGCTTTTTTTCCCTTAAGAAATTGGCAGTGTAGCCCTATAATTTTCCCCCAATCGCCAGGCCAATGTGGGCTCTGTGCCATCGTTCCACCCATCGCTGTATATATTGTAAAGAACGGACTTGTTCCCGTAGCACAGGAAGGATCTCTTCTTCTGTATTCATAACACTTCGAACAAACATTTTAATCCTTTACTGAAAGACAAATCTCTGTGTACGCAGTTGCCACCCGTATGCTTCGTTCTCAATATTTTCAGGTCTAGATCAGGTTCCTCCGTTTGAAATTTCACAGTGCTGTCGTCACGCTCGACTGCTGCAATGGATATTTACAGGAGATTAGATGAATGTATGGAGGTTTAATTTGTAATGAGGTGGAACAGATCACCTTCAGTCCGCGTGGAAACAGTATTTTGTTTGTGTTCAAGCTAATTAACATCATGGAAGCTCATCAAGAGCTCAACAACTGAGCCACCAGGGAAATCTGTGGCAAACTGAACAAGCAAGGCCCCAAATCTCAGCCTTTCGCTGTCCAGATCAATTACTCACATAATTTAGGTGTTGGATTGAGAGGTGTTTTGGATGGCGGTACTGACACGGGCCGAAGTAGGAACTATTTGTCCTGCATTGATTCTCTACGCAAAAGTGGGATCCATCACGCATCGGCCTGTGGCTGTTTGAAGGAAGTTGGACTGGTGTTGAAAGTATTGGCAAAGCTGATTCATAATAAATGCACCCAGCAGACTGTGGCGCCACTCTCGCATGTGCCTCTGCATATGAGCGTTGCTTTGTGTGTGTGTTAGGTGAGTTTGTGAGACAGCATGTGAGCGCATGTTTTTGTGTCTGTGTATGTAATGGAATCAAAGTTTGTAATTCCTCTTGAATGATAGCCCCACTATTTATTTCCAAATGTAGGCTCAGGACTGAAATGTTATGGATCACAGCCTTTCTTAACATGAGAAGCGGTGTAACAGAAGATGTGAATTAAGATGGCATTAAATGTCTCGGCTGCGTTTTCCAAAGTAAACGAGTGGTGTTTTTGATGGATAGAGGCGGCAGGAGAATTGCTAATCCAATTTTATAAATTAATTCAGCTTTGATTCTTTTTCTTCTGTTTCACCGCCAAAGAAAACAAACATGTAGCAATGGTTTGTCTAATTGTTTTAGAATCTGTCAGTCGAAACTATCATCTCTGACTCAGGCCTGACTCTTATTCAGTGAAAGTAGCCTACTGACTTCATCCACCAATACATGTATTTGTATAATATTAGTATAACCATAAAGAATTAGTATTAAGACAAGGCATGTAAAATAACTTTTTTCTTTTATATCTTAATTTATATCTCATCCAGAAGGACACATTAGAATCGCTTTAGATCATTCGTCATAATTTATTGTTGAAAGATCAATGCCATCGTACCTTGAGGCATGTGGACATTTCTAGCATCCTTTGTACTGTGTGTATCTCATATACGATGCGCCCCCTAGTGGTCCATATAAGAACACGTAAAGCTGTGCCTGTCATTGATTTTTTTTTTTTTTTTGTATCTAGAAAATGTATCATGACTTTATAAAAACTTAGAAACACAATTATTTGACCGAGAGGCTATTCACATTCACAAATAGGTAGGCTAATTATTATATAGAGTGGGGAAAACGCCCCCCTTAAGGACTGTAAAAAAAAAAAAAAAATTGTAAAACAAAGGTTAAATGTGTTCAGAAATTTTTTTCATACTTTTAGTGACACTGACATAAATTATAAACCAAGTATGAAAAATCCCCATGGGGGCGTTTTCCCCCACTCTACCTTATAGGCTACCACTATATTTTCATATATTGAAGAAAAAATACAACACCACTATGTTAACAAGAAAGCATGTACTTTTTAGACACCCCATTTCTATAAAGACCAATTCACTCAGTCTGGAACATTGAATTGTGTCTATAGGTCACCATAGTAGCCTAAGCCATCTTTTATACGCATATATGTCTATCTCTCGCTCTCTCTCTCTCTCTCTCTATATATATGTATTTGGTTCTGTGGCTAATTTTACACAATGATTACAAAACTGGTTTATATTTAATGAAAAATTATCCTTGTTTAATGAACTATTATTTATAAGTTTTTTTTTTCCTTCTGGTGCCTGAAATAGAGGGATTTTGGTCAATATTGATAATTAAACAATATTTTATTTATTTATTTATTTATTTAGTCATTTAGCAGATGCTTTTATCCAAAGTGACTTACGAATGAGGACATAAGAAGCAATCAAAACCAACAAAAGAGCAACAAATTAGAATAGAGAGTGCTAGAGTTAGAGGGTTAAGTAAAGATGGAACAGATGAGTTTTTAGCCATTTCTTGAAGATTGGTAAGGATTCGGCTGCTCAGATTGAGTTCTGCTTATTTTGCTGAATGTGTTTTTGTGCTGGCACCTTGGCTGGTTTAGGCAAAGAGTATGGTCTTCTGTATGACAATAAAACCGCCAGTAGGTGGCAGCAAGTCCCTGTTTTTGCTGAATCATTATATCAAAGGATTCGTTCAAAACGGCTGATTCAATAGAAACGAAGTGAGACCGAAATTAAACAGAATGAAACGCCATGTTGCTCTGTCTGCACTGTTGTATGAAACTAATAGCACATTTGTGCTTGCGGGCTCGCGCACATGCGCTGATATACAGAAAAGTACATTGCAAGTGCAATGAATCTAAACACTTAAAAACTCATACATGGGTATTTTTTGTTTCATTGCTGGAATTATGTCATTTTTCTAACTGTATTCTAATGGGTTTCATCGCGCAGTGGATGCTTTTGGACTCTCAAGACGTGTTTTTTTTTTTTCCTCAAAGTTGGATAATATCAGCTCTCCTATCGTCTCAGTCCCTCACAGTCACACCTACATTATGTCAGGAGAATGTCTTTAAATTCTAATCAAGGAAAAATCATACCTTCTGTTGTCTTCTTTTTAGAAGATCTTCAAAAGTTGCGCTTGAACCATTTTGTGCGAAAAATGACGAAATTGCTTCTGCCTGTGCACAGCTTGTTACAGAACTGAGTTCTGATTGGCCAATCGCCGTTACTTAGTTAGTATATGATCAAAAGTGGATCATTTTAACATTTCATGTCAATAAGTTTTACGTAATACACAAAATTAATAATCCAAAGGGGATGGTAAGGGGTGGTTTTAAAGAGGTGATGCTTTTTGTCCCCCCTCAATTCGAGCCCTGTATATATATATATATATATATATATATATATATATACATACATACAGTGGTCGAATTGTAAAAACAAAAATAAACAATAAATATTTTTGAAAAGGTTTTTATTTAATGTAAAAATTAGGCTTATTAAATGAACTATTATTTATATATTTTTTTCCTCCTGGGGCCTAAAATGGAGGAATTGATAATAATTTTGATATTGATAAATATTAATAATTAAACTATTTTGCTGAATGTGTTTTTGTGCTGGCAGCTTGGCTGGTTCAGGTCAGTCATGGATAAATAAATATAACAATAAAACCGCCAGTAGGTGGCAGCAAGTCCCTGTTTAAAATGGTTTATTGAATCATTAAAATCAAACGATTAATTCAAAATGGCTAATTCAATCAGAAAGGAAACAAGTCAGTTATCTGACTTCATGACCATGTAAGATGGCGAAGCAACTCTTCATGGTTAGCTTCATGTTCCAATTCCTTAAAAGTTTGTCATTGTACATTAAGTCTGGCTTCTATTATGGTGGTCAAGTGAAGTGGTCATAGGCCTTTGGGCATATGGCCAGTTGACCTGTTGGCTAATTTGTTCTGTAGATATTCACAGTCAGAGAGGTTCGGCTCCATTTAGCACATGACTCATTGTACTCTGATTTGACTGTTTATATACGTGAGAATCCATAACCAGATTTTGATTAAACCTTCGTCCAGAAGGACGTCATTTATTTTTACATAGCAAAAAGCATCTTACCTATTAGTGTCATATTGTACACCTCACTGCTCACACAAATACATAAAACTAAACCATATATGACACAGACGAATGGCAGTTTTTGTGTTCGGCCGCTTTGTGGAAACGATTCTGAAGCATCTATCCATCAAAGTACGAATGACATATTTATGGCTTTACTGCTGAGACCATTTCCCTCTTTACATAGATATTACCTCCTAAATCTTGCAGCTACATTAGAGTTATTCAACCTGGCAGGCATGAAAGCATGAGGCAAGCATTGGAGGAGAGACCTGCACCCGCATGCTGGCATGAGGAGAAGTTATCATGGATTAATGCCTTGTTTCAGCTCAAAGGAATACCTCATCAGAACTGCTTGAGCGGGACTGTAGGAGCAAGCGAGTGAGGATATGTAGGTGTTGAGTCAGTGTTTCCATGGTGGCGTTGCAGAAGAAAGCATGGTGCGCTTTCTGTGCAGTGACACCTCATTGACAGGTATGTCAGAGTGGTGTGCTGGTGTCTGGAGCCAGGCGGCAGTAACACAGAGCTTGTTGGAGTAAATCTGTCGTCGCAATCCCCTAAGAGGTCTCACCAGAGTGTGAGGCGACACGGTTCTTGTCCGCCCCCGCGAGACATGGAGTTTGACCAAGACCACCAGTGCATCTTGGCCGGTCCTTGTGAAATAGTTTAAATGCTTTCAAACCTCATCCACTGAGAGTTTTATTGGGTATACCACAATAAAAAGTCTCTATATTTGAATTTCGATTTAAATGACTGTTCAAATTAATATAAGACGACTATTTCAGTATATTCTGCCCGATGAGAGGAGAAAAGGTGGCGCTAAAAAAAAATACAATACACTATGAACCTGAAATAGCCCTGGAAAAATAGTCCACATGATCCTCTTGATACTCCGTTCTGCATTCCCTTCAGCTCAGCACGTTTGTTAAGCCTCAGATGTAAACATGCTTGTTTCCTGGCTCAACCGTTCTTCTGAGCACTGAGCATCGCAGACATGCACGTAGTCAGAGGGAAGGAGAAAATCCACTCAGAAGAATGTGGCTGTTTGACGTGCTCTCACAGCTAATAATGGATGAGAGCAGAGAATATTAGAGTGGCGCGGTTAGGAGCTGACATGTTGTGATAGAATAAAAGTGCTATGTAGGTCTTCATAGGGAAATTCCCAAGTGTTTACACTATGATTGGTCAAATTGACAGTCATAACAAGGTCTCAAGAGGAAGCACAGCAGTTAACACTCGTCTCCTATTTGTCGTTACTGACATATCCAAACCTGTGTGAAGTTTAAAAGAATACATGTCTGTATTGACAAAAGGGAATATTACAGAATGAGTATAAGCCCAATTTAAAGCATTTGTGGCATAATATTAATTACCACAAAATTTAGATTAATTTCTTTAAAAATGCAATGAATTATTTGATGGTGAGATTCTTACAATGAAAGCTATTGGGCCAAAGCAGAAATGAGCAGCTTGTAATTTTATAAAAGACCTTGCATTAATTCTTCTATTAAAACTAAAACCATAAAAAATGTTGCTATACTTGAAAAAAATGAATGTTAAGTGAAATAAAATATATATAAAAAAACATATTTTATTTCAACTAGTTGCCAAGGCCTCATTTAAAGAAATTAGTTAATTAATAATACTACTACTAATAAATAATAATAATGAATGAAAACTATATAGACAAAAGAAAATAAAATAGTTATTAAAAAAATATTCAAAATATTAATAAACTATACATGCACCAAAAAACACTGACATGCACATTGTTTACAATTTTGATATATATTACGTTTATATTAAGTTTAAATTTGGCCCCATTCACTTCTATTGTAAGCGCCTTACTGTAACCCAGATTTGTGCTTTTTTGAAAGAAAAGGAGGGACAAGTCTAAATGTTTTTTTTTTTGTAGTTTTCAACATTCTGCCACAAGTATTGTCAACCGAGTTTAACTTGTTATATGCTTAGGTTTAATATGTCCGCTGAAAGACATCTCATTGATTGTAGTGTGCTAAAATTCTGCATTCAAGATGATGTTGCTTTAAAAGCGCCCTGCATCCAACAGCATATAGGATCTCTCCAGACAGGAGAAGAGTGTGTGTCTTGCAACAGTAGTAGAGCAATAGACAGAGACAGAGAGACAGAGAAATGTTATTGCACTGGAACATGGATGGGAGTCTGGCGCGCGTGCTAGGGGGAGACTCCACATTTCCAGACTGGCTCTGCTCTGGCGGGTGACTGAGTGGGTGTGTGTGTGTGTGTATGTGTGAATGTGTTTGGAGGGGGCTACACTGCAGCACACTGTTCAAACTGTTTATGCATACCAGCCTGCTCTGAGTGCCTCTTTGTCATGAGCTGTTTACTTAAACTTATTTTGGGAAAATTCCACATGACTGGACGGGATTTCACCATAAATCATTGAATCTGCAGCTTTGTGTAATGATAACTTCTGTCAGTCATTTAGTCCTCATAAGCTCTTTTTCTGCTTTGTGTTTTTCCATAGAACTGACTGGTATTGTGCAGCCTATTGTGTGTACTGAATGAGTGTGCACGCAACGGAATTGGAAGAAATGAAAAGCTCAAGAATTGAGTAAAAATAAAACATGTGTTTTGTTTTATTATGTGAAGCGCTTTGAGAAACTGTTTAAAGGCGCTATATAAAAATAAAGTTATTATTATTATTATTATTATTATAAATAATGTGCGATTTTCATCATTAACAGTTAGCATTTACTTGAATGCAGTTGGTTCACATATACTGTCACAATTGTTTTGAGTTTGAAAATACCCACTACTTCCACTAGATGGCATCAGTATATACTGTATACAATATGCTGCATATTAATCAATACAAAGCAGCTGAGAGTCTGAGACAACCAGTCAAAATGCTTCTATTTTGCAGTTTGCTTTCAAACAATAAAAAAATAAAATTTTTATTACAAATTGTTTTATAATCATTTATAATTTAAAACAAGTTTTTAAAATTACAAACTATATTTCTAATTTAATAGAATATTTTAATAACAAATTATTTCATCAGCATAAAAATATGAATGAAGGGTTAATTGAAAAATATACATGGAATATAAATGTATAAATATCTTCATATTGTACAGTATGTTCCTCTTTTCTTTTATTGACCAGTGTACTTGAGATGCCTTGATGTGAATACTTAAATATAAAATATTTAAAATTATTTATTTATTTAATTATTTATTTATCCATCCATTCGGATTCCTAAAACCTCACACCAAGGTTTCAATGGAAAAAAGGCCTTAAATGTTGTCTTAATGTGGTCTCTGAGTTTTTGGATCACACTGTAGTATTAAATGACAAGCAATTCAAGAATAAGCGAATGTTCCTCTTAAAAACGATGTTTGCATGTAGTCAGCTTTTATCTGGTCCTCATCATCTATGACTTTCACTCTGTTGGAGAGTGAAGGTAAAGTAATAAATCAGATTTTTATAGAGAGGTAATGTGCTGAAGGAAACAATAATGGAACTCTGTCATACCTCATATTTGCTTTCCGTCTTTTATACATGTTGTAGGATGTAACAACCATAAACACAAGCAGTAAAAATCCAGCCACAGCAGCAAGACCAACAAACACGTTATGAAGATTTGACTTGGGAACATCTACAAGAAAAAAAAAGTTGATTGATGACCTTTAACTCATGTAATTTGTGATAAGATGGTAATAGTGCTGGTTCATCATGTGTTATTGGTTCATATGGTGAAGGACAGGGTAAAAGAGTTGAAATACTTTCCTTGCAGGATTTTATCCATTTGCTGACAGAGTGATACAATTTGATGACATTACTTGTTTGAATGGTGTAATTTAAATGAAGGTTTATCAAGATACCTTATCAAAATACCATAAGTTGTCTTTAACTGTAAAGATAGCTAAGAGGAAAGCAGAGATTGAGTTTGACATTATATAGGAGTATAAAATAGCAGTATGTGGCAGATTATTGTTATTGTCTGTCATTTAAATATCATATTGTCTCAATTATGATCATTTTTACCTCTTAAAATAATACAAATAATTTTTATCTCGGACCTCTAAGATATGAAATAAGTATGCACTATGCATATACAAATATATACAATATAATAAGTATTTGAATTATTTGGTCAGATTTGTAAGATATGCACTTTTATTTAGATTCCTCCAGATTTACCTCCAGAATCACATGACTCTCCGTTGGATATCAGCATGTGTCGGGTGTTATCCAGTGACCCGTCATTGATTTCTGGCTTTATCCCCAGTAAGTGGCACATTAGAGGGTAAACCTTAACGGTTTCTGTGGAAATCTGGTCCTACTGCCCTAAAGAAAGGCTTTGTCCATGTCCTCATTGTCATAGCCGTGTTGCCCCTTGTAGGTCTGGAATACGTAGAACTGGAATAGCATTTAGAACATATGAAATGATCCCATATAGCATAATGTTTTCTATGTACACTGAACAAAATTATAAACACAACACTTTTGTTTTTGCCCCCATTTTTCATGAGCTGAACTCAAAGATCTAAGACTTTTTCTATGTACACAAAAGGCCTATTTCTCTCAAATATTGTTCACAAATCTGTCTAAATCTGTGTTAGTCAGCACTTCTCCTTTGCCGAGATAATCCATCCACATCACAGGTGTGGCATATCAACATGCTGATTAGACAGCATGATTATTGCACAGGTGTGCCTTAGGCTGTGCCAAGGCTTCATATACCTTGTCAAGCTTCCCTTCTTTGGGCAACAGCAGCCCAAAAGGTCCATAGTCCACCATGTGAAATTTCAGATCTTTCAAAGAGAATCCAGGGATGTTAGTGAGTATTATCTCTTTTACATCTTCCCCTTTGAACACGGTGCTCATGCCATGGTCAGCTGTGATGATGATATTCAGATGGTCACTGAGTCCGTGTTTCTCAGCAGTTTCCCATATGTAGCCCACAGTTTGGTCCACTTTCTTGACCGCCACTTTCAATCTTTAAATTAATGTAGAAACAACATAAAGACAGAGTATTTTTTGATATTTGTTTAATCGAGAGTATCATTGATACCAATACTACTGATGTCTCTATGAAATTGTTCTTTTTCCTAATATTTAACCATTGGCTATAGCCATTCAGCATTACAGTATAAGTGAGAGCTATCAATTTTAACATCTATTAGACTTAAAAAAATAACAACTTTTAATTTAAGTGAACTTAAAACAATCTTTGCAAAAAAAACATTATAATAAACGTCATATTTAGCTGTGCTGTGCCCTTCAGGAAGTAGGAAATATACAGGAATTGTATAAGTTATCAAATGCTAAATTCTAAATTAAATATAGATGAATCCTTAAAGCTACAAAAGGGTTTGATTTCCTTTATTTTTCTTCTGTTCTTTGATTAACAGACATCTTAGCACCGGGTTAGTAGGTTATTTTGGCTGCTTTAAGAGCTGCCACTGCTGAACATGACGTGGATTTGAGAGGCATTGTGTTTTCTCGCAACTCATTACTTTTTATGGCATGCTTCAAGCATGCTACAAGCACAGTATAATGGCTGACAGGACAGGAAAAATCGTTTTTCATGACATGTGGCCTGACAACATCTCATCTGATCGCAGTTCACTGTTGTACTACTGAAGCTCCTTGTCACCTGTACCTTTTCTGCGCTTGTTTGACTAGCGCCCTGGTGCTGAGGCGAAGTTGGAGGGTTAGTCTGAAAAGTTTCCAGTTTGATGTGACAGTAAAGACGTTCTGCGTATAAATAAAAACAATTCTTGTCAAGAAAAAAAAGACAGAAGTAGCAGTTGTGAGTGGGGTTGCCAACCCTATCTCCACCCCTGTGTTAATTGCCTTAAATATTTTTAATCTGTTAAAATGAGAATGAATCGCCTGTGTGTGCTAATTTTGACCGCACTAGTTCATACATTGGCAGTTACATATATCCAACGCATCTTTCATTGCATTCATGGTAAATGTTTGATCAGTTTGTGTATTCCTTAAGAATCGAATCCATGACATTAACATTGCTAGCATTATGCTCGTCTGTTTGGGCTACAGTAAATGAACACTCAAAGTATATTGTGATCTTTTGTGAACTTTACTCATGCCAAATATACACTATAAATGTGGCACAGCAGCACTTCTGAAGTGGTATTTAAGTGTCTTTACACAATATTTAATGCTTCTCAGAGGTGGCATAAATACATTTCCACAGCAATCTCAACTGTCCACTGTGATTACTAGTGACTAAGGTGGGTCAGAGCAGACATAATGCATATTTTTTTATTCCTTTACATTGAAATTTGCATCAACAAAGAGCAACTTTAAATTGACTGCATAAAGACGCATTTAGGCAATTTTAGTGATTTTCATAAAAATAAAAACAGATTCTTCAAAATTTACTTCTATATGTTTTTGCTTGCATGTATTTATGCCAAATGTTAGTAAGTATTCATATACAGGTGTATATTCAGTGGTCTGATTAAGAACTGATTCATCATAATATTTACACTATGAGAAGGTAACATGTATCTAAAACTTGCATTTTGTAGTGTCACTGTATATTATCTAGGCCAGTACTTCCCTTACTAGATAAGAGGGTGAAGTGTGTAGGACTGGTGATGGTCAGGAAAGGTGGAGTGACATATGCTGCCTTGACTCCTTCCTCAGCCATTTTGTCCAGGTTTGGGGTGTCCACATCTCGGTCGTAGTCCCACCTGAACCCATCAAAGCTGATTAGTAGTAGTTTGTTTTTGCCTGTGGTACAGCGATCTCTGACTGGAGCAGAAAGAGTCGCAGGGAATATAAACAGCAAACACTCAGTGCCAGTAACATGACAGGTATTCCACTACCACTGTTGATGTAACAATCTTGCTTTTCCCTGGCTAGTCTGATGGTTGTTTCTGATATAAAAGCCTCATCTTTTGATTGATCCTTTTGTCTGTTTTTGCCATTACTTTCTGCACACTAAAGTTCACATTTCTGATGTTTATAAGGTGAATTACATGCTCATGCTATCTTTTATCAAGTGGCTTATCAGAAGTTATGGGGGAAAACAATTATACAGCTCTTTTCTGAACAGCATTCTATGATTTACAGCTCACTGCTTATATAATGAAACATGGTGTTTTCTATCAAGGTTGTACACTGTATTGCGTGAAGGTAAAGATAAGCATCTAACCAGTCATTAGACTCATTGCCTAAGTGGGTTATTTATCTACACTTGTGCAGCTGAAATGGCAAAAAAACTGATCATTTGGACTTTGTCAATCAGACAGTGCTTCAAAAGGTGAGCTACAGTATAAAATGGAAGCTGCATGGGGGCTGTTTCTTTGTAAAAGCTTTCTACGTGTGAACAGTATTGTGGCCCTTGAGTTGTTGATTAATTTCTGTTCTTAACCAACTTGGGAATCATCTTCTCCAACTGGACCAACAGCTTGGACATTCCTGCTGGTCTTTTCGGCATGGAATCCTGCTGTCTTTAAGCACGAGGTTATGTTAAATTATGAATGGTCATTGATGACAAAAGGTATTTCCATTGTTTTTACCACAAAATATTTATGTATATTCTTCGGTTTATTTGATTTTGAAATGATGCACATATAAAATTGTAAATATGTGACCCAAACAGGGGCGGACTGGGGCCAAAATGTGTCCCCCTGGACTTTTTGGCATAGAGTGGCCCACCAAACCCGGTCTCCACCACACCGCACCACACCATAAATGACTGGCATGCTTCTTTACATTATAATTTGTCTTTCCTGGTGTCGGCCTATATGGCAAGTAGTAAATAATTTTTAAATAACTTTTACGAGGGACAGTTAAATATCACTAAATCTAAATTCCTATATTATCAGTCCTTATGATACAATGCTCTGGTATCATCTAGAAGACTTGAATAGTGCAGAATGTGGACTGTTTTTATGGTGACTTTCTATTGGTCATATACAGTAGGCCAATTTGTCCTTTTGTAGGATCTATCATTTTAAGGAATAGAGCTCCAATTGTGGAAAAGAGTATACTAATTATTTTGATGATGAAAAATACAGTAAACAGTACTGTGAAATATATAATGTTACAATTTAAAAATAGCTGTTTTTGCATATATATATATATATAGTCAAATGTATTTTATTCCTGAGATCAAAGCTGAATTTTCAGCATCATTACTCCAGTCTTCAGTGTCACATTATCCTTCAGAAATCATACTAATATGCTGATTTGCTGCTCAATAAACATTTCTGATTATAATGAATGTTGAAAATTGTCGTGCTGCTTCATATTTTTGTGGAAAATGTGATACCATTCAATCTTGGATAAGATTAAAAAATATAAACTTATATTTTTCTTCAACAAGGTTGCATTAAATTGATTTAAGTGACAGTAAAGATATTTACACTTATTACGAAGAACGTATAGCTTATTTCAAATAAATTATGTACTTTAACTGAGAACCATTATACCAATAATAAAAACCATTATTAATAATTGATCACAAATAATAACTGATAATAATTAAGCAGCATTACAATTATTTCTGAAGGGACACTGAAGATGCTGAAAATTCAGCTTTGATTAAAAAAATAAATTACATTTTAAAATATCCAAAATAGAAAACCATTTTAAGTGTAATATTTCATCATTTTATTGTTTTCTGCGGTGGCCGAGAGAGCTCAACGCGCTGCAACTTCAGAAAACACATGCAAATAGAAAAAGCACCAGCAAATCAAGAAAACATCTTCATCAGTTTGACAGCAGGGGCCTGTTTCAATAAGGAGGTTCAACCAACTCTGAGTTAAAACTTGAACTCTGAGTTGACTTACCCTGAGATGGGTTTCCCTCATTTCAGGGTTAACATACTCAGAGTTTTCACTTAACCTCCTTTCTGAAACGGGCCCCAGGTGGTGCAAATGCTCACAACACAAACAAATAAAGAAACACACTGCAAATGCTCACAATACAACCAAATAAATTTTATTTGCAGTGTGTTTCTTTGCTTGTGTTGTGAACATTTGCAGCGTGTGTGTTGTCAAATTGACGAAAATTGTTTTCTTAATTTGTAGGCGTTTTTTTTCTATCTGCAGTGCGTTTCTTTTCTTGGTTGTGTTGTCAGCATTTGCAGCGTGTGCGTTGTATGAGGAAGTTGTATTCTTAATTTGTAGGTGTTTTTTCTATTTGCAGCACGTTGAGCTCTCTCGGCCACCGTAGTTTTTACTGTATTTTTGATCAAATAAATTAAATCTTCTTTCTAATAAATAAATAAAAGCCTTAATTGTTTAAAACTTTTAACCACCAGTGTGTATATAAAATAATGCATGTGAATTAATAAGCAAATTATATTTTTATTAGGCCTATAATATAAATTCCTTTCCTATGCACAGCACTCGAGAGCAAAAGTCTTCAGATTTACAATGTTCGAATCTAGAGTAAGATTGAGAATGATTTTTTTTTTTTTATAGATTTTTAAACATTTTGAAATCACTGAAGAAAGCCTATATAGAGACATTAACTCTTATATCATGCATAGATCTCATGTCTGCTGAAAACTGCTATGTTGTGTAGGCTACATTGACGAATAACGTAATGGCATTAAAATCTGAGAAATTTGAAAAGGCCAGTAGTAGTTTGCATTCCTGAAAAATGAATGTCGCTTAACATTTATTTATTTATCGTAAATGGTTGGCAAATATTGCTGAATTGTCTCGTCAAGTTTTGCTGCTTACATCTTACCTCAGCTTGCATTCAAGTCACGCGCAGCTCAGCGTCTGTGAACAGTAAATCCTGTCTTCTACACTTTGGCCATGTACTACAATTAATTTTTTTAATTTATATTTACGCAAAGGGCCGGCCCACATTGTAGGCTACAGGCCCACGGGGAAAACTCCCGGTGCTCCAGATTGCCAGTCAGCCACTGACCCAAAGGAATGTTTGTGTTATGAGTAATGCATCTGAGTGGTAGTTTCATGGTCCTAATCTAATTTAGTGTAATCCTCTAAATTGTGGTTCAGACCTGCACAAGATTCAGGAGTAATTTTGTACAATTGTTCTTTATAAATCTCTGGTGTGAATTGCTCTTTTGAGGCCATTGTGAAGCACTTCAATCATAATTAAGGCCAGGGCTTTGACTGGGCCACTAAATTGTGTTTTCTTGTGTTTGAAGCCTTTCAATTCTCCACAATTTGCACATCAGTGATGCATGAGTATATTTCACTGGCTTCCATTATGTTCAGACCAAGATAAAGAAAAGAGAATACAACAGTTTCCTATCATTATATTATATTATATAAGAAACACAAAAATGCCTGACTGATTTTCTAGTTTTAAACGTCTAGATCTCCAAGATATTCAAAGATCTACAAGCTCTTTAATCCTTAAAATCCACAATCCCGTTTATATTCAGTGTTAACACACACACACACACACACGCACAGGTACATAAAAAAAAAAAATGAATATCGTGAAAAACTGCATTTTTTTGTAACATTTCAAAAAGTGAAACTTTCATATATATTTTAGATTCATTACATGTTAAGTAAGACATTACAAAAGTTTTTTGTTTTAATTTTGATGATTAGATCTTACAGCTCATGAAAGTCAAAATCCAGTATCTCAAAATATTAGAATATTTCCTAAGATCAATCAAAAAAAGGATTTGCAAAGCAGAAAAGTTCAAGTTCTTTAAAGTATATTCATTTATGCACTCAATACTTTGTCAGGGCTCCTTTAGCACAAACTCCTGCATCGGTGAGGAATGGCATGGAAGCAATCAGCCTGTGGCACTGCTGAGGCACTATTGAGCCTTCAGCTCATCTGTATTGTTGGATCGACTTTTTCTTGAATATATCCCATAGATTCCATATGGGGTTCAGGTCAGGCATGTTGGCTGGCCAGTCAAGCACAGTAATATCATGGTCAGTAAACCACTTGGAAGTGGCCAAGCTTGGGTTCTGTGCCTCTCCAGTCTTCCTCCAGACATTGATTTCCAAATGAAAATGTACAAAATTTGACAAAAAAAAAGTTTTTCACGATATTCTAATTTTTTTTAGATGTACCTGTACATCAACTTGCGTTATTGATATTTGTAATTTCATGATCTTGACCCAGGCTTTCAATAACTGAAGTGCACATGCTAATATAGCTGCATTCATGTGATACACATTTAATTTCATAATGTATTTTATGATGCACTCTCCCACCATCACCTACTTAGTTCAGTCAAATGCTAGCTGTTTGAGGGTATGGTGATGTATTGTGACTATTGAGAACAAATGTACATACAGTAAAACTTTTGGACATAGTAAGTGATTTGTATCTTATGCTCTTCCATTGGAGATAAAGACATATATTAGTATAAATAATGATCCACCTCTTTATGATGTTAGAGATCTGAACAATATTATAGACTTTCTTAATTTTTTGTCTTTAACCTTTTAAGAAAAAATCAGCTGTCCATCTTAGAACGATGTTTGCATGGAGTCTGCTTTCATCTCATGCTCATCTCCTATGTCTTTTGCTCTGTTGAAGAGTAAAGAAAAAAGAAATGCATCAGATCTTCAAAAAACAGACAAAAACTGTCCCAAAAATGAACAAGTAACAAGTCTTAATGCATCTCTGTGCCGTACTTTGGAGTAATTTTGCATCTTTTATATCCATTGTAGGATGTAACAACCACAAACACAATCAATAAAAATCCAGCAACAGCAGCAAAACCATTGAACACGTTCTGAAGACTCGACTCACGAACATCTGTGTGTGTGTGAAAGAGAGAGAGAGAAAACAAAGTATTGTGAATTAAATTAGTTTCATTGATTGATCTGAATGTTATGTAATTTATGGTCTGAAGAGTGGCACCTACTGTATATCTTCTCAAGCTAACTCAAAGTTTACTTATGTGCAACACAGCTATTATATTATAGACTAAATGGGGCAAAATGTTAGCCAGATGTTTACATCTTTACCTGTCAACTAACCATTTTGTTCCTCTTCAAGAACTCGAGCTGTCTGGAGATGCTTTGGGGAACGCCTTCAGCGTAACCGGCTCTGAATACAAGTAAAATCTGTCCAAAGGATGGACGAGACACCACGGGCGAGGTGACGTAATGACCAGCTGCTATAAAAGCACGTGCAGTGAAACTGGCATCAGCTTTTGTCATTCATCAACCGCTACTCTGTGTGTGTCTATCGATCTATGAGGTAAGTTTTATTTAGAGTTGTTTGTTTTACAGTCACTTGAAATAAGCTCCACAATGTCTTTAAGTGCAGGGAACTAGCACTTGGGCAAGAGCAGATCGCATTACAGGCTGTATGTTCGTCACTCTGGGGATGCGCACAGTCCGTGTGTGGTCTGCTTGAGAGCAGAGCACGCAGAATCAGCTTTTGAGGTAGCTGACTGCCCGCTTTGTGAACGTTTGTCACTGCGTATGCTTGCTCTCAGAGGGCTCTCTTTGAGGAGGGAGCTTTCACCAGCGTTCCTCGTGGTACCGGCCCTGCTTTTGCCGAAAAGGGCGGGGCGGCGGCTGTGCTCGTGGGGATCTCAGATGGATCAGGTGGAGGGAATGAAGACGGGCGATCCCCTATCTTCTTCCTTTCCATCAGATCCAGCGCCCGCTCTCTGGGTTCGGAAGCCCGCACCGCGGTTTCTTCCCCCCAGAGAGAGAGGGCTTATTGTGAATGTGCAACATGCGTTGCCGAGGCGACGCATGCATTACGTCATTCTCATTCATATCATGAATCCTTTTCATATCAGACTGTTTACTCGTCTGGTTGTTTTTCTGCATTTAATTTTGAAGAATTAAATAATGTAAAAGATACATATATATATATATATATATATATATATGTGTATAGGAGCCTCTTGAGAAAAAAAAAAAAAAGCATTCTCAAGTGAGAGCACGATGCTTTACCTCTCTTACCTCTGAGGTCAGCCCCAACTGATGTTCCAGCTCCTCATTTAGGGGGGCGTCACTTCTCGTACTCCCCAGATTGTTGGAGTCAGAGTGGCGCTCCCAGGCCATAGCTTTCTAGGCAGATCTGCGGACCATCATTCTTGCTGGATAGTCTTCGGCTAAAACATCCAGCTGCCTATGGCTCAGGACTTCTGAGGGCCGGCCCCTCTGGGGAAGAACGGTGTACACCGCGCTGTGAGACGCTGTACCGGGCGAACTCTCCTCAGTGCCCTCAGGAGTTCGGTCTGCCAACCCTGCCACGTAAGGTGTTCCAGGGCGCAGCGAACACTGGCAACACAGTGGTGGTCTCTTATATAAACCACCAAGGAGGTCTGCGGTCGCGCCCCCTGTACAGGCTGACGCACCAGATCCTTGTGTGGTCCCAGGGCAAACTTCTCTCATTAAGAGCAGTTTACATCCCTGGGCATCTCAATGTGGGAGCAGACATCCTGTCGAAACAGGGGCTGTGGCCCAGGGAACGGATGCTTCACACCGAGGTGGTGAAGCAGATCTGGAGAGTGTTTGGCCAGGCTCAGGCGGACCTCTTCGCCACTCAAGAGACAGCGCAATGTCCCCTCTGGTACTCTCTAGTTCATCCAGCTCCACTGGGGCTGGATGCCATGGTACAGACGTGGCCGAGGCTTCGTCTGTAGGCCTTCCCCCGATTGCTCTGCTCCCCGGAGTTCTGGAGAGAGTGCACCGGGACAGGGTCCGGCTGCTGCTAGTAGCCCCGTTCTGGCCGGGCTGAGTGTGGTTCTCAGACCTGATTTCCCTCCTCGATGGCTCTCCATGGGAGATTCCCGTCAGGAGAAATCTCCTCTCACAGGTAGGAGGCATCCTTGTGCACCCCTGCCCGGAGTTATGGAGGCTGTGGGTGTGGCCCCTGAGGGGGCACGGCTCATAACGTTCAGTCTCTCAACCGAGGTTGTTGAGACCATCCTCCAATCCAGCCGATTTCGACCTTTGTCAGGTTCTACGGCCTGGACATGCAGGCCACTCCAGGCTCTTCCGTCCTCTTGCCCTAGATGTGCTCCGCAGGGATACACACTGGGCAGGGATTGGTAAGTCTGGCAGCGTGGATATCTCGTTCCCCAAAGCGTCTCCAGACGCAGCTCAAGTTCCTGAAGAGGAACGTCTTAGGTTACGTATGTAACCCCAGTTCCTCGAGGGAACGAGATGCTGTGTCTCTAGGCCACACTTCCAGCATCCCTGCCAGCACTTGCTTCATTCTAGAAGCTGACGCCGGTTTCACCGCACGTGATTTTATACCAGCTGGTCATTATGTCACCTCGCCCGTGGCGTCTCGCGATCCTTTGGACAGATTTAACTTGTATTCAGAGCCGGTTACGCTGAAGGCGTTCCCCAAAGCGTCTCCAGACGCAGCGTTTCGTTCCCTCAAGGAACTGGGGTTACATACGTAACCTAAGACGTTTTCTAGTATCAGATTTAGAAACAGGTAAAAAGCTTTAATTTGGATCTACCTCCAGAATCACATGACTCTCCGTTGGATATCAGCATGTGTTGGGTATTATCCAGTGACCCATCATTGATTTCTGGCTTTATCCCCAGTAAGTGGCACATTAGAGGGTAAACGTTAACGGTTTCAAATGGTCCAACAAACAAGTTTCTGTGGAAATCTGGTCCTACTGCCCTGAAGAAAGGCTTCATGTCCATGTCCTCATTGTCATAGCCGTGTTCCCCTTTATTTGTCTGGAATACGTAAAACTGGAAGAGCATTTAGAAAATATAAAATAATCACATAATAGCACAATGTTTTTCACGTATGTTTATTGTGTCAAATATAGGGATTTACTGAATCCTCACCCCACTGATGACATATCCTTGGTCTGCATAGAGAACGATGGGCAGGATACGTGGATGTTTGGAGTAATGCAGTCGGGCAGGCATGTCTTCTTTCTTGTAAACGTGAAGGTTTGGATGTCCTCCTTTCAAGGCATTATAAACTTTGTCAAGCATCCCTTCTTTGGGCAACAGCAGCCCAAAAGGTCCATAGTCCACCATGTGGAATTTCAGATCTTTCAAAGAGAATCCAGGGATGTCAGAGAGTATTATCTCTTTTACATCTTCCCCTTTGAACACGGTGCTCATGCCATGGTCAGCTGTGATGATGATATTCAGATGGTCACTGAGTCCGTGTTTCTCAGCAGTTTCCCGTATGTAGCCCACAGTTCGGTCCACTTTCTTGACCGCCTCGCGCCGCTCGGGAGAATCGGGCCCGTATTTGTGGCCGGTAGAATCAGGGTCACCAAAATACAAAGTGACAAAATCTAAGTTTTGATCTTTAAACCATTCCTTCATGACCTTGTCCACTTTCTCCCTCCATGCTGTCTCATTGATGTGGTCATAAAACCTTGGTTCCACCTCCTTTACTTGGATTGTTTCGTTCTGGTAAGTGGCCGCAGTACCAGGAAAGTGTAAGGATCCTGTTTTTTTACCCTAAGAAAGGACAAATTTACAAGTCCGTTATATCCTATTTAAATTAAATGTATATTAGGATGTGATATAGTATACTAAATATACTAAAGCTTTTGTGTCAAGCTTTTTGAGACCTGTCTTTGAGCGGTGATCCAAATGGGTAGACTGCCATTATCCCAGTATTCATCCACAAACTGTGTCATGTAGTATTGTTTCTTCTCTTGTGTGGTTGTATTGAACCAATTGTTATGAATCACACCATGGTTCTCAATGTACCTTCCTGGGGACAAATACATATTTTTTAGTGCAACGAATTTTACGAGTTTTGTGTTCTGCTGAGATACCCACAAGATTATGTTTGTTCGTTCATTTGGCAGTTACATATATCCAACACATCTTTCATTGCATTCATATTATACTGTATATATTTGAACAGTTTGTGCATTCTTTAGGAATCAAACCCATGACATTAGCATTGGTAGCTAGATGCTTGTCTGTTTGAGCTACAGTATATGAAATCTAAAAAGAATATTGTGATCCTAAAGCTGTCCATTAATTAAACATCCATTGCCTTTAATCTCTTTGCATCTTAATATGGCCCCCAAAATATTTGGACATATAAGCTGCATTTAAAAAATGTGTAAATTTCATTGCATTTTATAAGAGCAAGTGGCATTTGCAAACAATAAATTCTAGACTTTTTCTCAGAATTAACTTTACTTGTGCCAAATTTATTAGCAGTTCTGAAGTGGCATTTAAAAGTCTTTACATATTGTTTAATGCTGCTCAGAGGTGGCATACATACATTTTCACACAATTTCAACTGTATACTGTGATTTACTATTGACTAAGGTAGGTTAGAGCAGACATAATTTAGTCAGCATGATTTTTTTCTTAAGCAAAGAGCAACCTTAACTTTGCTGCATAAAGACACATTTAGGCATATTTAGTGATTTTTATAAAAGCCAAAATAAATAAATAAATCAAAATAATGTGCTTTTATATATTTCTGCTTTTATATATTTATGCCCAATGTTAGCAAGTTTACATACAGTGGTTCTGTGCACAGATATTCAGTGGTTTGATTAAGAACTAAATTAGCATATATTCCCTTAAAATTAACCATGGTTTTATTGTAGTAAAAGTGTAGTAACCATGGTTTTTTGGTGTATTGATTACCATTTGTATAACCACAATTTTACAATAAATACCATGGTTAAACTATGGTTAGTGTAGCAAAACCATGGTTAATTTGTGGTTACCATGGTTTATCAATACTAACCATGGTTTATTGGTTTAATTTGTAGTAAAACCATGGTTAATTTTTGGAATTGGAATGTAGCCTGTATCTAAAACTTGTTTTCAATCTATTTACTTTAAATTAGAAATGTTTTGCTTTTTCTCCTTACCAGATAACAGGGTGAAGTGTGTAGGACTGGTGATGGTCAGGAAAGGTGGAGTGACATATGCTGCCTTGACTCCTTCCTCAGCCATTTTGTCCAGGTTTGGGGTGTCCACATCTCGGTCGTAGTCCCACCTGAACCCATCAAAGCTGATTAGTAGTAGTTTGTTTTTGCCTGTGGTACAGCGATCTCTGACTGGAGAAGAAAGATTCGCAGGGAATATAAACAGCAAAACACTCAGTGCCAGTAACATGACGGGTATTCCACTACCACTGTTGATGTAACAATCTTGCTTTTCTCTGGCTAGTCTGATGGTTGTTTCTGATCTAACAGACTTTGACAGTTCCTTTTGTCTGTGGTTTTTTTTTTTTTTTTGCGCCAACCCTTTCTGCACACTAAAGTTCACATTATTGATGTTTATGAGATGAATTACATGCTTATGCTATCTTTTGGTATCTTATCAAGTGGCTTATCAGAAGTTATGGGACAAAAGCAATTATACAGCTCTTTTCTGAACGGCATTTCTCCAAATTACAGCTCACCGCTTATATAATGAAACATGGTGTTTTATATCAAGGCTGTATTGTGTGAAGGTAAAGATAAGCGTCTAACCAGTAATTAGACTAAGTGAGTTATTTATCTATGCTTGTGCAATTGGGATGGAAAAACTAAGCATTTGGACTTTATCAATCAGACAGTGCTTCAAAAGGTGAGCTACAGTATAGAATGGAAGCTGCATAAGGGCTGATTCTTTGCAAAAACTTTCTAAGTGAACAGTGTGGCCCTTGAGTTGTTGACTAATTTCTGCTCTTAACCAACATGGGAATCATCCCTGCTGAAATGACCACTACAACTTGCTGTGTTTTATTAGGTATCTATTCATATAAATAATGATCCACCTCCTTTAGATGATATTATATGTCTGATCAATATTATAGACTTTCTTAAAAGTAATAGAAATTCTGCAGTTCAAATGTTTTGTCTTTTTTGACCTTTTAAGAAAAAAAGACAAATATTATCCAGTGACCCGTCATTGATTTCTGGCTTTATCCCCAGTAAGTGGCACATTAGAGGGTAAACATTGACAGTCTCAAATGGTCCAACCAACCAACAAATTACTGTGGAAATCTGGTCCTACTGCCCTGAAGAAAGGCTTCATGTCCATGACCTCGTTGTCATAGCCATGCTCCTCTTTATTGGTCTGAAGTGGGTAAAACTGGAAGAACATTTAGAACAAATGATCACATATAATGTAATGTTTTCCATGCATTATTGCTTATTGCATCCATTATAGGTGTTAACTGAATCCTCACCCTATTGATGACATATCGTGGGTCTGCGAAAAGAATGATGGGTAGGATACGTGGATGATTAATGCAGTCGAGCAGGCATGTCTTTTTTTTTATAAACGCGAAGGTTTGGATGACCTCCTTTTAAGGCTTGATAAACCTTGTCAAGCATCCCTTCTTTGGGCAACAGCATCGCAGAAGGTCCGTAGTCCAACAGGTGGAACTGCAGATCTTTGTTAGAGAACCCTGGAATGTCAATGAGAACTCTTTCTTTTACTTTTTCTCCTTTGAACCTGGTGCTCATGCCATGGTCAGCTGTGATGATAATATTCAGATGATCACTGAGTTTGTGTTTCTCAGCAGTTTCCCGTATGTAACCCACAGTTTGGTCCACTTTTTTGACTGCCTCACGGTGCTCAGGAGAGTCGAGCCCGTACTTGTGGCCAGTTCCATCTAGGTCGCCAAAATACAAAGTGACAAAGTCTAAGTTTTGATCTTTAAACCATTCCTTCATGACTTTATCCACATTTTCCCTCCATGCTGTCTCATTGGTGTAGTCATAGGGTCTTGGTTCTACCTCCCTCTCCTGAATTGTTTCTTTCTGGTAAGTGGCCGCAGTGCCAGGGAAGAGTAAATATCCTGTTTTAAGACCCTAAGAAAAGGCACAAGATTTAGTGTACAGTAATCTCTGTTTCAGGTGTAATATTAAATCATTACAATTAAAAGGCTTAATTACACCAGTGTTTCCAGAAAGATTATTGTGGTTTGCTATCATAACTTGCTCTTAACGTAAATTTCAAAGAACTGAAGAATTTATCATCGGTGGTTTGAGATGTATCTGTCTTTGAGTGGTGATCCAAATGGTAGACTGTCATTGTCCCAGTATTCATCCACAAACTGCATAACGTAGTACAGGTGCATCTCAATAAATTAGAATGACGTGAAAAAGTTAATTTTTTCTTGTAAGTTATTTCAAAAAGTGAAACTTTCATATATTTTAGATTCATTACATTTAAAGTAAAACATTTAAAAAGTTTTTTTGTTTTAATTTGGATGATTAGAGCTTACAGCTCATGAAAGTCAAAAATCGGTATATTAGAATATTTACATTTGAGTTTCAATTAATGACCATCCCTACAGTATAAATTCCGGGTATCTCTTGTTCTTTGAAACCACAATAATTGAGAAGACTGCTGACTTGGCAATGGTCCAGAAGACGAACATTGACGCCCTCCACAAAGAGGGTAAGTCACAGAGGGTCATTACTGAAAGGAGTGGCTGTTCACAGAGTGCTGTATCAAAGGATATTAAATGCAAAGTTGACTGGAAGGAATAATTTGGGTAGGAAACGGTGCACAAGCAACAGGGATGACTGCAAGCTTGAGAATACTGTCAAGCAAAGCTGATTCAAACACTTGAGAGAGCTTCACAAGGAGTGGACTGAAGCTGGAGTCAGTGCATCAAGAGTCTCCACGCTCAGACATCTTCAGGAAAAGGGCTACCAAGCCACTTCTGAACCAGAGACAACGTCAGAAACGTCTTACCTAGGCTGTGGAGAAAAAGAACTGGGCTGTTGCTCAGTGGTCCAAAGTCCTCTTTTCAGATGAAAGTAAATTTTGCATTTCATTTGGAAATCAAGGTCCCAGAGTCTGGAGGAAGAGTGGAGAGGCACAGAATCCATGTTGCTTGAAGTCCAGTGTGAAGTTTCCACAGTCAGTGATGATTTGGGCTGCCATGTCATCTGCTGGTGTTGGTCCACTGTGTTTTCTGAAGTCCACAGTCAACACAGCCATCTACCAGGAAATTCTTAGAGCACTTCATGCTTCCTTCTGCTGACAAGCTTTATGGAGATGCTGATTTCATTTTCCAGCAGGACTTGGCACCTGCCCACACTGCCAAAAGTACCAAAAGTTGATTCAATAACCATGGTGTTACTGTGCTTGATTGGCCAGCAAACTCGCCTGACCTGAACCCCATAGAGAATCTATGGGGTATTGTCAAGAGGAAGATGAGAGACACCAGATCCAACAATGCAGATGACCTGAAGGCCGCTATCAAAGCATCCTGGGCTTCCATACCACCTCAGCAGTGCCACAAACTGATCACCTCCATGCCACGCCGAATTGAGGCAGTAATTAAAGCAAAATGAGGCCCAACTAAGTATTGAGTACATATACAGTAAATGAACATACTTTCCAGAAGGCCAACAATTCACAAAAAATGTTTTTTTTTTATTGGTCTTATGAAGTATTCTAATTTGTTGTGAATTGGTGGGTTTTTGTTAAATGTGAGCCTAAATCATCACAATTAAAAGAACCAAAGACTTAAACTACTTCAGTCTGTGTGCATGAATTTATTTAATACACAAGTTTCACAATTTGAGTTGAATTACTGAAATAAATGAACTTTTCCATGACATTCTAATTTATTGAGATGCACCTGTATTCTTTCCTTTGTGTGGTTGTGTTGAGTTGAACCACACGTTATGAATCACACATGGTTCTCAGTGTACCTTCCTATAGAAAATAAAATAAAAAAAATAAATAAAGAATAGTAAACATTAGATTGTTGCTTATGAGTTCTGTATGCAGTTTTTTGTGCATAACTCTGTCTGATCACTTTGAATGGTATCCATTCTTATCCATATTTCAAGAGAAGGAAAGTGAAACATGAAAAATGTTAATAAAAACTATAATAAAAATTCTGAAAAAAATTTCACAATAAAGGATTTTCATTAAAATCTCATTTTAGTAAAATACTACAATTAATTAATTATTTTATAATACATACAATATTGTAATTTCATATTAAACCACCCATTATGCTAGAAAAATCTTGCTATTAATAATTTTATTTTTTTATATAATATTGCAATTTAGTAATAAATGCAACATTTCTATCAAAATATCATACATTTTTATAAAAATATACTATTTATTTATTTTTTAAATACTGTATACTCTTTTTTTAATTTCACAGTAAAGTACACACATTTCCATAATATTATTTTATATTAAACATACATTTCCATAAAAATATCAGTTCCCTTCCAGGAACTTCGAGCTGCGTCGAAACGCATATGGGAACGCCTTCAGCGTGACCAGGCTCTGAATATGATGTGTAATCAGTCAAACAAGGGCGAAGCGTCACGGGCGGGGTGACGTCACGACCAGGAAGCATATAAGCACGTGCGGCGGAGCCGGCTTCAGCTTTTTGTCATTCAGCGAAGCGCTCTGTGTGTGTCAGTCTTATTTACTGTTGTTTGTCCTAGTTTTAAGTGGAAAGCATTCAGTATCATGCCAAAGCCAAGGGCAAGCTCAGGGGTGAAGCTTTCAGCCTGGCAGCGGCTGCCGAATGTGTCTCCTTGGGTCCTGCAGACCGTAGCGAGAGGCTATCGTATTCAGTTCGGCGGGCCACCCCCGCCGTTCTGCGGGGTTGTTATGACTGCGGTCCGCCCCGGGCAGGCTCTGGTTTTAGAACAGGAAGTTGGTACTCTGCTGAGGAAGGAAGCCATCGAGTTGGTTCCTCCTCACGAGACCCAGTCCGGTTTCTACAGCCGGTACTTCATTGTTCCGAAGAAGGATGGAGGGCTGAGGCCCATACTGGATCTGCGTCTACTGAACCGCTCAGTCAGAAAGCTGAAGTTCAGTATGCCTACTATCAAGCAGGTCGTGACTCAAATCAGGTCCGAGGACTGGTTTGTCACGATAGATCTCAAAGACGCATATTTCCATGTTTCCATCCTTCCTTCTCACAGAAAGTTCCTGAGGTTCGCCTTTGGGGGCAAAGCGTACCAATATCGGGTTCTTCCCTTCGGCCTAGCACTTTCACCCCGCACTTTCACCAAGTGTGTGGATGCGGCACTGGCCCCTTTGCGGCTTCAGGGCATCCGCATACTCAATTATATCGACGATTGGTTGATCCTCGCTCAATCAGAGCGTTTGGCGGTTCGGCATCGAGATGTCGTTCTCGCCCACATGAAAGAACTGGGATTGAGACTGAACGCCAAGAAAAGTGTGCTTTCTCCGGTTCTGAGAATCACTTATCTAGGCGTGGTGTGGGATTCGACCACGATGCAGGCACGATTGTCCCCTGCTCGGATCGAGTCGATCCTTACTACAGTCAGGAGAGTGCGAGAAGGCCAGTCACTCACTGTCAAGCAGTTTCAGAGACTGCTGGGGCTCATGGCAGCTGCGTCCAGCGTGATACCTTCTGGCCTGCTGTACATGAGACCCCTACAGTGGTGGCTCAAGACCAAGGGGGTCTCCCTGAGGGGAAACTCACTCCGCGCTGTCAAAGTGTCACGCCGTTGTGTCCGTGCCTTCGACATGTGGAGGAATCCTTGGTTCTGGTCCCAGGGCCCGGTGTTGGGAGCTCCTTGTCGCCGCGTCTCGCTAGCGACGGACGCTTCCCTCACCAGTTGGGGTGCGGTCATGAGTGGCCACCCTGCCCGCGGTCTGTGGAGAGGTTGCCACCTGACGTGGCATATCAATCGGCTAGAGATGTTAGCGGTGTTCCATGCACTCAAGCACTTCCTCCCAGACCTGAGAGATCACCACGTGCTGGTGCGCACCGACAGCACGGCAGTGGTCTCTTACATCAACCACCAAGGAGGTCTGCGGTCGCGCCCCTTGTACAAGCTGGCACACCAGATCCTTGTGTGGTCCCAGAGCAAGCTCTTATCTCTGAGAGCTATGCACATACCTGGGCATCTCAATGTGGGAGCAGACATCCTGTCGAGGCAGGGGCTGAGGCCCGGGGAATGGAGGCTTCACCCCGAGGTGGTGAAGCAGATTTGGGGTATTTTCGGCCAGGCCCAGGTGGACCTCTTTGCGACTCAAGAGTCAGCACAATGTCCTCTCTGGTTCTCGCTGACCCCTCCAGCTCCTCTGGGACTGGACGCTATGATACAGACGTGGCCGAGGCTCCGTCTGTACGCCTTCCCCCCGATCGCTCTGCTCCCTGGAGTTCTGGCGAGAGTGCGCCGGGACGAGGTCAGTCTACTGTTAGTAGCACCGTTCTGGCCGGGCCGAGTATGGTTCTCGGACCTGATATCTCTCCTCGACGGCACTCCGTGGGAAGTGCCCGTCAGGAGGGACCTCCTCTCACAGGCCGGGGGCACCGAGGTGCACCCTCGCCCGGAGTGATGGAAGCTGTTGGTGTGACCCCTGAGGTGGCACAGCTCATAGCTTCCGGTCTGTCAACCGAGGTTGTCGAGACCATCCTCCAATCCAGAGCTCCCTCTACGAGGAAACTGTACGCCTTGAAGTGGAGGCTCTTCACTTCTTGGTGCGGGGACCGCCAGCTCGACCCAGTCAACTGCCCCGTTGGTGCAGTACTGGAGTTCCTGCAGGCCCGTTTCTCCGCAGGGGTAACCCATTACACTGTTAAGGTCTACGTGGCAGCTATTTCGTCATACCATGCCCTTACCGGTGGCCAGTCAGTGGGTAGACACCCCCTGGTTACACGTTTCCTCCGCGGTGCGCTGAGGCTGAGGCCTCCGGTACGATCTCGTCCCTATGTGGGATCTGGCTGTGGTTCTGGAGGCTCTGTGCAATGCACCTTTCGAGCCCATTCAGGAGATAACTGAGAGACTCCTCACTATCAAGACCATTTTCTTATTGGCTATCACCTCTCTGAGGAGGGTGAGTGACCTTCAGGCCCGGACTACGGCCTCTATTCACTTTGCGCCCGGTTCGGCGAAAGTATTCCTCTACCCCCGCGTGGGGTATGTTCCGAAGGTCCCATCGGTCGTTCCACAGCCGGTCGTACTGCAGGCCTTCTGTCCTCCTCCCTTTGGGGAGCCAGACCAGGAGAAGCACTAGACGCATACATCCACAGGTCCTCCCTGTGGAGAAAGCGGACCAGCTGCCCGTGTGCTATGGTCCGCCTAAGAGGGGTCTTCCTGCTACAAAGCCCTCCTCTTAGTAGGTGGATTGTGGGTGCCATGGCTTTGGCATACGAGGCCTCTGAGCTCCCCCCGCCGGTGGGAGTCAGAGCGCACTCAACCCGAGGTGTGGCGGCCTCCAAGGCCTTCTGGGCAGGTGTTCCATGCAGGACATCTGCAACGCAGCTGGGTGGTCCACGCCCCTGACTTTCGTTAGGTTCTATGACCTCGACATCCGAGCCACTCCCGGCTCCTCTGTCCTTTCGTCCTGACACCAGGCAGGGACTTGTCAGTCTGGCGGCGTTGGTATCTTGTTCCCATATGCGTTTCGATGCAGCTCGAAGTTCCTGGAAGGGAACGTCTCAGGTTACGTATGTAACCATGGTTCCCTGAAGGGAACGAGACGCTGCGTCGCGTTGCCACACTTCCGGCATCCCTGCCAGCGCTTGCTTCATGACTTGAAGCTGAAGCCGGCTCCGCCGCACGTGCTTATATGCTTCCTGGTCGTGACGTCACCCCGCCCGTGACGCTTCGCCCTTGTTTGACTGATTACACATCATATTCACATATTCACGCTGAAGGCGTTCCCATATGCGTTTCGACGCAGCGTCTCGTTCCCTTCAGGGAACCATGGTTACTTACGTAACCTGAGACGGTAATTCTTTTTATGGCTATTGTAAATCAATCAGTTGTGATTAATTAATTACTAATCAATCATAAATATCTTCACTATTGGATGCAAATAGATGTTGTTTAACAGTTTATCTTGATATGAAGAGGCTGAGGCATGTATTATTATTTGGCATAAGACTTAAGTTTGTCTTTCGTTGTCTTTTTCTCCTTACCAGATAAGAGGGTGAAGTGTGTAGGACTGGTGATTGTCAGGAAAGGGGGAGTGATATATGCTGCCTTGACTCCTTCCTCAGCCATTTTTTCCAGGTTTGGGGTGTCCACATCTCGATCATAGTTTGTTTTTGCCTGTTGTACAACGATCTCTGACTGGAGCAGAGAGACATGCAGGGAACATTAGCGGCAAAATAGTCAGTGCAAATAACATGATATAGGTATTCCACTACCACTGTTTTACATGGAAACAGCCTTGTCTCAGCTCTCTGTTCATTGACTTATTCTTTTGTCTAGGTGCTTTGCCATCAGTTTTTGCAGACTTAAGTTCACATTATCATTGAGGTTTATGGGATGGATTGCATGTTTGTGTTATCTTGCATTATATGACAGTCTTATCAGAAGTGATAGGGCACAGGCAATTACTCTGCCCTTTTTCATATAGTTGTATAAATCATTTATAGTTCACTGCTTATAATATTAAATTAAATGTAGGCTATATCATGTTTAGAGTTTCTAGTTGGTCAACTACCAATATTGTAAAATTGGTTCGGAATACAATTTAGCATCAGTTAATCATTGTTTGTTACCTAGAGTTCAGGCTTCGCCATTCTTTCCTACTGCTCCACACCTAATACTTGAACCAACAGTCTATATAAAACATGGGCTGAGAGTAGGTGTATGAAACATTATTGAAAATCTTTAGAACCTCCATTTGTTTGTACTTTTCATAGTGTGCTAAAGTGTGCCTGGCCTTACTTTTTTGTTGTTTCCCAATCTTTGACTTGAGGAGTTCTAAGATTGAGTCCAGATTTTCCATCTGTACCTTACATATTCATTTTACCTGATGGTTGTTTTACCAGACGACCAAATCGTTACACCTCGTGATGTACGAACTTGTCCACCAGAGGGAGTTGTGTCTTTGACTGAGAAATACTCAAACTCATAAATACTCAAAAAATAAATTCAGGCTGCTGCCTTCCCACCAACAACTTTGTTTAATTGGACAAAATTGTGTAGTAGCTGCAAGATGAGTGATCATCAATATGGCAGACTGTAATCATTATTTGAAACTATATGTCACCCTTGAGAACACTGAACAATGAATTGAGTTCTCCAGCTTCAAAGTTATACAAATGTTTGTTATTTCTTTACTTTTCAGTCTTTCCCCTGTAAATCCTCTGTTGTCTGTGCCTGTCTGTCACCTCCAGAGCTTTCAAGGAACGCTGGGACTAGACTGACTCTTGTTGGAGCCATGACAGAAACTTTTTGGGCAGTCATTACAGAAATCTCTGTGATAGCTGTGGCAGGAACTTCTGGACCTCTGGGAAGACATCAAAAGCCTTAAAAATGTGCTTAATGATTAATATACATCCAAATGATTACCTTCACTTAAAAATGACTGGTAGTTGAGTTTCCCATTACAGCCACTTGATGACGCCAGACACCTTTTAGTTTCTGTCCTGGCTACCTGCAGGAATCCTGTCTGTTGTTCTGTGTGCTGAAATCGTGAAGGAACCTTAAACAGGACAGAATAAAAGGTCAAGATGCTTTCTACATGTGGCCTGTATGTTTGTCCACTTGCTTATTATGTGGGATAAAGAGAAGAATTCCTGTAGAATTCCTATAAGGTACCTTTTGGAAAATACTGATTTCTGTAAGGTTTGTGCAAGTCTTTTTAAGGTCTTACTGCTGGACTGTTTTTATTATTAATATATCTGGTATAACGTTAATAGGAAAGTCTTAAAATTAGTAGCCCAATAATTTAACAATTATAAATTGCTAAATCTGCTAAATGTTGTTTGGTTATGTATTTAAAAATGAACAATGCATTAACTACACAAACCTAACATTAGCTATTAAGTTTGTTAGTTTGTTTTTTTAACAATTAGTGGAGAAACCCTGATTTTACCTGCATATGTAAGATCACTCACTGTGCAGGACCGTGATTGTTATTTAAATAAGTTAACTTTAACTGACCAAACCAGATTGGCCGACCTGCAAATTACTTACTCAAAGGATGGACTATCTGACAGGATTAACGTTAGCTCCAGTTGAGTGACTCACATCTATAGAGAAACCTAACGTGTAGTAAAGAGAAACTCACCTATGTAGTAATGAAGATGTATATATTATCTATATCTATATCTATCTATCTATGATTTCAATTTCAGCAGGCAACTATTTTTACAGCTACATGAGAGTGAACTGGGCCAAAATACAAAAAGTAAGTTAAACATTCAATGTGATGGATATATTATTTGAAGATGCAAGTATCATGTAATGACCAAATAGTTATTTTAAAGTATATAACGTTCATCCTGTAAATGATGTAAGTATACGATGACATTACAGTACCTTTACAATACTTTACATGCATTTAAAGTAAATTAATATTTTCTAGAAATAAAAATTCCAGAAACTAATTTTAAACTTTCATTGTTTTATTATTCTTTCTTACCAAGTTCTTAGAAATTCCAACCACTATCAATCACAACAATGTACATATAACATAAAAATCGTTAGTTTGTTGTTTTACACACAGACATTTCATACATGACATCGTGAGATGCATAAGAAATCTTTAGACACTTTAGACACTTTATTTAACTTTTTCTGATAAGAAGTGTACGCTGCAAACCCGAGCATTTTTGTCAGGCAGTGGCAGCAGGTATGCAATAAAATTTCAAATTGGAGCCTGTACTATGTCGATTCTGGCACCCAACATCACAACAGGATATTTTAAAGGGGTCATATTATGTTGCTAAAAAGAACAATATTTTGTGTATTTGGTGTAATGCAATGTGTTTATGTGGTTTAAAGTAAAAAAAAATAAAACATTATTTTCCACATACTGTACATTATTGTTGCTCCTCTATGCCCCGCCTTTCTGAAACGCGTCAATTTTTACAAAGCTCATCGTTCTGAGAAGTGAGGTGTGCTCTGATTGGCCAGCTATCCGGTGCGTTGTGATTGGCCGAATACCTCAGTGTGACAGAAATGTTATGCCCCTCACTGTATAGTGATGGCGTTTCCCGGTGCGACGAGACTAAAACAATAAAACCCTACAAACGAGGCATTTGTTGCATCCAGTGGGGACATAATTACTGATTATAATGACTATAAAGACTGTCTTTTCACACGTTGCGTTGAATCGTGCCGCATAAACATTATCATGTCTGCATTTGTGATCGGAGAAACAACAAGCAACAAGTACTACTCTACACTGCTCAAAACTCACGTTTGAATAGTCAGTAGCAGAAACTTACAGGCTGTGAGTCAGAAGTGCCAGACTGTCCTTGCAAAGTTGGAATTGCCCCACTTTATAAACAGCCTTCATTGTAGGCTACTCTTCTGCCAGGTTCAAGAAATAGTCCTCCGTAAATTGCGCCGCACACACTCGAATATTTGCGTTGTACTGTTCTGGAACAGTGTTGTAAATATAACTTAACCACTGATTTCTAGTTGTGTCCTCTTTTGGAAGCCCAAACAAAGTAGTTTCGCTTTCACAGTGTCTCCAGGACATGGCGCCGGTGGCAGCAACAATACTACATCGAGAATAAAAATCACGCCCTCTTTCTTTGCGTAAACATTTGGGCGGTGTTATGAAACTCTCCCCACATCGTGACGTAGACATGTGGGGGCGTGTTTGAATGAGCCGTTTTAGGGGGGCGTGGACAAGTCTTAACTTTTACAAAGAACATCTCTTTGGTTTTGAGAATTTTGTCTTTGCAACTTTAGTGATCTATGCACGAACAGCTTGTAACACTCCAAAGAGAAAGGAAAACTTGAAATCACATCATATGACCCCTTTAAGCTCCTTATGTTGCCAAATCTGTGCTGGTTTGAATGGGCCGCCTCCAGTTTTCCCTTTGTTTTGTCTCCAGCTAGCACTGTGACGTAATCGTGACGTCGGCACAAAAAGGGTCTATAGGTGTGTTCAACTTGAAGCGGCGCTGCGTAGAATGATCAGTGTATGACATCAAAATACCGCGAGAGCTATTCGAAACATAAGGATCCGTCGGCTCTCTTATCGCTCTCGCGGTACTTTGATACACTGATCATTCTGCGCAGTGCCGCTTCAAGTCGAACGCTATTGCGTCTGAGCTCCACCCCTTAATGCTCGGTTTAGATTATCAGTTTAATCATCCAATCAGTTGTTTTATTTGTAAATGTGGGTGTTGTCTTCCAAGCTACAGAGGCCTTTCAGAAGTTACGCAATCCTACATAGCCTACTAAATTTGAATCTTCCTCATGTGCTTAATCTTAGGGCTAAAATGTGGCTTGGTCTACTCCCTTGAAAATAGTAATTCTGCCTGGATCTTTGAATCAGGAATTCTGCCCTGGATCTCAGTAATGAATTGAGTTCGGACCTAACCCCCATGATTTTAATGAGTGTATTGTCTGAGAAACAACGCTGATTGTCTTTAGTCAGATTCTGGAGCTGTAATTCCAGTTCAACTATCTTTTTGTGTCGGTTTTTCTGAAGGAAAGAGGCATATAAAATTGAGTTATTCCTTTATAAATCCTTTAACTGCATTCCAAAGTGTTCGAGGATCATCCACTGAACCTTGGTTAATTTCAATAAACCCAGCAAATTTATTTCTGAATTGACTGCAAAAGTTTTCATCCTGTAACAATTTAGGGTTAAATCGCCATCTCGAGATGGCCGAGGGATCAAAGATAATCTGCACAAATTTCCATCATGATCCGACAAAGATAAGGAACAGATATCGGCATCACGAACAGCTGAAGATAAAGAAGTAGAAATGAAAATATAGTCAATTCACGAATAGGATTTATGAGTAGCAGAAAAGAAAGTGAAAGACTTAGCAGAAGGGTTTAATAAACGCCAACTGTCCACCAACGAGGATGAGGTTACACATCCTCGAAGTTTGTCAGAACACAAAACTTGAGAGTGTGATTCCTTTGGTCCAGATCTATCTAGGATATACGACATTTAAGAATTCATATCTGCACCCAATACAATTTCAATATCTGAAAACTTCAAGAGATAGGTTGACAAAAAAGAGAAAAAAGTAGGGTCAGGAGTACAAGGGGCATAAACTGAGAGAAATACAATATTCCTATTCTCAACTATTGTTTTTATAGGTGTTATTCTACCATTTGTATCACAACCTTTCTCTAAAATAATAATATTTAAAGCCCTCCGGACCAATATTAGGACACCCTTGGTTTTAGTATCCGAAGATGAGTGAGATACCACTTCATAAAACTTATTACACCTGGGTATATCCTCCTCTTTCAAATAACACTATATCAATCTTTGTTCATCGCAAAAAATCCAGAAAACCTGTACGTTTGTGAGGGCCATTTAGGCCATTAATATTACAACTCAGAATATTAAGGTCAGTCATAGGTATCAAACAGAATTACTGCATAATAAGACAAAATACAAGTTTGAAAATAAAACCAGTTGAGTCTACCATCTCTTGCTTCTTCTGGGGAGTGTAGCATTTTAGGTTCACCTTGATTGAGAATGACCTTCAGCGTTGCAGGATAAAGGAGAAAATTCTGGATGCCGGCGTCTCTCATCTCCTTCCTTTTGTGGTAACCGGAGAAAAATCTGGAACGAAATACAGCGTTGCTCCGTTGGAAGTTTTCACCGGGGCATGAAGTCTGGCAGAATGAGCTCCCTGTCCGTGTACCGCAGCAATTTAAAGATGAAAACCTGTGGTTTAGCGCGATCTGAGGAGAACCTTGTGTACACGCGATGCGCTCGCTCCACTTCAATCTCTTTGCCCGCCAGAGACAAGAACCACGTCGGTAGCGATCTTTTCAAAAAGCCCATAGGGTCGTCCTTTTCAGAACCTTCAGGCTATCCAACCAGACATGGATTGCTGCGCCTATTGGGATCCTGTAAGTCCACAACCTGTTGCTCGAGCGCGGCAACGCGCCTATCGTGATCTGCAACAACTTTCTTTTGTTCTCTCATCTCCCATGTAAGAAGATCCAGTTTAGAGCTTAGTGACTGAACAACTGACATGTGAGAAGCGAACTCGTTCCGCATCACCGTCAACTCGGTTCTTAGAATGTCCTCAAAGTGTGTAACAGTGTTCGCCATCTTGTCCATCATATCACTCGCGGTCGGTGACTTGGATTTCTTCTTAATCGGAGAAGCCGATGGAGACAACTCCTGCTGTTTACGACTGCATACCATCAGGCAAAGCACCACCAATGAATAAAACTTAAAACAAAACGAAAAAATCTGCAAAAAGAGGCCAAACGTACGGAGCTCTACTCGAGTACGACTAGGTTCATGAGCACGTCACGTGACTCCGGTCGCTGGGACAACCTCTTTATGTTTACAGACGTGATGTAATAACGCCGTGCCATGCTTGAATTTCCCGCGAAAACCAACCTGTACCACTCAAATTAGAAAACATTATTATAAGCTAACCGTTGTGAATCGAGCTAAAGTAATGCGATAGTTTTGAACAATGCCTTGTTATGTACTTGCTCAAATATTGATTTTGGAAAAATTTTAACCAAAAAAAGTTATGGGCTGCAGCTTTAAAGTATATAAAAAATAAATTATCAAATAAATGCAGGCTTGATGACCATAAATGACTTCTTGCAATAATATAAAATATGAATGAATCCAAACTTTTGACATATAAATAAATATTGAAGTAAGAGTTGGGGGGATGTTGGGATGAAAGAATGGATGAAACTGTCAGTCCTGTGTCTTGTTTCCCCCTCCTCCCGTGTCTCTCTTTTGCCTTCCTGTTCCTGTCATTATTAGTTAATTAGTCCCGAGCCCCGTTTGATTAGTCCACACCTGTTCCTTGTTGATTTCCTTGTGTTCTTAAGCCCTGTGTTTCCCTGCCCCTGTGTCCGGTCTTATCGTCAATTCCTGATCGTCTCCATCCGTATCTCCTGAAATTCCTGTGTTCTGAATAAAGTTCCAAGTTGAAAGAGTTCCTCGCCTCCGCGTTTCCCTTCCAGGGAGAGATCGTGACAGAAACGTGTTTGTCCGTGTTTCACTCCGTCTCGAATTGCGCTCACGGAAAGCGATCGAGAAACAGTGTCTCTTCCGCGGCTCAGTGCGCTTTCAACTCGTTCAGTAAGGGTTGGAATTGCCTACCCATGAAGATAAAGATGAGACAGTTAAAAAATAAAAAAAAATAAAAAATATTTATGCCTCAATTTTAGGACACTTAGACGTCAGACATGCAGCATATTTTTAATATTCCATATTTGTTCTTATCAAATAAATCACAGAATTATTGATGACTTGGGCTGTTTTTTATACCCTAAACAGGCAACGTGTACTGGGAGATACAACACATAAAATCCAAAATATATCGTATATTACAAAAATAATTTTGAATATGTTTTACTGATGTCCAGATGATATAAAAATGAAATAATTTTTTTGCTGTTCATTTTCCGCTCTTGCCTGTTTTAGGGTTAAAAGGAATGTCACTTGTGCCTGCACAGGCCTGAATTCTGTAGGAATATATAATTGTAACACACTTTACAATGATAGTGTAAACTGTACTTTCTTTACATTTTTAAAGACCCCATGAATTCATAATTAATAAATTTTACATTGTATTATAATGAAAATTATGCTATATTACTGACAACAAATATAACAATAAACATAATGGGGGAGGGCCGTTATGAATCAGGCTAATTAATAAATATTCTCTTTTATTTTTGCAGGAAATCCCATTGGGGTCCTTTTTTGTGAGAGAAATTCAATAGATTTTATACAGATTTGTTAAAAAGACCTCAGAAATGTCGTCTAGACCTACAAGATGTTTTGAACATTTGAACATCGTTGTATGGCACGCACAACCTCTTAGTTTCCATTCGCTTGTGTTATTGGTAATTTCATGGTCTTGACCCAGGCTTTCAATAACTGAAACACATGTGTTTGATTTATATTACGACCTCCATGTGACACACGTTCATGACCTCAAAACTCATCTCATTTCATAATGCAGTTTATGATGCACTTTCCCAGCAAACCCCCCTGCTTGCTAGGTTAAAGACAAGTCAGATGCTAGCTGTTTGAGAGCATGGTAATGTATTATGATGACTATTGGAAACAACTGGTGGTAAATGGAAAGGACCATTTAGATCTACAGCAGTGATTACAACCTAACTTAAGCATTTGAACGTGATGGCCAGTAGTACAGGCATTTGTTTCATAACAGTTATGGCTACATTCAATCATGTCAACCATTGTGTGTATTTGTTTAGATTATTGGTAACCACAAATATTGATCCATTTGCTTTATTTTTGAAGTCCATTAAAGTCTAACCTGAATGTATTGAATGTGTACAACAGTTTGTTCTGGTCCTCAAATTTGTTTGACCGTCAGGACTGGATTAACCATATGTCTTATTTTTTTTTTTTTAGCCTTTTTTGTTTGAGACTCTGGCAAAATCGAGTCTACAATTAACAAGTCAATATTACCTGTTTAAAGTATTACCTGTTGAAATAAAATCACAGTGGTGTTGGTGTTTAGAGCAGCACTCTCTCCACATCATTCAGTACATACTGTAGTTTAAAATCACTGCCCTTTTTGACCTTTTATAAAATAAGAAATGGTAGAATTGCATATCGATGCTAATAACGTCTATTCGTATATCACTCTGAGAGTATTTTTTCTTGGAGGCTGGTCAGTAGTGTTTTATGATGCAACCTTATTGAAGTCAATCAAATCATCTGACAGCTAGTTGCTCAGATGGGGTTTGCTTTTGGCCTTGGGACAAGTTCAAGGTGAACACCTAATCTCTTGGAAGATAAGCTATTACTGTCATCAGGGCTCATTTTTCTCATTTACATTCACCTACATACATGAACAGAAAGCGAAAGGCATGTGCATTAGAGACAGAGTGAGTGCTAGTTTTACATTCTGTGCCTATGAAGCTTTAAAAGTCGATTTGGAATGAAAATTCACCCAATCTATTTTCCAAATGCATGTTATAGATCATATTGTGAATGATTTACTCTGCATATGCTTCATTTTCTGACCTTTGTAATTTTTTTTATCAAAATGTCATAATTAGGGTTGGGCCGATAAATGATGCCATCGTCCATCGCCAATGGCTGGTAGACATCACGATGTTGAGCCGGCATTGGTGGGAGGAAAATATATATTTCAGTTGCCTAATTTCTTTGCGTGATCGCTTATTAGTTACATACTCTGTTTATATTATGGCGCGGCAGTATTTGCCACACATTTTACAAGATCAGATGTTTGTCAGTTGTGCTCGGGATCTGCAAATCATTCGCCATCGTCGCAAGCTGGTCGCACACTGGATGAGAAGCTCAGCGTCGTGCCATGTCTTTACATTGTTTTGAATCATTGCAAGGCGCAGCGAACAGATGCAGAATGGCACCACCAGTGTGCATATGTGTTTGAATTTTAAAGATGCGAAGCTGCTCTTATCGTCCAGTGTGCGACCAGCTTTAGTCATCTCTCCTTACTCTGTCTGTTTATGTGGTAAGTGAAATTTTATGTACTGTAACAGGCAACTGTTGGCAACCGTTATTTGTTCTTGCCGTTCTGAATACAGATTTGGGCACACCCCCTAACTCCACCCCCTTTCCTCCACCCCCCAATGTCATCGTCCATCGCGATGTTTCACTGCAGACATCGTCCGATGCCAATTTTGTAGACATCGCCCAACCCTAGTCATAACTAAATCTTCCAGTGAAAACGAAAGACTTCTCTCTGATGATGTGTTCAGGACTTTTCCAGTCATTTAAGCCCAAAGTAACATACTCACACAATCAAAGGGATAGCTTTTCAAAGCAGATAGTTCACGGATGCGCACTACAAAGTTTAATCTTAGTCCAGTGCCTGCATTATTTCTCTCCAGAAGTTATGACCAAAAAAGTGGGTCTTTTTTTATTAGGTGTTTGGACCTTCATTCTGACGGCACCCATTTACTGCAGAGGATCCATTGGTGAGATGCAATGTTGAATTTCTCCAAATCTGTTCTGATGATTAAACAAACTCATCTGCATCTTGGATGACCTGAGGGTGAGTAAATTTTCAGCAAATTTTCATATTTGGAAATACTATACCTTTAATGCATATTGGTATTGATTCTCTGTTAATTTTCACATTTTAATAAACAATGTCAGATATATTTTAGTTATTTATATGAGTGCAAAATGTTTGAACACATGCTTTTTAGTTGCCATATGCATTACATTACCCGATTTGTTCCTCAATTTTGTAAAATCCATCCTCCCCTACATTTTTTCAGTTTCAATAATCATCTCAACTTTAAGTAACACTTTACAATGAATTGCTCAGTTGCTGCTAAGTTAGAGACAAATTTGAAAGTCAAAACCACAACACACCACTCCAGTAAATTCATGCGTTTGAATTGGATGATTGGTCTGTTTTGGCCCACTCTGAGCGTCAAAGTCACAGCAAACTTCATTTTGTATGTGCTCATCGAGCATATGGTTTATATTCGCAACGTTTATTTGGTCTGAACAGGCGGCGTGTCTGGTAGTTGGCCAAGGGGGTGGAGGTCTCCATGTGGCACTGTGCACACAGGATTAGGACTAAGCCTGGGTAAAGCTCTGGTTAGGTTTAGTCTTAAGCCTGCACCGGGCACTTCAAATAACACATACTAAGCCCTCAAATACTAGACTGCGGCCTGTGTCAAGCATCCTCATCTATCATATTACAAGTTTGAAAGGCACCTTGTAACACTTGTTCTGAGCCTTTTAATAGTTCTCCTTTTTTATGGGTTTACCTCGGTGAAGATTCAGTCCAAACTAATGAAGAACGCGAACCTGAATTGAAAGGGTAAAGGGGTGGGGGTTAACGCTTGTTAAATACCACCGACTGAAGACACCGTTTTACAGTACGTCGTTAAAGTTGCACTAGCTGATAGCCACTTGATAGCATTCACTATATAACGCTGGGGGAAATGAATGCGTAGAGGAAGTGTGAATTGATATTGTTTGTGTGAAACCTATGAAAACAAGTTGTTAAGTGGTTGTATCAGTCAACCGGGGTTTGTAATCAAGCGAGAAGAGAGGCTTCCTGCGGAGATGTGTCATCTTGTCTTATAGTGACTCATCAGCGACAAAATGGTGCTGGGACAGACGAGTAATAGTAAAATATAATGGATAATGTTGTACGCTTTATCGTAGCAGGTTTGTTTTCCTGTCGTTTTTGGTCATTTGCGCTCGTATCACTGAGGGCGTATGGCTCGCGAGGCAGCTGTGAGACATTATCGCAGCCCTGCGTCTCGCTCATTTGTGACAAATGCGTTCTGAGCCACACCACTTTGCATTCAACTCTTATTGCTTAATTAGTTTTAACAGCAAATGTTGTTACACAGCAGCAGTCACATACAGATCTAATACCGAGATCTCTCTCATTAATTAAGTGCGTTAATTGTGAGTATAACAGATGAGTGCAGTATGGCTGGCTTCCTCTCCTGCCTCCCGTTCTCGCTGTTTATCACGGGGACATAAGCTGTCATCAGCTTTTCAAACTCCACCAAAGCCACAGCTGGCTAATTACCTGCCACTCAGGTTGAACTCTTTCTCAGGAAACTGTGTTTAAAGATGGAAAAATGAACGTTAATCCTATTTTGTTTGGAGTTTAGTTCAGCTTTAGGTCAGGGGAGGACGTCATTTTTTCTGGAGCCAGAGGTTTGAGACTCATTTTAACTGGATTTTTTGTAGTCAATGGGCTGCATGTTGTTAGATCCAATTGTACTGGTGCGCATTTTGTTAAGGCTCAGTTTTGTGTGTTTCTGAGCTATATGTAATGCTATGATCAACATATCCAGAAAAATATAGAAATTTCAGGTAACACTTTATAATAACGTCCAGTTATAAGTAATTTATAAGTGATTAGTTAATGATTAACTAATCGTTTACAAAACATTCATAAGCAATTAATAAGTGATATGCTAACAATTTGTGTATGTTTTGTTAATACATTTAAAAGTCATTTACAAGTAATTAGCTAATGATGAACTAATCATTTACAAAACATGACTATACATTCATAGATGATTAATAATTGATATGTTAATATTTTTATCTATGTTTTGTAGAATAAGTTTTGAATCATTTACAAGTGATTAGATGATGATGAACTAATCATTTACAAAACATAACTATACATTCACAAATGATTAAGTATATGCTAACAATTTATAAATCTGTCATAAGTTATCTTTATAAATAGCATCATGAAATAATTAGACACATCCTTAATGGTTAATAGTTACTAGTTAATATATTATTAATCACTTATAAACCATTGAAATGTCAACATTGTACTATTATCTCAATAAACATTATAAATCATTTACAAAGCTTTCTGCATCCCCTAATCTAAAGTGTAAACTACTCATCAGTTGTAAATGTTTTACAAACTTTATGGTTTCCAGTCGTGTGTGCGTAAATATATATATGTATTCACAAACAACCTGTAACCTGGAAGGTTTGTAAAACATTTACAACTGATGAGTAGTTTACACTTTAGATTAGGGGATGCAGAAAGCTTTGTAAATGATTTATAATGTTTATTGAGATAATAGTACAATGTTGACATTTCAATGATTTATAAGTGATTAATAATA